>NC_135813.1:55441847-55747864 GCF_964213995.1 Mustelus asterias | reverse complement strand
CGTCCCTCCCCCTCCCCCGTCCCTCCCCCCGTCCCTCCCCCTCCCCGTCCCTCCCCCTCCCCCGTCCCTCCCCCTCCCCCGTCCCTCCCCCTCCCCTCCCCCTCGCCCGTCCCTCCCCCTCCCCTCCCCCTCCCCCGTCCCTCCCCCTCCCCTCCCACTCCCCCGTCCCTCCCCCTCCCCCGTCCCTCCCCCTCCCCCTCCCCCGTCCCTCCCCCTCCCCCGTCCCTCCCCCTCCCCCGTCCCTCCCCCGTCCCTCCCCCTCCCCCGTCCCTCCCCCGTCCCTCCCCCGTCCCTCCACCTCCCCCGTCCCTCCACCTCCCCCGTCCCTCCACCTCCCCCGTCCCTCCACCTCCCCCGTCCCTCCACCTCCCCCGTCCCTCCACCTCCCCCGTCCCTCCACCTCCCCCGTCCCTCCACCTCCTCCGTCCCTCCCCCTCCTCCGTCCCTCACCCTCCCCCGTCCCTCCCCCTCCCCCGTCCCTCCCCTCTCCCTCCCCCTCCCTCCCCTCCTCCCTCCCCCGTCCCTCCCCTCCCCCGCCCCATCCCTCCCCTCCCCCCCATCCCTCCCCTCCCCCCCCGTCCCTCCCCTCCCCCCCGTCCCTCCCTCCCCCCCCGTCCCTCCCCCTCCCCCGTCCCTCCCCCTCCCCCGTCCCTCCCCCTCCCCGTCCCTCCCCCTCCCCCGTCCCTCCCCCTCCCCCGTCCCTCCCCCTCCCCGTCCCTCCCCCTCCCCCGTCCCTCCCCCTCCCCGTCCCTCCCCCTCCCCCGTCCCTCCCCCTCCCCCTCCCCCGTCCCTCCCCCTCCCCCGTCCCTCCCCTCCCCGTCCCTCCCCCTCCCCCGTCCCTCCCCCGTCCCTCCCCCTACCCCTCCCCCTACCCCTCCCCCTACCCCTCCCCCTACCCCTCCCCCTACCCCTCCCCCTACCCCTCCCCCTACCCCTCCCCCTACCCGTCCTCCCCCTCTCCCTCCCCCTCTCCCTCCCCCTCTCCCTCCCCCTCCCCCTCTCCCTCCCCCTCTCCCTCCCCCTCCCCCTCTCCCTCCCCCTCTCCCTCCCCCTCTCCCTCCCCCTCTCCCTCCCCCTCTCCCTCCCCCTCTCCCTCCCCCTCTCCCTCCCCCTCTCCCTCCCCCTCTCCCTCCCCCTCTCCCTCCCCCTCTCCCTCCCCCTCTCCCTCCCCCTCTCCCTCCCCCTCCCCCTCACCCTCCCCCTCCCCCTCCCCCTCCCCCTCCCCCTCTCCCTCCCCCTCCCCCTTCCCCTGCCCCTCTCCCTCCCCCTCTCCCTCCCCCTCTCCCTCCCCTCTCCCTCCCCCTCTCCCTCCCCCTCTCTCTCCCTCCCTCTCTCTCCCTCCCTCTCTCTCCCTCCCTCTCTCTCCCTCCCTCTCTCTCCCTCCCCCTCCCCCCTCCCCCCTCCCTCCCCTCCCCCTCCCTCCCCCTCCCCCCTCCCTCCCCCTCCCCCCTCCCTCCCCCTCCCCCCTCCCTCCCCCTCCCCCCTCCCTCCCCCTCCCCCCTCCCTCCCCCTCCCCCCTCCATCCCCCTCCCCCGTCCCTCCCCCTCCCCCGTCCCTCCCCCCCCCCGTCCCTCCCCCTCCCCCGTCCCTCCCCCTCCCCCGTCCCTCCCCCTCCCCCGTCCCTCCCCCTCCCCCGTCCCTCCCCCTCCCCCGTCCCTCCCCCTCCCCCGTCCCTCCCCTCCCCCTCCCCCGTCCCTCCCCCTCCCCCGTCCCTCCCCCTCCCCCGTCCCTCCCCCTCCCCCGTCCCTCCCCCTCCCCCGTCCCTCCCCCTCCCCCGTCCCTCCCCCTCCCCCGTCCCTCCCCCTCCCCCGTCCCTCCCCCTCCCCCGTCCCTCCCCCGTCCCTCCCCCTCCCCCGTCCCTCCCCCGTCCCTCCCCCTCCCCCGTCCCTCCCCCGTCCCTCCCCCTCCCCCGTCCCTCCCCCTCCCCCGTCCCTCCCCCTCCCCCGTCCCTCCCCCGTCCCTCCCCCTCCCCGTCCCTCCCCCTCCCCCGTCCCTCCCCCTCCCCCGTCCCTCCCCCTCCCCTCCCCCTCCCCCGTCCCTCCCCCTCCCCCGTCCCTCCCCCTCCCCCTCCCCCGTCCCTCCCCCTCCCCCTCCCCCGTCCCTCCCCGCCCCCTCCCCCGTCCCTCCCCCTCCCCCGTCCCTCCCCCTCCCCCGTCCCTCCCCCGTCCCTCCCCCTCCCCCGTCCCTCCCCCGTCCCTCCACCTCCCCGTCCCTCCACCTCCCCCGTCCCTCCACCTCCCCCGTCCCTCCACCTCCCCCGTCCCTCCACCTCCCCGTCCCTCCACCTCCCCCGTCCCTCCACCTCCCCCGTCCCTCCACCTCCCCCGTCCCTCCACCTCCCCCGTCCCTCCACCTCCTCCGTCCCTCCCCCTCCTCCGTCCCTCACCCTCCCCCGTCCCTCCCCCTCCCCCGTCCCTCCCCTTCCCCCGTCCCTCCCCTCTCCCTCCCCCCTCCCTCCCCTCTCCCTCCCCCGTCCCTCCCTCCCCCGCCCCATCCCTCCCCTCCCCCCCCGTCCCTCCCCTCCCCCCCCGTCCCTCCCCCTCCCCCCCCCCCCGTCCCTCCCCTCCCCCCCGTCCCTCCCCTCCCCCCCCGTCCCTCCCCCTCCCCCCGTCCCTCCCCCTCCCCCCCGTCCCTCCCCCTCCCCCGTCCCTCCCCCTCCCCGTCCCTCCCCCTCCCCCGTCCCTCCCCCTCCCCCGTCCCTCCCCCTCCCCGTCCCTCCCCCTCCCCCGTCCCTCCCCCTCCCCCGTCCCTCCCCCTCCCCCGTCCCTCCCCTCCCCCGTCCCTCCCCCTCCCCCGTCCCTCCCCCGTCCCTCCCCCGTCCCTCCCCCGTCCCTCCCCCGTCCCTCCCCCGTCCCTCCCCCGTCCCTCCCCCGTCCCTCCCCCGTCCCTCCCCCGTCCCTCCCCCGTCCCTCCCCCGTCCCTCCCCCGTCCCTCCCCCGTCCCTCCCCCGTCCCTCCCCCTACCCCTCCCCCTACCCCTCCCCCTACCCCTCCCCCCTACCCCTCCCCCTACCCCTCCCCCTACCCCTCCCCTCCCGTCCTTCCCCTCTCCCTCCCCCTCTCCCTCCCCCTCTCCCTCCCCCTCTCCCTCCCCCTCTCCCTCCCCCTCTCCCTCCCCTCTCCCTCCCCTCTCCCTCCCCCTCCCCCTCACCCTCCCCCTCCCCCTCCCCCTCCCCCTCCCCCTCCCCCTCCCCCACACCCTCCCCCTCCCCCTCCCCCTCCCCCTCCCCCTCCCCCTCCCCCTCTCCCTCCCCCTCTCCCTCCCCCTCTCCCTCCCCCTCTCCCTCCCCCTCTCCCTCCCCCTCTCTCTCCCTCCCTCTCTCTCCCTCCCTCTCTCTCCCTCCCTCTCTCTCCCTCCCTCTCTCTCCCTCCCCCTCCCCCCTCCCTCCCCCTCCCCCCTCCCTCCCCCTCCCCCGTCCCTCCCCCTCCCCCCTCCCTCCCCCTCCCCCGTCCCTCCCCCTCCCCCGTCCCTCCCCCTCCCCCGTCCCTCCCCCTCCCCCGTCCCTCCCCCTCCCCCGTCCCTCCCCCTCCCCCGTCCCTCCCCCTCCCCCGTCCCTCCCCCTCCCCCGTCCCTCCCCCCCCCCGTCCCTCCCCCCCCCGTCCCTCCCCCCCCGTCCCTCCCCCCCCCGTCCCTCCCCCAAGGAAGACCCCCCGTCCCTCCCCCCCCCGTCCCTCCCCCCCCCGTCCGTCCCTCCCCCCCCCGTCCCTCCCCCCCCCCCGTCCCTCCCCCCCCCCCCGTCCCTCCCCCTCCCCCTTCCCCTCCCCCGTCCCTCCCCCTCCCCCGTCCCTCCCCCTCCCCCCCCTCCCCCTCCCCCGTCCCTCCCCCTCCCCCGTCCCTCCCCCTCCCCCGTCCCTCCCCCTCCCCCGTCCCTCCCCCTCCCCCGTCCTCGCCCCTCCCCCGTCCCCGTCCCTCCCCCTCCTCTTCCCCCCCCTCTTCCCCCCCTCTTCCCCCCCCTCTTCCCCCCCCTCTTCCCCCCCCTCTTCCCCCCCCTCTTCCCCCCCCCCTCTCCTCTTCCCCCCTCCCTCTCCTCTTCCCCCCTCCCTCTCCTCTTCCCCCCCCCTCCCTCTCCTCTCCCCCCCTCCCTCTCCTCTTCCCCCCCCTCCCTCTCCTCTTCCCCCCCCTCCCTCTCCTCTTCCCCCCTCCCTCTCCTCTTCCCCCCCCCCTCTCCTCTTCCCCCCCCTCCCTCTCCTCTTCCCCCCCCCTCCCTCTCCTCTTCCCCCCCCTCCCTCTCCTCTTCCCCCCCCTCCCTCTCCTCTTCCCCCCCCTCCCTCTCCTCTTCCCCCCCCTCCCTCTCCTCTTCCCCCCCCCTCCCCCTCCTCTCCCCCCCTCCCCCCTCTCCTCTTCCCCCCCCTCCCTCCCTCTCCTCTTCCCTCCCCCCTCTCCCCTTCCCCCCCTCCCTCTCCTCTTCCCTCCTCCCTCCCTCTCCCTCTTCCCCCCCCTCCCTCTCCTCTCCCCCCCCTCCCTCTCCTCTTCCCCCCCTCCCTCCCTCTTCCCCCCCCTCCCTCTCCTCTTCCCCCCCCTCCCTCTCCTCTTCCCCCCTCCCTCTCCTCTTCCCCCCCTCCCTCTCCTCTTCCCCCCTCCCTCTCCTCTTCCCCCCTCCCTCTCCTCTTCCCCCCCTCCCTCTCCTCTTCCCCCCCTCCCTCTCCTCTTCCCCCCTCCCTCTCCTCTTCCCCCCCCTCCCTCTCCTCTTCCCCCCCCTCCCTCTCCTCTTCCCCCCCCTCCCTCTCCTCTTCCCCCCCCTCCCTCTCCTCTTCCCCCCCCTCCCTCTCCTCTTCCCCCCCCCCCCCTCCCTCTTCCCCCCCCCTCCCTCTCCACTTCCCCCCCCTCCCTCTCCTCTTCCCCCCCCTCCCTCTCCTCTTCCCCCCCCTCCCTCTCCTCTTCCCCCCCCCTCCCTCTCCTCTTCCCCCCCCCCCTCTCCTCTTCCCCCCCCCCCCTCTCCTCTTCCCCCCCCCCTCCTCTTCCCCCCCCTCCCTCTCCTCTTCCCCCCCCTCCCTCTCCTCTTCCCCCCCTCCCTCTCCTCTTCCCCCCCCTCCCTCTCCTCTTTCCCCCCCCTCCCTCTCCTCTTCTCCCCCCTCCCTCTCCTCTTCTCCCCCTCCCTCTCCCTCTCTCCCCCCTCCCTCTCCTCTTCTCCCCCCCCTCTCCTCTTCCCCCTCCCTCTCCTCTTCCCCCCCTCCCTCTCCTCTTCCCTCCCTCTCCTCTTCCCCCCTCTCCTCTTTCCCCCCCTCTCCTCTTCCCCCCCTCCCTCTCCTCTTCCCCCCCCTCCCTCTCCTCTTCCCCCCCTCCCTCTCCTCTTCCCCCCCTCCCTCTCCTCTTCCCCCCCTCCCCTTTCCTCTTCCCCCCCCCTCCCTTTCCTCTTCCCCCCCCCCTCCCTTTCCTCTTCCCCCCCCCCCCTCCCTTTCCTCTTCCCCCCCCCCTCCCTTTCCTCTTCCCCCCCCCTCCCTTTCCTCTTCCCCCCCCCTCCCTTTCCTCTTCCCCCCCCCTCCCTTTCCTCTTCCCCCCCCTCCCTTTCCTCTTCTCCCCCCCCTCCCTTTCCTCTTCCCCCCCCCTCCCTTTCCTCTTCCCCCCCCCTCCCTTTCCTCTTCCCCCCCCCCTCCCTTTCCTCTTCCCCCCCCCTCCCTTTCCTCTTCCCCCCCCCCCCCTCCCTTTCCTCTCCCCCCCCCCTCCCTTTCCTCTTCCCCCCCCCTCCCTTTCCTCTTCCCCCCCCCCTCCCTTTCCTCTTCCCCCCCCCCCTCCCTTTCCTCTTCCCCCCCCCCTCCCTTTCCTCTTCCCCCCCCCTCCCTTTCCTCTTCCCCCCCCTCCCTTTCCTCTTCTCCCCCCCCCTCCCTTTCCTCTTCCCCCCCCCTCCCTTTCCTCTTCCCCCCCCCCTCCCTTTCCTCTTCCCCCCCCCCCTCCCTTTCCTCTTCCCCCCCCCCCTCCCTTTCCTCTTCCCCCCCCCCCCCTCCCTTTCCTCTTCCCCCCCCCCCCCCTCCCTCCCTTTCCCCCTCTCTCTTCCCTCCCCTACAACTTTGCCATTCACTTAATCAATTATTTTCTGGAATTTAGATGGTTAAGGCATGATTTAATTGACATTTTAAAGGTATGAAGGGTAACTATTTTTGCTAGTTGAGGTGTCTCGGAGTAAGGGGTATCGTCTAAAAATTAGACTTGGATCCTTCTGGAGTGAAGTTCGGAAACACATAAAGGTTGGTGGAAGCTTGAAACTCTCTTCCCCAAATACCAATTGAAGCAATTAATAGTTCATTCGTATTAACCATATGTTCTTATTAGTTATGCAGAGAAATGGGAAGTTTATGTGACCTGTTCTGTATTCTTATGTTTGCAGAGAGGATGGTGTTGGGATACCTGGAAATACCAGGAATGGGGAGGTTCAGCTGTTGAACAAGGAAAGCATGCAGTCAAAGGCCATAGCTGATGACCATTAGGATAGTGTGAGGCTGTCTGAGAAACTTTGGTGCTTAGTGGTGTAGAGTTAAATCATCAATTTGGGATGGAGTGCACCAATAAACATGAAAGGATGGGCTTGGCTGATGACAGTAGGAAATTTGCTAGAGTGACTCGGGAAATCATCCTCTCGGCCCACAAGCAGTGCTATGAAATGCACTTACCTGTTGGATTGCCTCTCTTAGCTTCTGGGTTTCCCGAGTCCTAGGAAACCTAGCCAGCCAATGTCCGAAATGGAGCCTGATTTAAAATGATAATTGATCTGCCTGTCCATAGTGTCACTCCGATTCCTGCAAAGCCACGGTTCACTGTGGGTTCGACTCACTTTCTGCATTTTGACGATTTAACCACCCCACCAAGTCCACTCCAGCTCACCCCCTTATCAAAATACACCAACATACATTTCTCTAAATTGAAATTCTTTTTCTATTTGTGGTCACATTCCGCAAGTTGTTACTATCGCTTTGTTTTTCGTTACTCTTCTTCAGAATCAACCATATCCCCCGATTTAGTGTCATCCACACATTTTGGAATTTTACTTATGATTGGTGGGCCCAAATTATTTATGAAAATTGTCAACACGCTGGTCCCAGCCCCGATTCCTGTGATACTGCATTTCCCACCTCCCACCAATTTGTGCAAATACTGTGAATCCCTACGCTCTTCTTATAGTCAGTTTATTATCCATTCTGCTATTTCTCCTCTGACTCCACATCTTCTAACCTTAGTAATATATTTGCTTTGTAGTGACTTAATAAAAGCTTTTTAAAAAATATAAATATATTAAAGCTATTTTATTGCCTTTTATCTGCTCTTTTTGGCAGTTCAAATATTTCAACATGGTTAGTCACAAATGACCTTCACTTTTGAAAATTCATTTCTTCTCCTCACTGTTTAGTTTTTATTTCTAGGTATTGTTCTGTTCAATCCTCGAGTCAAGGATTGCACTATCTTTCCTACTACTGATGTTAACTGGGTTATAGTTTCCTGAACTTGCTCAATTTTGCATTTTAAATGCAATAATATAATTCACTGCCTTCCAGTTCACTGGCACTATTCCTTTTTCGAATTAATTGTTAAAATGTTTACACACAACCCCCCACGCATGCACGCACACGCGTGCATGTGCACACACACCGCCCATGCCCCACGCCGCCCATGCACACACACACCCCTGGCTTTCTATCTTAAATGCATTTTTTAATAATCTCCCTGGTAAATACTAAGGCAAATTAATTTTTATAATTTCTGTAATTTTGTTGTCATTATGAGTGAGTTAGTGCTTCCCCATCCTGATTTTTCTTCAGTTATTTGTATCTGTGGAATACTTCACTATTTATTATATTTCTTGAAAATGTAATTGGTAGTTCCACTTTGCTTTTTAATTATTTTTGACTTCTTTCCTTTCCTTTTCCCTTTTATTATCCACTCCTTTGTTGTCTATGTATCTGGTGTTTGCCTTTTTGATACGTTTCAGGCCGAGCATCATCTCCATTTATTCATTCATGATTCATTATTGGCTAGTCTGTTCTTGTTTCTTTATGTGGAGATGCCGGCGTTGGACTGGGGTAAACGCAGTAAGGAGTCTAATAACACCAGGTTAAAGTCCAACAGGTTTATTTGGTAGCAAACACCACTAGCTTTCGGAGCGCTGCTCCTTTGTCAGGTGAGTGGGAGTTCTCCCACTCACCTGACAAAGGAGCAGCGCTCCGAAAGCTAGTGGCGTTTGCTACCAAATAAACCTGTTGGACTTTAACCTGGTGTTGTTAGACTCCTTGCTTGTTTCTTTAAGCAGAGAATATTTCTCCTGAATTCTCTGTCACTTTTTCAAATGTTAATGTTCAGTCTCTCTGCCACCATTTTCCAGTTTATCCTAGTTTTTTCTTATTGCCCCAAAATGATCTTTTTTCTTGTTTATTACTTTGTCTTATTTATGTCTTTCTCATTCTTTACTTACGTTTTCTATCATAACCACCTGCTTCTCCCTGCCTCGACCAGCCTTCAGTCATAGAGGTTTGCAGGGAATCGAGAGTTGCTAAAATATTGTAAACTATTGTTCGTTCTCTCTTCAACCATGGTTAGTAAGTTTGCAGAAGACAAGATTGATGGCATAGTGGACAGTGAAGAAGATTATCTCTGATTGTAACGGGATCTTGATCAATTGGGCCAGTGGACTGACGAATGGCAGATGGAGTTTAATTTTGATAAATGCGAGGTGATGCATTTTGGTAGATTGAACCAGGGCAGGACTTACGCAGTTTGTGATAGGGCATTGGGAGAGTTACAGATCAAAGAGATCTAGGGTACAGGTTCATAGCTCCTTGAAAGCGGAGTCACAGGTGGACAGAGTGGTGAAGAAGGCATTCAGCATACTTGGTTTCATTGGTCATAACATTGAATATAGGCGTTGGTACGTCTTGTTGAAGGTGAATAAGACATTGCTAAGGCCACACTTGGAATACTCTGCACAGTTCTGGTCACCCTATTCTAGAAAGGATATTATTAAACCAGAAAGAGTGCAGAAAAGACTTACTAGGATGCTACCGGGAATGCAGAAAAGACTTACTAGGATGCTACCGGGATTTAATGGTTTGAGTTATAAGGAGAGGCTGGATAGACTGGGACTTTTTTCTCCGGAGTGTAGGCGGCTGAGGGGGCGATCTTATTGAGGTCTATAAAATAATGAGGGGCATAGATCAGCTAGATCGTCAATATCTTATACCAAAGTTAGGGGAGTCTAAAACTAGAGGGCATAGGTTTAAGGTGAGAAGGAAGAGATACAAAAGCATCCAGAGGGGCAATTGTTTCTCACACAGGGTTGTGAGCGTCTGGAACAAGCTGCCAGAGGTAGTAGCAGAGGCGGGTGTAATATTGTCTTTTAAAAAGCATTTAGACAGTTACATGGGTAAGATGGGTATAGAGGGATATGGGCCAAATGCGGGCAATTGGGATTAGTTTAGGGGTTTAAAAAAAGAAGGGCGGCATGGACAAGTTGGGCTGAAGGGCCTGTTTTCATGCTCTAAACCTCTATGACTCTATGAACCAACCAATTCAGCATTCACAATCATTCAGATCAACTAGCAGTATAGTACTTAACTGATTACAGCTTCCTCACACATCTCTCTGCATGCCAATCATCAGAGCTGTTAGAGACCGTAACAGTCAGTCAAAGCCCTAGCTGCCGAGGTGAGTGCTATAGGAAGTATGCATGCCCCTTCAGTGACCTTGTATGTACCAGCTGTACATGGTAGTTGACAATTAAACAACTCAGTAGAGGAGGAGACTCCACGAATAACCCCATCCTTGATGATGGATGAGCCCAGTACCTTGGTGTGAAAGAAAGAGCTCAAGGGTTCAGCCAAAAGTGTCAAATGATGATCCATCTCTGCCCCCTCCAGAGATCCCCAGCATCACAGATGCCTGTCTTCAGGCAATTCAATTCAATTCACTCCATATGTTATCAAGAAACGGCTGGAGGCACAGCATACTGCAAAGACTATGAGCCCTGACAATATTCCTGCAATAGTCCTGAAGATTCATTTTCCCAGAACTTCCCTTACCCCCAGCCAAGTACTCCAGTACAGCTACAACACTGACAATGTGGAAAGTTGCCCAGGTATGTCCTGTACACACAATACAGGATAAATCCAACCCAGCCAATTATCTTGCCACCAGCCTACTCTCCGTTAATAAAGTGATGGAAGGGGTCATCAATACTGGCATCAAGCGGCACTCGCTTAGTAATAACCTGCTCGCTGACACTGAGTTTGGGTTCCACCAGCATCATTCAGCTCCTGACCTCATTACAGCCTTGGTTCAAGCCAAAAAACTGAACTCCAGAGGCAAGGTGAGAGTGACTGCCTTTGACATCAAGGCACCATTTGACTGAGTGTGGCAGCAAGGAGCCTTAGCAAAACTGGAGGCAGTGGGGGAAACCCTGCACTGGTTGGAGTCATACCTGACGCAAGGGAAAATGGTTGTGGTGGTCGAAAGTCAATCATTTCAGTTCCAGGAAATCACTGCAGGAGTTCCTTGGGATAGTGTCCTCACCCAATCATCTTCAGCTGCTTCATCATAAAGTCAGAAATGGGGATGTTTGCTGCTCACTGATGACTGCACAATGTTCAGCATTGGCGACTCCATGTCCAAATGTAAGACTGGACAATATCCAGGCTTGGGCTGACAAGTGGCAAGTAATATTCACATCACACAAGTGCCAGGCAATGACCGTCACCAACAAGAGAGAATGTAACCATTGCCTCATGGCACCCAATAAATAGCATTACCATTACTAAATCCCCCGGTGTCAACATCCTGCGGTTTACCATTAATCAGAAACTGAACTGAACTAGCCACATAAACACAGTGGCTACAAGAGCAGATCAGATGCTAGGAATCCTGCAGCAAGTAACTCACCTCCTGACTCCCCAAAACTTGCCCACCATCTACAAGACACAAGTCAGGAGTGTGATGGAATACTCCCCACTTGCCTGGATGGCTGCAGCTCCAACCACACTCAAGAAGCTCGACACCATCCAAGATAGAGCAGCCTGCTTGATTGGCACTCCCTCCACCACCAACAAACAGTGGCAGCAGTGTGTACCATCTATATGGTGCACTTCAGGACTCACCAAGGCTCCTTGGGCAGCACCTTCCAAACCGATGACCAATACCATCCAGAAGGACAAGGGCAGCAGATACCTAGGAACACCACCACCTGGAGGTTCCCCTCAAGTCACTCACCATCCTGACTTGGAAATATGTCGCTGTTCCTTCAGTGTCACTGGGTCAAAATCCTGGAGCTCCCTCTCTAACAGCATTGCAGGTGTACCCACACCACAGGGACTAAGCGGTTCAAGAAGGCAGCTCACCACCACTTTCCTAAGGGCAACTAGTGATGGGCATTTCATGCTGCTCTAGCTAGCTACGCCCACATCCTGTAAGTTATTTTAAAAATCAAATTAATAAATCTCTCCTTTACCTTGTTAGTATTCCAAAACTAGGGCATTCCAATCTAGGCATAATATCTTAACTGCTGCCTAATGATTTGCATAGGCTTATCATTATCTCATTGCTTCTGTACTTGCTACCTCATTAATAAAGCTTACATTCATGTAATTTGTTATTTCTGTGCTGGCATCAACATTGTAGAGATATGATGGCTGGATGAGTACAGAACATGGGAGATTTCTGTGTATGAATTCTAAACAAAGGGAAAATTCCAGCCCTTGGGTTGAACTTTGGCTTTGTTTTATTTTACAGTCATAATGATTGTCCAAGTTTAAGTGGATTGTGTCGTGTTTGAACAGCTTCCCTTGATTGGCAGCCTTAACTGTATCCCCTCCCCGCCCCCCCCGGCCCATTTCCTAGATCCCTATGTCATGTCTTTCTCCTCTCTCTCTCCTCTCCCTGCCCCTTCCCCCACAGCCTTGCATCACCCCTGCCTCTTCCCCCAGGGCCCTTGCATCTCCCCCTGCCATTTTCCCCAGGGCCCTGTGTCCTCCCTCTTCCCCAGGGCCCTGCGTCTCCCCCCCTCTTCCCCAGGGCCCTGCGTCTCCCCCCCCTCTTCCCCAGGGCCCTGCGTCTCCCCCCATCTTCCCCTGGGCCCTGCGTCTCCCCCCTCTTCCCCAGGGCCCTGCGTCTCTCCCCCCCCCCCCCCCCGCCCAGGGCCTGGCGTCTCCCCCCTCTTCCCCTGGGCCCTGTGTCTCCCCCCTCTTCCCCAGGCCCCTGCGTCTCCCCCCTCTTCCCCAGGCCCCTGCATCTCCCCCCCCTTGCCCAGGGCCCTGCGTCTCCCCCCCCCCCCCCCTTGCCCAGGGCCTGGCGTCTCCCCCCTCTTCCCCAGGCCCCTGCGTCTCCCCCCCCCCCCCCTTGCCCAGGGCCCTGCGTCTCCCCCCCCCCCCCCCTTGCCCAGGGCCCTGCGTCTCCCCCCCCTTGCCCAGGGCCCTGCGTCTCCCCCCTCTTCCCCAGGGCCCTGCGTCTCCCCCCTCTTCCCCAGGCCCTTGCGTCTTCCCCCTCTTCCCTAGGCCCCTGCGTCTCCCCCCCTCTTCCCCAGGGCCCTGCGTCTCCCCCCCCTCTTCCCCAGGGCCCTGCGTCTCCCCCCATCTTCCCCTGGGCCCTGCGTCTCCCCCCTCTTCCCCAGGGCCCTGCGTCTCTCCCCCCCCCCCCCCCCCCCCCCGCCCAGGGCCTGGCGTCTCCCCCCTCTTCCCCTGGGCCCTGTGTCTCCCCCCTCTTCCCCAGGCCCCTGCGTCTCCCCCCTCTTCCCCAGGCCCCTGCATCTCCCCCCCCTTGCCCAGGGCCCTGCGTCTCCCCCCCCCCCCCTTGCCCAGGGCCTGGCGTCTCCCCCCTCTTCCCCAGGCCCCTGCGTCTCCCCCCCCCCCCCTTGCCCAGGGCCCTGCGTCTCCCCCCCCCCCTTGCCCAGGGCCCTGCGTCTCCCCCCCCTTGCCCAGGGCCCTGCGTCTCCCCCCTCTTCCCCAGGGCCCTGCGTCTCCCCCCTCTTCCCCAGGCCCTTGCGTCTTCCCCCTCTTCCCTAGGCCCCTGCGTCTCCCCCCCTCTTCCCCAGGCCCCTGCGTCTCCCCCCCCCCCCTTGCCCAGGGCCCTGCGTCTCCCCCCCCCCCTTGCCCAGGGCCCTGCGTCTCCCCCCCCCCCTTGCCCAGGGCCCTGCGTCTACCCCCTCTTCCCCAGGGCCCTGCGTCTCCCCCCTCTTCCCCAGGCCCTTGCGTCTCCCCCCTCTTCCCTAGGCCCCTGCGTCTTCCCCCCCCCTCTTCCCCAGGCCCCTGCGTCTCCCCCCTCTTCCCCAGGTCCCTGCGTCTCCCCCCCCCCCCCCCCTCCTTGCCCAGGGCCTGGCGTCTCCCCCCTTTGCCCAGGGCCCTGCATCCTCCCCCTCAGTGGTTAGTGCTGCTGCCTCACAGCACCAGGGACACACGTTCGATTCCCGGCTTGCTGTCGGTGTGGAGTTTGCACGTTCTCCCTGTGTGGGTTTCCTCCGGGTGCTCTGGTTTCCTCCCACAGTCTCAAAGATGTGCTGGTTAGGTGCATTGACCCGAACAGGTGCCGGAGTGTGGCGACTCGGGGAATTTCACAGTAACTTCGTTGCAGTGTTAATGTAAGCCTACTTGTGACTAATAAATAAACTTTAACTTTAAAGGGCCCTGCATCTCCCCCGGCCTTTCCCCAGGGCCCTCCATCTTTCCCCTTCCCAGGCTCCCCATTCCAAAAATCTGAATTGAAAAACGATATTGGAAATATACAGCATTTGAAGTGACCTTTCAGACCTGAGTTTTCTCACACAATGAACCCAGTCAGTCATGTACCTCAAAGTGTAATGTCAATGCCAGGGAATGAACTCTTGTCAACCCATTGTCAATATTAAGTACAGCCAGCTGCAGTGTAAAACTGCCTCTATTTCAGCCACCCTCAGAACAGCACCACTGTGATAATTCCCTCGCTTTTAAAATAAAAATACAAAGAGTTGCTTAAACAGACTCAGATATTTGTATACATACAATGATGGAAATAATCAGCAGGTCTGGCAGCATCTTTGGAGAGAGAATCATAGTAAATGGTTAGGTCAATCAAGAAACTTGATTTCTTGACTTGAGTTAGTTTGAGTTAACTTAATTTCTCTCTGTAGTTGCTGCCATTCCTGCTGTGCATTTCCAGCACTGTCTGCTCAGCTATCTGTAATTTGATATATAAAACAGCTCAATAAAACTAACACCAACAAAATAGGTCTTAACAAGCTTCCTCCATACAAACAACATAAAGCTAGCAGTGTGATGATAGATCTTATGTTGGTTTTCAAACTTCATCCTCTGGAAAATCTCTCAAATAGGAAAGTTGCTTTGCTCTTTCAATAGTTAAACATCTCTGTTTAAAATTGAGAGCTTGTTAAAAATGTATCATCCTTGTTTTAAAGATCCTTTGCAAGTCTGATTTTATTACTTAACCATGTGGCAGGGGGTGGGGGTGGTGGGTAGGGAATTAATCGGATCAGAGAACCTGGATTAAAATTGGTTAGAGGGAAAAACAGAGTAGTTGTTAAAGACAGCTTGACTGGTTGGAAGTGAGTAAAAATGTTGCATGTGCTTCTGTTTTGAGCCCATTTCTGTCTACTGCATGTTTGGACATAAGCCGAGAGAAAATTGTGTTGAACTTTTAGATTGTACTAAAATGTAAGTTTTTGTCCATTCTTCAGACAATAGGAAGCAACAGAGTTTTAATAAGATGGAAGAATCAGCTAAAAATTAGCAAATGGAATTCAATGTCAGTAAGTGTAAGGTGATGCATTTTGGTTTAAAACAAGTAACAGCAGTAATTATACTCTAAAAGTAGGCAGGGCTTTGAAAAAGAACAAAGAGACTCAAGTATAGGTTTCCATAATATGAAAGGCAACATTTCGTGTTGATATGGCTGTTTGTTTTTTAAAAAACGCATCTAGATATTGTCACGAATGTAAAGGCCAAGAGTTGATGATGAACCTATATAAAATGTTAATATTTCAGCATACTGTGTGCCATTTCTAGCTTTATACTATTTGAAGCATATTGAGGCTTTACAGAGGGTACCACACAGATTCTCTAGGTTATTGCCTGATATGTAGAGATCAAAGTACAACAAAATGCTGAAAAAGAAAGAAGCCTTTTTATTGTAACAATGCAGGTTATTGGTTTTCTCCATTCATTCATAGGATGAAAATCTTATTGGCTATCCCTAATTATCCTTGAGAAAATGGTGATTCGATGGAACCATTTAAAACTTGACAAGATCATACAAGGTGTCTATAGACCCAGACTGCTTCAAGTCGTTGAGGGGTAATAGAAGGCAGGAGGAATTCGATTGCACATGGAGTTGCGAGACTGGAATTTACTTGTAGGATGAGAGGCTAAGGCTTTCACCATTCAAGATTAGATTGGCGGATGAAGGTGGGGGGATAATGGGAACAGAGTGATTAGAGCTATTTTCTCACATTGAGGTAAACCCCATCAGATTGGGCTGAATGGTTTGTTCCCATATTGTAACCTAAAACTTCTATTTATTAGTGTAAAAAGTAGGCTTACATTAACACTGCAATGAAGTTACTGTGAAAATCCCCTAGTTGCCACAGTCCGGCACTTGTTCGGGTATGCTGAGGGAGAATTTAGCATGCCAATGCACCTAACCAGCACGTCTTTCAGACTGTGGGAGGAAACCGCAGCACCCGGAGAAAATCTGTGCAGACAGGGCGAACGTGCAGAGTCCGCACAGTCACCCAAGCCAGGAATTGAACCCAGTGCTAACCACTGTGCCGCCCACTGTATTTCTGTGACCTTGTGTTATTGGGTAGGATTGTTGAGTTATGAACGCTCCTACAACTGGGATTTCTGAAAATTACACAATATAGAACAAATGGGACTGAATTCTCCCTCAACTATAAGCAGTGAGGGTTTGAAATCATGGACTCAGTATTTGGTGAGATTAATTCTCTAATTTAAAACCTGACCACTGAACAAATCAACTTTTTTCTCTCTGTAGGGAATCTGGCGTATTCCTGTTGATGAAATTGACCGCCCTGGCAGCTTTGCCTCACATATGAACCGTTCGATTGTTATCTTACTTGACGTTCTATCACAGCTGAAGGACCATAATACACTGCTGAGGGTATCTTCCATGCTTCAAAGGACACCTGACCAGGGAAAGTAAGTCTGCGCCTTCAGAGCTTCTGAATCAACAACTGCTGGTGCCTTGGGGTTCTAAACAAGCTTTGATCTTAGAAGTACTTAGTAATCCAGGGTCTTGAGCACTTGACAGCCTCCGTTGCCCGTGGGTAAGATATGTGACACATTGCTTTCCTCAATAGGCCTCTCTACATTTTGAGATCTGGATAGTTGAGCAGGAAAAGTTTCATAAGCTCTGGACTAATATCAAGGTGAGCCAGTGTTGTTACAGTGAAACTGATCTGGAGATCAGGACCATATAAAGGTTTCCATCTATTGACAATTTTGTTTGTTTTTGCTAAGGGCACTTTAATTCTGTTTGCATTATGGCCAATGTGGAACCTCATACCTCAACTATAGGAACATGTACATTCGCGGAATGGATACTGCTCTTGTATGTTGAACGTTTCACTGTTGGCATTGAGAAAAATGAATTAATGCTACTTATTACATGAGGAAAGTTATACATATAGATATCTATAATAGAACAGAAAATGCTGGAAATGCTCAACAGGTCTAGTAACATCTGTATAGAGAGGAACAAAATTAACGTTTCAGGTCAATGATCTTTCAGCAGAACTGGGGAAAGAAATGTAATAGATTTTGAGCAAGAGGTGGGTTGGTCAAGGATTAAAGGAAGATCTGTGACAAGGTGGAAGACAGAAGAGATTGAATGGCAGAAGAGTTGTTCTTACATGGCCCAAGGGAATGATGATGGAGCAAGAAAAGAAACAAAATATGTGTTTAGATCAGGCAAAAATAGAGGGAAAACTGAAACCTGCAAAGAAAAAGCAACAAACTGGGGATCAGAATTTATGCTTTGAAATTTTGAACTCAATGTTGATGCCTTTTTCCAGATTAATGAAACAGAACTATGAATGTGAACAACCCATTTTCTAAAAATGGGGTGAGAAGCTATGCAAATTCAAACATTCCCTGGTTACTACTGCCGCATATAGATGATAGTAAGAATAAAGTTGTGATGCATATTCCCATTACCAGTCTCTCTCAGCCCATCATTATGCTTGTACACCAACTGGAACAGCAAGTGCCTCAGGTGACCCCTTCCATTTTACTATTTCTAAATCATTTTCCTCTCACCATTTTCTTACTCAATTTAGGTTTTTTTTCTCTTCTGTACCAAATCTTGGATTAATTTGTATATTTAACCTTCAATTATTTCACATGGAAAAATGTGTAAAATGAATTAGTTGAGGGGACAAGTTTATGCAAAGCTTAGGTTTTCAATGATTTCTGTGGAAAGGAAGTCAGATTTTTGTGTGAAATTATTTTATGCAGCCAATATTAGGCTGCCAATGAGCGAATTGGGTTCCTGCTTCAACTCTGTTTATTGTACAGTTCTATTATTTCTTTGCAACCGATAGGTAATGCCACATTTGGAATATTGTGTCTAATCTTGGTTATCTAATTTTTTAAGGGCATCAATGATTGCAGAGGTTACAGGCAATGCTGAAAATAATTGCAAAATGTTGAGTTTTAATAGACTTGGAGAATTGAAATAGTTTTCCTTGGCAGGGAGAGAAAAATAATGATAGGCAGCACGATGAAAAAATCTCAAATGTGAATGAAATGGATGATATCAATTATAAATAGTTGCTTTAGCTTCAGCTATGAGCATAAATACAAAACACCCATGATATGGGAGGCTAGAGATGTGGCGAATCAAATGAGTAATTTTCAAATCTCATCATGGCCTGACCTCTCCCTGTCTCTGTAATCTCCTCCAGCCTTACAATCCCTCTAGATCACTGCACTCCTCCAATTCTGGTTTCTTGTGGACCCCTGATAATCACTCCTACATTGGTGGCTATGCCTTCAGCTACCAAAGCCCAAGCTACTCTCTTTCCTCTTTTAATAAACTCGTTAAACTCCATCACTTCGACCAAGCTTTTGGTTATCTGTACTAATACCTCTTCGTGTGACTCGGTGCCACATATTGTTTGGTAACATTCCTGTAGAAGTGCCTTTGAATGTTTTACAGTTTAGAGCATATAAATACAAGTTGTTACTGCTGTCAGTAAACTCACTTAGAAAGAAACTGCTTTAATATTTGGCTAGAATTGAAATAGAAAATTACTTGGGTAAAACAGGCTTAGAAGCTTAAATGAGATATGAAGCATGAAGAGCCATGTTATTCAGGACATAGTCATATCATTGGAAGGAATGGCCTGGCTCTGACTTTAAGCATATGTTCCCCTGCTTTAGGGTATATGTTCCCCTGCCTTAGGTTGCTGTGTGAGTGGGAAAAGTTTTCCCCATCCAAGATGGGGAAAGGGAGCTAGAAGAGTTGGGGGGAGGGGAGCTAGAAGAGTTGACTAGGATCAAGGAACTAATTGATGGGGGGGAGGATGCAGGGGTAAGGGGAATTACAAAATTAATGGTAGAGGAGAGGGTGCAAGTGAATGAAGGCGGTAATTTAGATAAGGGAGTAGAGGGAGAGGGTGTTCGCGACTCATCAAAGCGGGTTCAGATAAAAGCTGGAATAAGGACACTTTGCCTGAATGCACGAAGCATTCGGAACAAGGTGAATGAGTTGATGGTGCAAATCAGCACAAGTGGGTACGATCTAGTGGCCATTACAGAAACGTGGCTGAAAGGTGACCAGGACTGGGAGATGAATATCCAGGGGTATCAGGCGTTTAGGAAGAATAGACAGGAAGGAAAAGGTGGTGGGGTCGCGCTATTAATAAGAGATAATATCAGGGTAGTACTGAGGGATGACATAGGCTCTGAGAAACAAAACGTGGAATCGTTATGGGTAGAGATGAGGAATAGTAGAGGGAGAAAGACACTAGTAGGTGTGGTATATAGGCCCCCAAATAATAATGTTGAGGTAGGGAGGGCTATAAACAAGCAGATAAGGGATGCGTGTAAAAACGGAACGGCAATAATCATGGGGGACTTCAACATGCACATTGACTGGCAGACTCAAGTCGGTAAGGGTGGAATGGAGGAAGAGTTCTTAGAATGCTGTCGGGATAGTTTCCTTGAACAGCATGTTACGGAACCGACGAGGGAACGAGCTATTTTGGATCTGGTATTGTGTAACGAGGTAGGTAGAATTAAGGATCTTATGGTGAAGGACCCTCTTGGGTCTAGTGACCACAATATGGTCGAATTTCTGATTCAGATGGAAGAGGAGAAAGTTTGGTCTCAAACCAGTGTCCTCTGTTTGAACAGAGGGAAATATGATAGGATGAGGGATGAATTGGCTAAGGTAGACTGGGAGAGCAGGCTGGCAGGTAGGATAGCTGAGGAACAGTGGAGGATTTTTAAGGAGATCCTTTTCAGTTCTCAGCAAAAATATATTCCAGCAAAAAACAAGGATTGTAAGAAAAGGGAGAACCAGCCGTGGATAACGAAGGAAATAAAGGAGAGTATTAAAATAAAAACAGCTGCGTACAGAGTGGCCAAAAATAGTGGAGAAACAAGTGATTGGGAAAAATTTAAGAAACAACAAAGAGAGACTAAGAAAGCGATAAAGAAAGGAAGGATAGACTATGAAGCTAGGCTAGCAATTAATATAAAAAATGATAGTAAAAGTTTTTATAAATATATAAAAAGGAATAGAGTGGCTAGAGTGAATGTTGGACCCTTGGAGGACGAGAGGGGGGAGTTAATAGTGGGAAATGAGGATATGGCTGAGTCTTTAAATAAGTTTTTTGTGTCGGTCTTCACGGTGGAGGACACAAATAGTTTGCCAAATATTAACGATAGAGGGTTGGCAGCAGGAGAAATACTTAATACGATTAATGTTACCAGAGAGGCAGTGCTGGGTAGACTAATGGGACTGAAGGTGGACAAGTCCCCGGGTCCGGATGGAATGCATCCCAGGGTATTGAAAGAAATGTCAGAGGTAATAGTGGATGCGTTAGTGATTATTTATCAAAACTCGTTGCATTCTGGGGTAGTGCCGGTTGATTGGAAAACGGCTAATGTTACGCCGCTGTTTAAAAAAGGAAGGAGACAAAAGGCGGGTAACTATAGGCCGGTCAGCTTAACGTCTGTAGTAGGGAAAATGCTGGAATCCATTATTAAGGAGGAGATAGCAGGGCATCTGGATAGAAATGGTTCGATCAATCAGACGCAGCATGGATTCATGAGGGGAAAGTCATGCTTGACGAACATGTTGGATTTTTATGAAGATGTGACTAGGGCGGTTGATGGAGGAGAACCGGTGGATGCGGTGTTTTTGGATTTCCAAAAGGCGTTTGATAAGGTGCCCCATAAAAGGCTGCTGAAGAAGATTAGGGCACACGGAGTTGGGGGTAGTGTGTTAAAGTGGATTGGGGACTGGCTATCCGACAGGAAGCAAAGAGTCGGAATAAATGGGTGTTTTTCCGGTTGGAGGAAGGTAACTAGTGGCGTGCCGCAGGGATCGGTACTCGGGCCGCAACTGTTTACCATTTATATAGATGATCTGGAGGAGGGGACGGAGTGTAGGGTAACGAAGTTTGCAGATGACACAAAGATAAGTGGAAAAGTGAATCGTGTGGAGGACGGAGAAGATCTGCAGAGAGATTTGGACAGGCTGAGTGAGTGGGCGAGGATATGGCAAATGGAGTATAACGTTGATAAATGCGAGGTTATACACTTTGGAGGAAATAATAACAAATGGGATTACTATCTCAATGGAAACAAATTAAAACATGCTACCGTGCAAAGGGACCTGGGGGTCCTTGTGCATGAGACGCAAAAGCCCAGTCTGCAGGTACAACAGGTGATCAAGAAGGCAAATGGGATGTTGGCCTATATTGCGAGGGGGATAGAATATAAAAGCAGGGATGTCTTGATGCACCTGTACAGGGCATTGGTGAGGCCGCAGCTGGAATACTGTGTGCAGTATTGGTCCCCTTATATGAGGAAGGATATATTGGCATTGGAGGGAGTGCAGAGAAGGTTCACCAGGTTGATACCGGAGATGAGGGGTTTGGATTATGAGGAGAGGCTGAGGAGATTGGGTTTGTACTCGTTGGAGTTTAGAAGGATGAGGGGGGATCTTATGGAGACTTATAAGATAATGCGGGGGCTGGATAGGGTGGAGGCGGAGAGATTCTTTCCACTTAGTAAGGAAGTTAAAACTAGAGGACACAGCCTCAAAATAAAGGGGGGTCGGTTTAAGACAGAGTTGAGGAGGAACTTCTTCTCCCAGAGGGTGGTGAATCTCTGGAATTCTCTGCCCACTGAGGTGGTGGAGGCTACCTCGCTGAATATGTTTAAAGCGCGGATGGATGGATTCCTGATCGGTAAGGGAATTAAGGGTTATGGGGATCAGGCGGGTAAGTGGTACTGATCCACGTCAGATCAGCCATGATCTTATTGAATGGCGGGGCAGGCTCGAGGGGCTAGATGGCCTACTCCTGCTCCTATTTCTTATGTTCTTATGTTCTTAAGATCATAATAAATGGTGGAGCAGGATTGAAAGGCCAAATGATCTTCTGCTGTTCCTATTTACTTATACTTTATCTACCCTGTCTATACTTTAAAACCAGAAATCAATCACTCGTTAACCTCCTTTGCCCCAGGAATTACAGGTTTATGTAATCTCTCAGCATAATCAAACCCTTGTCCTGGTGACATTCAGGTGAACATGTACCTCGCTCCTTCCAAGACCAAGATGTCCTTTCTAAGGTCTGTTGTCCAGAACTGTACACTATGCTCTATGCTGTAGAAATGTAGCTAAATTTCCTCCCATTTATATTCTAATCTTCTGGTTATTAGGCTTTCAATATTATTTTTGTACCTGACTGCTACATTTTAGTGATGTGTACATGGATCTCTAAATGTCTTTAGTCCCCCACTGTTCTCAGCATTTTACCATTTGATAAGCATTCAGATCTATCCTTTTTGGCCCAAAATGGATGCCCTCACAGATGCCTGCATTGAAAGCCATCTGCTTCTGCCACAGTTTCACCCACTCACTTAACATATCTCTTTATAATGTTATAATGTTACAATGTTTACTATACCATCAATCTTTAGTGTGATTCTCAAACTTGGATATATCGCTCTGCATTATGTTATCTAATCGTTAATAAATATGGTAAGTCGATGAGCGCAGATTGTTGTGTGACACCACTAGTCACTTCCTTCCAATTAGAATATATCCCCACTATCCTCATTTTCTGTTTTCTACTGCCTTAATCAAGTTCGTAATCAGGTCAACAATTTGCCTTCCATTTCATTAGCTTTAATCTTGTGTGGAATCTTATTGGATGCCTTCCTGAAAGAAAGACTCATGTTTATATGGTGCTCTTCATTACCACTGGATGTCTCAAACTGTGTTACAACCAATTAAATACTTTTGTTGTAATGTGGAAAATGTGGAGCCAATTTGCGCACAGCAAGCTAATAGCTTTGTGATAATGATCAGATAACTTGACTCTTAGTGTGAGGTTGATTAAAGGATAAATATTGGCTAGAATAACAGGACTAACTTCCCTGCTGCTCAAGCTAGTGCCATGGAATCATTAACATCCATTACAACGGACAGATGGGGCATTGTTTTAACGTCTCATCTGAAAACATCACATTTGAAAACGTCACATCCAAAGTACTCTCTCAATACTTCACTGGATTGTGCTCAAATAGCTGGATTGGGCCTAGAAACAAGAACCCTGTGACTCCTGATGAAAGTGCTACCAACTGAGCTGCATCTGATGCTTGAGTCTGTATCTACAGACCATTCTCATGCATACTACTTCAGTTACTTCAATAAATTCAATTAGCTTCAAGAGACCTATTCAACCCATAATTAATCTTGAATCAGTTAAAATTTATTTTTAAATGCTCTTTCACTCTGTCTTTAATTATACATTCCAAAACTTCCCTGAAACAGTTGTTCAGCTAATGTGTCTAAAGTTTTCTGGTTTCTTTCTTGTACCTTTTTAAAATAATAGATCCACATTTGCACTTTCCCATTCTAAAGGAACAATTCCTGAACTGAGACAAATTTGGATCATTATGGCTAAAGCATATGTAACTTTCCCCACTAACTTCCTTTTAAAAACCTGGAATGAGAATCATTAGGTACTTGAGATTTCTTGGCCTTTTGTGCCATTATTTTTGTAACATTTTCTTGCTTACGCTAATCTTAGTGAATATTTTGAACAGCTATTAATTTCTCTGCTATGTCAGGTACTTTTCTTCCTCTGAAGGCTGACACAAAGTAATTACTCAGCAAGTCTACCATTTCCTTTCATAGAACATAGAAAAACTACAGCACAAACAGGCCCTTCGGCCCACAAGTTGCGCCGAACATGTCCCTACCTACTAGGCTTACCTATAACCCTCTATCTTACTAACGTCCATGAACTTATCCAAAAGTCTCTTAAAAGACCCTTTCATTTGCATTATTAGCCATATTTGTTTTTTAAAGGGTTGACATTGATTACCCCAGTACATTTGTAAAACCCTGGTTTTAGTCTTGATGTATTTCACAATTTTCTTTTGTAGTCTGTTTTGCAGCTCTTGCTACATATTTTTGTCTTCCTTTGATACTCGTTATACCTTTCCTAATCCCCTCGATCTACACATTTTTTGTGCTATTATATGCTCTTTCCTTCAGTTTTATATTATCTCTCACCACCTGTTGATCACAGCAATTTTGTTTGACAGGCCCGGTGTTTGCCCTTTAGAGGAATATTCTAGTGGTTTTTCGGCTAAACTATTTTTGAACTCCTTCCACTGTTCATCTGTAGTTTTGCATGATAACGTTTTTGACCAGTTTGCAGTTGTCAAACTCTTCCTCAAATTAATTTAGTTAACCTTACTAGAATCACAATAACTGTATATGTTCCTCCTTTTCAAATATTACATTGAATTCCATCAGCTTGTTAAATAATGGACAGTTTAATGTCTTCATGGTAGAACAAATGTCTAGAGGGTTGTTAGAACATGGAATGCTTTGCCACAGGGAGTGGTTGAGATGGAAAGTATTTCATCTTTTAAGAGTGAATCAAGACAAATATATTATGTAAAAAAAAGTTACTAGCTGAACAGCCAGCGCAGTCATAATGGCGTAAATAGCCTCCTTATAAACTGTAAGCTTCTTTGGGATTATAATATTGAAGTGAAGTTGCTCTTTCTGTTTAGTTTTGGTCATTTAGAAGTGCAACATCAGCTCATTGCAGCACTTGGTCTCTGAACATGATTCATCTCAGTTATACATGGTATTGAAGAGTCATTTGTGGCACCTAGACATTTATTCTGATAGTGCTCATAGCGATACCAGTTCAACATCTTGCTGGCCTCATGCCTAAACTCACTCCAACTTTGTAGGTAGCAGAAAGTCCCTGGTTATTTTCATTGCAGGAAACTTGGATATCTTTTTAAAAGTTTGTTTAAGATGATCATATATCTGAACCCCTATTAGGTTATATTGAAAACCAATTCAGATCACAGAAAAGGCAATATTCTTTCAACAGAAAAACTAAATTGCAGCATTTCTGTTGAGCTATTTAACTATCTGCTGCCCAAGATTTCAAGAAGATGACAAGACACCCGCTAATCTTTATTTCCATTTTTCAAATGTTACTTTTATACATAGAATAATATTGTTATCAGTAGCCATCAAAAATTCATACTTCATCTAAATTCAGAAATATGTCAGGGCTGGCACAGTGGTTAGCACTGCTGCCTCTCAGCACCAGGGACCTGGGTTCGATTGCCGGCTTGGGTCACTGTCTGAGTGGAGTTTACACGTTCTCCCCGTGTCTACGTGGGTTTCCTCCGGGTGCTCCGGTTTCCTCTGACAGTCTGAAAGACATGCTGGTCATTGGCCATGCTGAATTCTTCCTCCGTATACCCGTACAGGCGCCAGAGTGTGATGACTAGGGGATTTTCACAATAACTTCATTGCAGTGTTAATGTAAGCCTACTTGCGACACGAATAAATAAACTTAAAAATCTTAAACCCCAATACCTGCAGTAAACCTTCAAGGAACCACAGGCAACAATCAGATTATAACGTGGCATCAAGGAGCCCTAACAAAACTGGAGTCAATGAGAATCAAAGGGGAAACCGTCTGCTGGTTGAAGCCGTATCTGGTACAAAGGAAGATGGTTGTGGTGGTTGGAAGTCTATCACCTCTGTTCCAGGACACCACTGCAGGAGTTCCTCAGAGTAGTTTACTAGGTTCAACCATCTTCAGCTGCTTCATCAATGATCTTCCTTCCATCATAAGGCAGAAGTAGGGATATTCACTGATGATTGCACAATGTTCAGCACCATTCGCAACCCCTCAGATACTGAAGCAGTCCATGTCCAAACTCAAAGACCTGGACAATATCCAGGCTTGGACTGATAAGTGGCAAGTAACATTCGTGCCACACAAGCGCCAGATGTCTCCAACAAAATAGAATCCAACCATTACCATCGCAGAATCTCCTCCCATCAAAATCTTGGAGGTTATCATTGACTAGAAACAGAACTGGACTAGCCATATAAATACTGTGGCTACAAGAGCAGGTCAGAGGCTGGGAATGCTGCAATGAGTAACTCACCTCCTGACTCCTCAAAGCCTATCCACCATCTCCACGGCACAAGTCAGGAGTGTGATGGAATACTCTCCACTTGCCTGGTTGAGTGCAGCTTAACAACACTCAAAACGTTTGACACCATCCAGAAAAAAACAGCCTGCTTGATTGCTGCCCCTTCCACAAACATTCACTCCCCCCACTACTGATGCACAGTGACAGCTGTGGTGCATCTACAAGATGCATTGCAGGAACTCACAAAGCCTCCTTAGCACCTTCCAAACGCATGACCATTATCATCTAGAAGAATAAGAGCAGTAGATAAATGGGAACACCATCACCTGGAAATTCCCCTCCAAGTCGCTTACCATTCTGACTTGGAAATATATCGCTATTCCTTCAGTGTCACTGGGTCAGAACCCTGAAAATCCCTCCCTAACAGCACTGAGTGTACCTACATGGGCTGCACCAGTTCAAAGAGGCAACTCAGCACCAGCTTCACGGGGCATTTAGGGATGGGCAACAAATACAATGGATAAACAATAAATAAAATAAATGATCAGTTCTCTAATCTGACATCTGTTAGGTTGGACTGACTCGAGTTTTCCATCGTTCTCTGGAATGTGATGATCCTCAATCAGGAATCAAGTCAAATGTTCAGTCAGTCTTCACCATCTTTGCTTTTGGTTTTCAACCTGCTACTTATTTTCTTTCAGTTACCTTTTTGAGTTAACATATTACTTTATATTTACACTTTTTCAACTTGAAAAGACTACTTATTCTTCTCATTCAAGTAATCGTTGTCACACCTCTTTTACCAGCCACTCCTCCTGACTTTTTTGTTTACATCCTGAATTTTTCTTGATGTAACCTAAACTCTGAATTCTGAGGTGAAACTCTCCTTACAGCCTTTGAAATCAAATCATTTTGAAGGAATGTGGCTTGTTAAATATCTTCATCAAGATTTTAATATTCTCTTTTCTTTTAATCCAAATTATCATCAACAATAACTGTATTAATATAAACATATTAAAATTTCCTACTACAAAGCAAAATTTGACACCAAGCCGTACCAGGCATTATTGCAGATGATTGAAAGCTTGGTCAAAGAGGTAGATTTTAAGGAATGTCTTAAAGGAGGAGAGAGAGGCAGAAAGATTTACAGAGGGAATTTTAGACCACCAAGAGTAGAGCAAAGAAAATCAGGAATGAAGGCCAGAATTGGAGGATCACAGAGATCTTGGAGGATTGTATAGTGGAGGTTGCAGAGTTTGAGAAGGGCAAGACCATGGAGGGATTTGAAAAGGCTGAGAACTTTAAAAGCAAAGTTTTGCTGAACTGTGAGCCAGTGATAGGTGAACAGGATTTGATGCAATTTATCATATGGGCAGCACAATTCTGATGGGCTCAAATTTACATACAGTGCAAGGTGCAAAACCAGCCAATAGAGCATTGAAATACTCAAGTTTAAAAGCACCAAGGGGGATTTCAACAGCAAATCAGCTGAGGCAGGGTCAGGTTCTGTTGTGGATCTGGATGTTGGCCATTACGGTGACAGACAGCATATGATGGTCCAACTTCACCTCTGGGTCAAAATTGCACCAAGGCTGCAATCTGCTTCAGCCTCAGGTGGTGGCCAGAGAGAAGCATGTTGTTGATTGCTAGGGAAAAGGATTTTGCAAGGACTGATACCAAACCTGCTGGTATTTAAAGCATTTTCTGTCTTGATTTCAGATTTCCAGTATCTGCAGTATGTTGCGTTTGTACTGATGGCAGTGGCTTCAGGGTACCAAATATTTGGTTGGGGGAAATTTCTCAAGCAGTGTGGTGTGACAAATTGGAGCAGTGGAGGAGTCAGTGGCAGTGGTGGTGAGGTGGAGCCGGATGCTGTCTGCATTTTGTGTCTTTTGGTCTCTTTATTGTAACTGGGGTCTTGGTACATCACTGAGCCTTACTGAACAATGAGGCCCCCTTAGTGCTTCAAACAAGTAGTTGTTTGGTCTGAAAAACTTAATTGAGAATCAGCTTGTATTTACTAATGGCAGCGAATACATGGTGTAAACACAAGAAAGATTCTACTTGGCCTGATTTATTGCTGTGGTCTCTCTGCCATGCATCATCATTCCTTTCACTCTCAGCATTTTCTATCTGAGCAATCTTAACAGGAAAATTATATTTTTTGAAATTTTCAGTACTGTTTTCATGTACTTTTAATAATGGACAAAAAACCTTGAGCTTGTGGTTATGGCACAAACTGTTGCTGGTTTTCATCTGTTTTCTGCTGTGTGTAACATTTTTCTATATGATTGTTACTGCTAGACTTTGTTGGATTTCTTCACCTTCTTTAACTAGATATTTTACTGGCCTCCATGCTTCAGACTACACTCTAGTTCCAAGTATCAGAGAGTATTTGCTCTTGCCCAGATATTGAGGTAAATTAATAGTGTACCCAGAGAACAGACAAAAACATTATTTAGTTCAATTCAGTTTGGGTATTATTATGTGCCCCCCCCCTCCCCCCCCAGACCTTCCTTGCTTTTAGAAGCAAGCAGAATAATATTAAGTTGACTTTGGCTTAACCTGTCAAATAAAATTTTTGCACGTGAAAATAAACAGGCAAATCATAGCATTGATGCAACGGATATGTTTACAGTAGTTAAGTTTACTTCTTTCATTTGTTCACGGGATGTGTGTGTTGCTGACTAGGCCAGCATTTATTGTCTGTCCCTAATTGCCCTTGAGAAGGTGGTGGCTGCCTTCTTGAACCTCTGCAGTCCATGTGTTGTGGGAACACCCAGAGCTGTTAGGGAGGGAGTTTCAGGAATTTAGTTGGCAAATCTTTAAGCTGATGTGGCTCAGCTGCCCTGAGCACTTGCCTAACAACTAGGATCAAAAAAAGCATAACAGCGCAGCTACTAGAAACTGAAACAAAATTTGACATTGCTAGAAACAGCAGGTCACGCAGCACCTGGATAGCCTCGAGATGGAGAAGCAGGGCTAGTGGAACAAATTTTAATCCCTTGAAATGGGTGGATTGGGGTTGGATCAGATGTTAAAATTGCAAATTGAAACCCACCTCCAGCACCACCTCCCCAGCTCCAATAAAAAGATCCAGACTATGATGGAAATTCCAGGTTTCCCATCTGAAATTGCTACCCCCCATTGCCCATGTGAGTAGTCCATAATAATGTCCTTGGCTATATGTCTGACCCCATCAGCAAGTTATGGACTGATACACAATCAGTTTAAATGAGTGAATGCATGAGCTTCTCTCAGACTTTGAGAAAGGTATTGATGCTACCCAGTGTCTTGCAAATGTACATTTGCACAAGCTGATCTTTCTGTGCAATCGGAAGAGTAAGGTAGAAAAATAAAATAATTTCTCCTGGTTGAAATTATGTTTTAATTCTTGTAGCTTCTGCAATCGATAAGAGTTAGGCTGGAGATACCTCGCTGATGAAGGAATCCATGTTTATGTAATACAAGATTGCCTTGTTTGAGGAAACATCTTTAGTCCATGCTATCTTCCCAGTCCAGCATTGAGTTGTATCTTCAGTAATTCTAGTGTCCTAACCCCAACCCATTCTAACTGTTATGTAAAGAAATACTTCCTAATGTTTGCCTTATGTTCGCTCTCTTGCTGCATCTGCATATTTGAAACCATCATATGTTCAATTCCCTGACATCTGCCTCATGTGCCTGCTGGTAAAAAGCCTGTTACTTATGTCAATGTATTAGCATGGATATCCAGTCTCCAACCCTGTAACTTTAAATGGCACCACCATTCCCGAGTCCCCAATATCAATATTCCAGGGAGTCACTGCCATGAGCCATTCAGCTTTATAACTACTGTAGCTCCAAGAGCAGAAGTATGTACAGTCCAGCAAGTGACTCATTTCTTGACTTTTCAGTGTTCCTCGAACATCTGGAAGGTCAAAGCGAGATTGTAATAGAAAGCTAATGTTCAATTGGCTGTAAATTCTTTTGAAAGTAATATTTTTGAAGTCTAATTTTAATTTTTTAGTGTTTCATTTGCCCTGTTCCACAGGCTTTTGTGAAGAAAACTATTGTCTTGCTGTCTTTCAGTCCAACTCATTCTGGGTTTTTCATTAAACACCACAATTGACAACCTGACTTGTACTAGTTACTAGGAGTTACCTGTAGTTCCAAAGCTCACTTCTGGAACCATGGCTCTTCACTTCCAATGCACAATTTTTCAATAAAAGTTGTTGTTGTTTCAGGGATTGTGTTCTTCGGGTGTTAGTGACATAATTAGTTTTGGAGTGAAGAGTTACATGAAGCTGGTACAAAGCTTCCTGACTATAGTCTTATGATGCTTCTTATTTGATAGGCAAGACAGCAAGCCTGCAAAGCCAACAGTAAAAATGGCTATCCTAAACTATCAGTCATAACTTCTCATTTATTCTATAACTATTTCAAATTGTGTATTCAAGCTGCAAGCGTACATGTAATTCAAGTAAGACATAGTTGTTGATCAGAAGGACCAGGAGTAGATTGGACAAATTGTCCATTGCCCCATTATTGCCACAACCATCAACTGGGAGCTTGTTGGTGGAAGATTCTGCTAGACATTTCTCCAATTGAGAACCCCTGTGGACAATGTAAACAGTCCAGATTATCACTGACACAATGTCCAAATGCATGGGAACACAGATGACTCTCATGACGATTGCAGAAGCTACAAGAATTAAAACATAATTTCAACCAGGGCCATCAATGCCTGAAATCCTATAGGCTCTGCATCCTATAACTTCATGCCTTGAATCACTTGTGAGGCTCTTAATCATTTAATTTGCTTCTTAAAAATATACTTTGTTTTGGGGCTGCTGCAGTTGTGCTCCCTGTCAGCTCTTTGGATAGCAAGGGCTGAGCCCCCACTCTTCTGAAAATTCAGGCCTGTGTTAAATACTTCAGAAATAATGGTAGTCTATGTTCAGCTATTTTCTTCAATCGTGACATCCTTATACAATGACTGTTTCATTCTTTTTACAATTGTATTTGTGCTGATCCGAGAGAAATTGGGATTATTGTGAAGAAATCAGTGAAACTTGTACCTTAATCATTTGCAAAAGCTTATTTGGAAGTCAAAGTCTGTTTTAACAGGCTTAATGTATCAGGACGGCCCCATGATGGAACATAAATCATCTCATCTGATGTTGATCATCTTTCAAAGAGACTGGAGATATGTGAAAGTTTGTTTTTTTATTACTAAGATGTGTTACATAGACCTCCACAATATCCTCTATCTGCTACCTTGTTGCCCGCTCACTTAACTTGTCTATAATCTCTTTTTAACCTCTTTGTGTCATCTTCATATCTTACATTCCCACCTAGCTTTGTGTCATCAGCAAACTTGGATACGTGACTCTTAATTTCTTTGTGTCAGTCATTAATATAGATTGTTAATAGCTGAGGCTCCAGCACTGATCCTTGTAGCACTCCACTGGTTACAGCCTGCCAACTTAAATGCCCATATATCCCGACTTTCTACTTCCAGCCATTAACTATCCTCCATCCATGCTAATATCTTAAACTAAATTCTGAGTCATTATCTTGTTATCTATTAACCTTTGTTGGCATCTTATCGAATACCTATTGAAAGTGCAAATTTATAACATTTACTGGTTTCCTTTATCTACATCTCAAACAAACATGATTTCACTTTCAAAAAACCATGTTAACGCTCTCTAATCACACTATGATCTCCTAAGTGTGCTAACACTTCCTTCATAATATCTTACAACGTTTTCCCAGTGAATGATGTCAAACTAAGTGGCTGTGCAGTTCCCTGATTTTTCTCTCTCTCCTTTCTTTTAAAAGCAATTCCAATCCACTGGAATCCTGCTTAAATCTAGGGAATTTTGAAAAAATCCTAACCTGCTCCATGTACAGAATAAATTTTTTTAATGCAACGAGTTGTAATGATTTGAAACTCTCTCCCTAAGAGCATGATACCAGTAACGTGCGTCTACTGTCTCTCCTTTTGAACCCCCACTACCTCTTTGTGAATCCTAGGATAGTTCCTGGGGATTGGTTGGCTTTTAGTTGCCTACCTTTCTCTAATACCTTTTCCCTGTTGATATTAATTTACTTCAAATTACTTAATGATCTTTGCTGGTGCTCTATTTCTTGTTTGGAATATTTATCTTTTGTTGTGAAGATAGACACAAAATATTTGTTCAATGTCTTTGCCATTTCTTCATTCCCCACAATAATTTCTCATGTCTCTACCTCAAAGAGACCAATGTTTACTTCAGCTCCTCCATTTTTATATACTTTTAAAAATATTCTGTAATAGCTTTTATATTTCTGGCTTGTAGGTTTCCAAAACGTACCCAAACCTCAGCTTACTGTCATTCTTTATATTGCAGTTAGCCTCTTCTTTTAATTTGATACAATCATTAACTTCCTTAATAAGCCATGGATGGATTTTCCTCACTGAACTTCTACATTTTAATGAAATATATTTGTTGAACATACTGATCATTTCTTTAAATGTTTTCTTGTTTATTTGTTGCCCATACTTTTCAGTCTATTTACCCCAATCAATTAATTGGCCTCTAGGGCAGTGGTTCCTGACCGTTTATGTGTCATGGCACACTTCTATACTACAGAAAAAAAATTGAGGCACACCTCCTATTTTCTCTGTCTTCTTCCCTTACTGGGAACTTTGTATTTAACTTCTCCTTGTCCTCTCGCCTGTTTTTCTAACCTCCCCCTGTCTCAGTTGCTTCTCTCGGGGTTTTTGTGCCCTTGTTGAGTTTATGCTTTTTGTGCGGGTGCAAGGGACCTTTGTCTTCAGCTTCAAGTCCCGTTGGTATGGTGCATGGGCCTAACCAACATAAAAAATCTAAACCGCGCATGTGCGGCTCTTTCCCAGACGGCGCATGCCTGGGAGGCCCAAGATTCATTGGGTCTTGGAAATGCCGACCACAGAGCTGACTTACATAAATTTTGAATAATTTTGAGTTTTTCTCGTGGCACTCTTGGGGAGTCTTCATGGCACAGCACACTGGGTGTGAACCACAGCTGTAGGCTGCGCAGGGATAGCCAGTAATGTCTGTATTTCGAAGACTGAGAAACAGTGTACATTAATGTGCTGACTTGGTATTAATGTGTTTTTTTTTAAACTTGTTAAGCAGCAATAAATAGAAACTCTGCAAATTATACTGGATTCACACACAATGTTAATTTCACACGAATGAAGCTGGTGTAAAAGCACCAGAGGGAGCATAGTTTGAGGGATAAACAAAGCAGGATATTGCTTACAGAGCCAGCCAGGGTGAAGTGTTGGTGTGGAGCGTAGCTTGAGTACAACACTCCAGCATGTTTGAAAACAATAGGAGCAGATACAGCAGGGCAATACATGCCACATGCCCTCAAAACACTTGGCAGGTTTCCTTGTGTTGCTGCTATCTGGTATGTGAATATTGCTGAAATCCTGAAGTCCAGTGTGGACTTCCGTGATCAAGACAGTGTAAGGAGACTATTTGAAGAGGATATGATCTCACATCTGTATCAGCTCCTGAAATTAGATGTGTACCCAAAGCACAAATTATTTTGTTTCTCTGCATGTCTGCTTAGATTAAATAAAAGAGAAAATGGTCACTTTCTAACACAGAGCAAATGGAAATGCTGATTTTTCTTCTGAACTGGAGAGGTTGAAAATCTCATAACTGTAAATAGATTTTGCAGCAGTTTTGTTGTCTTATTGTAATGTTTCTGAGCTCTCACTGATTTGCTATGTTTCACTAAAGACTTGCCTTATTTGACTCAACAGTTTATCTTGATGGTTCCAACCATATAAGAATCAGCCTATTGTGCTGATGTAGCATTGGTAATTCCTATGATAGATATACCAGTGACATTTGCGCAAGACTGTAAAATCAGTGCCAGTTTGTTTGTTGGTGATGGGTTATTTAGCAGCTGGATTGGAATTATTTAAATTTATTTCACTTGATGAAATTGAATTGGAGACTAGAGAAGAGACCTTCATCCAGTTAGTTCGGACTGAATTCAAGTCAAAATCCCAGAGTTGAAAGGACAGTGTGTCAGTCCAATAACTTTTAATCACAGGAAATATTCTGCATAGCTGTTTTAGGATGCAAGGATCCTAAGCAATCTATGTGCCATCTCCACGGGTGCTTTAGTTCTGTTCAGGGAAAGAAAATTGCCACTAAGTTGAATACGAGTCCTGTCTGAAGCTGTGCTGCTGCTACTATTGCACCATTTGATATCTATGCATTTACATATGCAGCACGTACCTGAGCTTTTGAAGTCATAATCTAAAGATCAAATGTGGGGGATCCTCTTTTGTTTTTCTGCTCTCAGAGCAAGAGAAAAACAAAATTCCCTTGTAGTCTGTTTTTTTTTATTGTGCTGACTAATTTCTCCTTCAGTTATCCAGCTTGAGGTACATTGTCTGGGGGTGTTTTTACCCCAATGCATCAGAAAGATTATGTGACTGACTGGAGATTTTAAATGGCGAAATTTTATTTAATAGCCCATTTTACTGATCAATCTCTAATGGTCAGCAAATTGTCTCTCAGTGGTACATCAATTACAGTCAGGGGTTTTAGGCAGGAGGTTATGTGATGCAGTTTTCATGTCCAGACCCACCTCACTAATTGTTGTTTTGCGTTTTCTGGCACCCAACATCTCATAGCTGCCAGCTGTCCTTTGGCACAACACCATTGGTTTTGAGCATAGGTCCATTTTTAGCCACTTTTCAGTACCTAGAGTCATAGAAGTTTACAGCATGGAAACAGGCCCTTCAACCCAACTTGTCCATGCTGCCCTTTCTTTTTTAAAACCCCTAAAACATCATAAAACAACCCCTCATTGTTCCACTGGAGCAAGCAGAGAGGGAGTGATTGGAGGCAGGAGTGCTGGTGAGAGATTGATTGAATTATTTATTTATTTAATTAGTTAGTGTGTGTTTTTTTTTTGGCCTTTACTTTTGTAGTAGTATTTTTCTTAAGTTTAAAGTGAAAACCGGAAGTGGGCTGCTAAGGAGTCTGGGAAGGGTTTTTTAAGCGCGTGAAGTATAAAAGGTAGGCTGCAGTATACAGTGGGCAGCGTCAGGAGCGGGCAGCGTAGTGTGTGGGAAGCAGAGTGTGAGCTATAAGGGCTTTGGCTCACAGGGCTTAGGCAGAAAGGGCGAGCAGGGGTAAGTTTAATTCATTTTTGCTGTTTCTACCTGGTACTGGCAAGGTATCTAGAGGGGATGGGTGTGCAGGCAGTGCTATGTTCCTCTTGCACTATGTTTGAGGTGAGGGACGATGACAGTGTCCCTGCTGGTTACACCTGTGGGAAGTGCACCCATCTGCAGCTCCTCCAAAACCGTGTTAGGGAACTGGGGAACTGGAGCTGGAGTTGGATGAACTTAGGATCATTAGGGACGCAGAGGTGGCCATAGACAGAAGCTTTAGGAATACAGTTACTCCGAGGAATGAAAACAGATGGGTGACGGTGAGAGGGGCTGGGAGAAAGCAGTCCGTGCAGGGATCCCCTGTGGTCGTTCCCCTCAGCAACAAGTATTCCGCTTTGGATACGGTTGAGGGGGACGACATACCAGTGGTGAGCCGCAGTGAGAGGATCTCCAGCACTGTGTCTGTCTCTGTGGCTCGGGAGGGTAAGGGGGAGAGCGGGAGGGCAATAGTTATTGGGGACTCGTTAGTTAGAGGGATAGATAGGAGGTTCTGTGGCAGCAAAAGAGACTCACGGATGGTATGTTGCCTACCGGATGCCAAGGTCCGTGACGTCTCGGACCGTGTTTTCCGGATTCTTAAGGGGGAGGGGGAACAGTCACAAGTCGTGGTACACATTGGTACCAACGACATAGGTAAGAGAAGGGACGGGGATTTAAAACAGGAATTTCTGGAGCTGGGCTGGAAGCTGAGAGCCAAGACAAAACATGTGGTCATCTCTGGTACGTTGCCGGTGCCACGTGATAGCGAGTTGAGGAACAGGGAGAGAGTGCAGTTAAACATGTGGTTGCAGGGATGGTGTAGGAGGGAGGGTTTCAGATACGTGGATAATTGGAACACATTCTGGGGAAGGTGGGACCTGTACAAACAGGACGGGGTGCACCTGAACCAGAGGGGCACCAATATCCTGGGAGGGAAATTTGATACGGCTCTTCAGAGGGGTTTAAACTAATTTGTCAGGGGAGTGGGAAAAGGAGTTGTAGTCCAGAAGTCAGTGTTGAGGGTGTTGAGGGTGGTGAGGTATTGGGGAAGGTATCAGGGTCAAGGGTGGGTACCGGTAGACAGGTAGGTGGGTTGAAGTGTGTCTACTTCAATGCAAGGAGCATCCGGAACAAGGTAGATGAACTTGGGGCGTGGATTGGTACTTGGGACTACGATGTTGTGGCCATTACGGAGACGTGGGTAGAACAAGGACAGGAATGGTTGTTGGACGTTCCGGGGTATAGATGTTTCAGTAAGTGTAGGGAAGCTGGTAAAAGAGGTGGAGGAGTAGCATTGTTAATCAAGGATAGTTTAACGGCTGCAGAAAGGCACTTCGAGAGGGATCTGCACACTGAGGTAATATGGGCTGAGGTTAGAAATAGGAAAGGAACGGTCACGTTGTTAGGAGTTTACTATAGGCCCCCAAATAGTAATAGAGATGTGGAGGAAGAAATTGCTAAGCAGATTATGGATAGGTGTGGGGGTCACAGGGTAGTTGTCATGGGGGACTTTAACTTTCCAAATATTGATTGGAACCTTTGTAGGTCAAATAGTTCGGATGGGGCAGTTTTTGTGCAGTGTGTGCAGGAGGGTTTCCTGACACAATATGTGGATAGGCCGACAAGAGGTGAGGCCACATTGGATTTGGTACTGGGAAATGAACCGGGCCAAGTGTTAGATTTGGTTGTGGGAGAGCACTTTGGAGATAGTGACCACAATTCGGTGTCTTTTGTTATTGCAATGGAGAGGGATAGGGCTGTACGGCAGGGCAAGGTTTACAATTGGGGGAGAGGTAATTATGATGCGATTAGGCAAGAATTAGGGGGCATAAGATGGGAACAGAAACTGTCAGGGAAAGGCACTAATGAAAAGTGGAACTTTTTCAAGGAACAAATACTGGGTGTCCTTGATAGGTATGTCCCTGTCAGGCAGGGAGGAAATGGCCGAGTGAGGGAACCATGGTTCACGAAAGAGGTGGAATGTCTTGTGAAAAGGAAGAGGGAAGCTTATGTAGGGATGAGGAAACAAGGTTCAGATGGCTCGATTGAGCGTTACAAGTTAGCAAGGAATGAGCTGAAAAAGGGGCTCAGGAGAGCTAGGAGGGGACATGAGAAGTCCTTGGCAGGTCGGATCAAGGAAAACCCCAAGGCTTTTTATTCTTATGTGAGGAATAAAAGAATGACCAGGGTGAGGTTAGGGCCGGTCAAGGACAGTAGTGGGAACTTGTGTATGGAGTCAGTAGAGATAGGCGAGGTGATGAATGAATACTTTTCTTCAGTGTTCACCAAGGAGAGGGGCCATGTTTTTGAGGAGAAGAAGGTGTTACAGGCTAATAGGCTGGAGGAAATAGATGTTCGGAGGGAGGATGTCCTGGCAGTTTTGAATAAACTGAAGGTCGATAAGTCCCCTGGGCCTGATGAAATATATCCTAGGATTCTTTGGGAGGCAAGGGATGAGATGGCAGAGCCTTTGGCTTTGATCTTTGGGTCCTCACTGTCCACGGGGATGGTGCCAGAGGACTGGAGAATGGCGAATGTTGTTCCTCTGTTTAAGAAAGGGAATAGAAATGACCCTGGTAATTATAGACCGGTTAGTCTTACTTCGGTGGTTGGTAAATTGATGGAAAAGGTCCTTAGGGGTGGGATTTACGACCATTTAGAAAGATGTGGATTAATCTGGGATAGTCAGCACGGATTCGTGAAGGGCAAGTCGTGCCTCACAAATTTGATTGAATTTTTTGAGGAGGTAACTAAGTGTGTTGATGAAGGTAGGGCAGTTGATGTCATATACATGGATTTTAGTAAGGCGTTTGATAAGGTCCCCCATGGTCGGCTTATGATGAAAGTGAGGAGGTGTGGGATAGAGGGAAAGTTGGCCAATTGGATAGGTAACTAGCTGTCTGATCGAAGACAGAGGGTGGTGGTGGATGAAAAATTTTCAGATTGGAGGCAGGTCGCTAGCGGAGTGCCACAGGGATCAGTGCTTGGTCCTCTGCTCTTTGTGATTTTTATTAATGACTTAGAGGAGGGGGCTGAAGGGTGGATCAGTAAATTTGCTGATGACACCAAGATTGGTGGAGTAGTGGATGAGGTGGAGGGCTGTTGTAGGCTGCAAAGAGACATAGATAGGATGCAAAGCTGGGCTGAAAAATGGCAAATGGAGTTTAACCCTGATAAATGTGAGGTGATTCATTTTGGTAGGACTAATTTAAATGTGGATTACAGGGTCAAAGATAGGGTTCTGAAGACTGTGGAGGAACAGAGAGATCTTGGGGTCCATATCCACAGATCTCTAAAGGTTGCCACTCAAGTGGATAGAGCTGTGAAGAAGGCCTATAGTGTGTTAGCTTTTATTAACAGGGGGTTGGAGTTTAAGAGCCGTGGGGTTATGCTGCAACTGTACAGGACCTTGGTGAGACCACATTTGGAATATTGTGTGCAGTTCTGGTCACCTCACTATAAGAAGGATGTGGAAGCGCTGGAAAGAGTGCAGAGGAGATTTACCAGGATGCTGCCTGGTTTGGAGCGTAGGTCTTATGAGGAAAGGTTGAGGGAGCTAGGGCTGTTCTCTCTGGAGCGGAGGAGGCTGAGGGGAGACTTAATAGAGGTTTATAAAATGATGAAGGGGATAGATAGAGTGAACGTCCAAAGACTATTTCCTCGGGAGGATGGAGCTATTACAAGGGGGCATAACTATAGGGTTCGTGGTGGGAGATATAGGAAGGATATCAGAGGTAGGTTCTTTACGCAGAGAGTGGTTGGGGTGTGAAATGGACTGCCTGCAGTGATAGTGGAGTCAGACACTTTAGGAACATTTAAGCGGTTATTGGATAGGCACATGGAGCACACCAGGATGATAGGGAATGGGATAGCTTGATCTTGGTTTCAGATAAAGCTCGGCACAACATCGTGGGCCGAAGGGCCTGTTCTGTGCTGTACTGTTCTATGTTCTAAGCTAATCCTAATTGCCCGCATTTGGCCCATATCCCTCTATACCCATCATACCCATGTAGCTATCTAAATGCTTTTTAAAAGACAAAATTGTACCCGCCTCTACTACTATCTCTGGCAGCTTGTTTCAGACACTCACCACCCTCTGTGAAAACATTGTCCCTCTGGACACTTTTGTATCTCTCCCCTCTCACCTTAAGCCTATGCCCTCTAGTTTTAGACTCCCCTATCTTTGGGAAAACATATTGACTATCTCGCTGATTTGTGCCCCTCATTATTTTATAGACCAGTATAAGATCACCCCTCAGCCTCCTACGCTCCAGGGAAAAGAGTCCCAGTCTATCCAGCCTCTCCTTATAATTCAATCCAACAAGTCCCCATAGTATCCTAGTAAATCTTTTCTGCACTTTTTCTAGTTCAATAATATCCTTTCTATAATAGGGTGACCAGAATTGCACACAGTATTCCAAGTGTGGCCTTACCAATGTCTTGTACAACTTCAACAAGACATTCCAATTCCTGCATTCAATGTTCTGACCGATGAAACCAAGCATGCCGAATGCCTTCTTCACCACTCTGTCCACCTGTGACTCTAGTTTCAAGGAGCTATGAACATGTACCCCTAAATCTCTTTGTTCTGTAACTCTCCCCAACGCCCTATCATTAACTGAGTAAGTCCTGCCCTGGTTCAATCTACCAAAATGCACCACCTCGCATTTGTCTTAATTAAACTCCATCTGCCATTCGTCAGCCCATTGGCCCAGTGGGCCTTGGCAAGTTGCTGATTAAACAGGCTGATTTGTCCTAGATGGTGTCAAGCCTCTCGAGTGTTGCGGGAACTGCACTCATTCAGACAGGTGGGGAGTACTCCGTCGCACTCCTGACCTGTGACTTTTAGATGGTGCAGTAAGATGTCTCACAACACCAGGTTAAAGTCCAACAGGTCCATCTGGCAGCACAAGCCACAAGCCCTCAGAGCACCGCCCCCTCAGGTGAGTGGGAGCTGTGCCCGCAAACAGGGCACACACAGACACAAACTCAAACCACAAGACAATGGTTGGAATGCGAGTCCCCACAGGCCAAGAATTCAATTTTTAAAATATTGCAGCACTGTGAAATATGCAATTGCAACAGGCCGATATTGTTCTTGGGACTTTTGCTTTAACATATACTAGCCTCAAACCATTTCTGTGAGGAGTGATATGATTCCAGTTAACTTTTTGGGCACTTGTGCAGACATCGATTCCATATAGATATCACTGTTGTGTTTATCAGGTCGCCTAGCACTAGTTCCTCCATATAGTGGCCATTAATTCTTTGTACACTGCTTCAGGTCTCTTTATCGTTCTGTTATACTTCCTATGATTCATAAAGATTATAGAAAATTGCCAACTTTAGCATGAAATAGATTGTGTGCCAGTTTCAAATCTCTGGCCGAAGAGAAAAAAGAGCAGCATTAAACAACTGTTGTTTCCAAGATACTAGAGCAACGTAGGTAGGTGAAGTTTCTTGTGAACAGTATACCTTTGGCTCCTACTTAGGAACATAGCAGTAGGAGTAGGCCATTCAGCTGATCGAGCCTGCTCCGCCATTCAATTCGAGCATGGTTGATCATCCAACTCAAAACCACTTTCCTGCACTATCCTCATATCCATTGATGTTTAAGTATCCAGAAATCTAGCGACCTCTGTCTTAGACATGCTCAGAGATTGAGTTTCCATTGCCCCCTTGGGTAGATAGAGAAAATGCAAAGATTCTTCATCCTCTGAGTGAAGAAATTCTCCCTCATCTCAGTCTTAGATGACCCGCCTTTTTTATTCAGAGACTGCGCCCCCTGATTCTAGATTCACCAGCCAGGGGAAACATCCTATCTACATCTACCCTGTCACACCCAGTAATCATTTTGTAAGTTTCAATGAGATCACCTCATTCTTTGAAACTCAGGCCCAGTTTCCTCAAGTCTCCTAAGGTAATTCTACCAGCGCAGGGATTAGTCAGGTAACCTCTATTGTACTCCCTCTGTGGCAAGTGTGGCCTTCCTTAAGATAAAGTGACTAACACTGTACATAATACAGCAGGTGCAGTCTCACCAAAGCTCTGTACAATTGAAGCAATACATCGTAACTCCTGTATTCAAATTCCCTTGCGATGAACGCCAGCAGACCATTTACCTTCCTAATTACTTTGTTGCTCATTTCATCTGAATGTTAGCTTTTTGTAACTCATGAACACGAACACGTCAATAGTTCCCAATCTCTCCCCATTCATGAAATATTGCACTTTTCTGTTTTCTCCCCCTTAGTGGATTACATAACATTTATCCGTGTGGTATTCTGTCCATCATGTTCTTGCCAATTCACTTAACCTGTTCAAGTCCCATTGCAAATCTCCTTGCACCCTCCTCGCAATTTACATTCCCATTCTGTTTTCATGACAGCAGCAAATTTAACAATGTTACATTTAGCCGCACATGCAAATCATTGATAGAGATTGAGGGCAGCTGTGGTCCATGCACAGATTTTTGTGATACCCCACTAGTAATAGCCTACCATCCCAAGGAAGGCTTATTCATTCCTCCTCTCTGTTTTCTGTCTGATGGCCAATTCCCAATCCATGCCAATATAATACCCCCAATCTCTAATCTTGTTTACTAACCACCTCTCTGGTACCTTACCAAAAGCCTTCTGAACATCCAAATACACAACATCCATTCTATGCAGTAATATCCTTAAAAAAAACTCCCAACAGGTTTGTCGAATATTATTTTCTTTTCATAAATCCACGTTGACTCTACCCAATCATACTTTACAAGTTTCTCCTTATCACATCCTTTATAATTGATGCTTGGCTGGTTGAGCAGCTAGTTTCCCTGAACACTCATTTTATATATAAATATACAATGGAATGTCTCACTTTACGTTCAAATCATGGAGCACCACCATTTATTAGACTGTAATCTTGTACCAGAAACTAACTATATTGTACCTTGTTGACTCCTGACATGTAATCTGGATGATGCACCAAATTTCTGATGACATTGCGTTAATATCGCTATGTGAAAAGACAGTGCAAGAATGATATTGCTCTGCAGATAGAAACTTTTCCCTTGGATTGAATCTGTATCAATAGTAAGGAGCTAATTTCCAAACTACTGCTTTGCAGCGCATTCTATTAACACAGTTATCATGCCTCAGAAAAATGGCTGTCAATGGTATCATAATGTAGTGCTTATGTTCGTGAACTAATAATCCAGAGACACTGATTCCTTTTCCACTATAGTAGTTTGAGAAGTTAAATTCAGTTTCTTTTTAGTTCTGAAAGTAAACAGTTGGTACTGGTAAAAATGACCATGAAGCTGTTGGATTATCATTAAAACCCACTGGTTCATTGATGTCCTTTAGGCAAGAAAACTTCCTGTCCTTGCCCAGTCTGGTGACCTCTGTTGTGTGAAATCTGAATATAAGTTGCCCTCCTGGACTAGCAAACCAATCAGTTGTATGAAACTGCTACACTGAATGTAGCTTCATCACTTTGACTGTGACACTCACAACCAAAGAACCCAAGGATGCAGAGAAAATGCAAAAGGCCAGTCCCGACTATGCAGGAGATAACATGAAAGATGCTTAAGCTCCATATCCAGGAAAGAAAGAAGTTAAGATGGAACTTCATGCGGGACATAAATTTTTAATGGAACTAGAGAGCCTAAACCCTGACTATAGTGTCAAAATTACCAGGAAAGTAGGATTAAAGGATTTTAAGTTTAAATGAGTAAAGAATTAATTTAAAACTTACACGAGGAGGAGTTTAGAATAATTTCAGGCAGATCCATTAGTATGTTTAGGATGCTACTGGGTGCTATATTGGGAAAGTCAGAGTACTCGAGGTATAAACTACAAATGTCCTGTTATCCTTTCTCATGTTTTGTATTGGAATTAGGTGAAACTGCAGATTGGGATTTGGATATTAAACAGCCAGTACGAAAGGACAGCTGAATGTGTTGATTTATTAACATACTGAGCATATTAGCCTAAATTGATCATCTCTGATAAATGTTAACTTTAATTTATTTTGTTTTGCTGGTGATCCCATGTTTTCTGGCAATTTACAGGGTACTACTGATGAAATATCAATGCTTTGACAATTATTTGGCTTTTCTAATAGTTAATGGGCTATGTGGCTGAGGCACAAAGGAACCAGCAATGATTTATTTGAGCATCAGAAAAATCCGCTTTCAATGCTAAAATAACTCCTGCTGCTTCCTTATTTGTTCAACCTACATTTGCTTGGAATTGGCTTGTTTCAAGTCGGGAAGTAATCTGAAACACTTGCCCCATTTTTTAAAAAGCTGTTGAGTGGAGGTACTCTTTCTCCTGTATTGTAAACTACGTTTGAAACAGGCCTTCCAAGCTCTCTTTTAATATAGGCAAAAGACATATGTAAGGGAAACAGTTTTCAAGAGTTTCAGTTTTTTAAGTTACTCACTTATGGTGTAGTGATAATGTCTTTTTTTGAAAGATTAACCATGTCTTTCGCATTATTACTTTTAGCAAATGTCAGAAAACAAATTGCAGCCATTTGACCACGCTTTGGATGGCAGCCTTGTTATCCTTTTCAATCTGGTGCTGGTCGTTTCAAGCTTTGTAGCAGCATGCCACTTGCATTGGCAGGCTTTAGAATTAATGCCAAACAGCATGAGTCTTTCCTGTAAACAACACACTTTCTTTATCACCTTCCATTATTGTATTCTGCATGTGAAATTTCTTACACATATTGAAGGAAAGGAATATTGTTACAACTTTGCCAAAAGATATTCGAAAATCTGTCCAAGTAGAATGATTCCAAAGTCAAGTTACTTAAAGTGCTGATCCAAGGAAACCTTTGTCTAGGTAACTATTACCTCTCAGGAGATGAAGTATGTATTTTTTATATTTCATGAGTATCACTGCCAATTTATTGCCTGTAGGTGCTGTTGGCAAGGCCAGCATTAGTTGCCCATCCCTAATTGCCCTTGAACCAACTGCGCCATCTCAGAGGGATGTTAAGAGTCAATCTTGTTGCTGTGGATCTGGAGTCACATGTAGATCAGACCAAAGTGGCTGATTTCCTTCCCTTAGGGACATTAATGAACCAGATATGTTTTTAGGACAATGGATGATGGTTTCATGGTCACCATTACAGAGACTAGCTTTCAATTCCAGATTTTAGTAATTGAATTCAAATTCCACCAATTGTCGTGGTGGGAATTGTACCAATGTCCTAGGTTTCTGGATTACTAATCTAGTGATATTGCCACTACATCACCGTCTCCCCCAAGATGTACCTTAGACATAGGTGCATAATTCAAATATGAGAAAATAAGAAATTGCTAATTGCTCTATCTATCATTATTACTGAATATCACCAGTACACTCATATTCAAACCTTGGGTCAAGATGGACAAATACAAGTACAGAGTGCTCAAATACAAGTAAAATATTGTGGTTGCTGGAATCTGAAACGCAAACAGAAAATGCTGGAAAAACAGAGCATATCTGTCAGCACCTATGGAGAGAGAAAATAGAGTAAACATTTTGAGTCAGTATGACTCTTCAGAGTTAAAGAGGGAGGAAAGTGCTGGATTAAATACAATATAAGAGGGGATGGAGAGTAGACCATTAGTGATAGGTGGGAGCTAGGAGCAATTGCAACAAAGATTTGTAAGTCACAAGACAGAGGAAGTGTTAATGTCAGGAGAAGGTGCTAGCGGTTGCATAAATATAAAATGTCAGAATGTATTAATGGGAGAATAAGGGTCAGTGCTCAGTGAAAGCAAAACTTAAGATGAAGTGACAGCCAGTGGAGGAGGGAGTTTGGCATTGGGACGAAAAATGTTTTGGATTTTTTTTAAAAAGAATCAAGATGGAGGAGAAAGATCCCAGTCTGAAGTTGTTAAACTGAGCACTGTAATGTGCCTAATCAGAAGATGAGAAAGCTGGAGTATTGCAGCAGTGAGAGTTTTAACAACACCAGGTTAAAGTCCAACAGGTTTATTTGGTAGCAAATGCCATTAGCTTTCGGAGCGCTGCCCCTTCGTCAGATGGAGTGGAAATCTGCTCACAAATATGGCACACAGAGACACAAACTCAAGTTACAGAATACGGATTAGAATGCAAATCTTTACAGCTGATCAAGTCTTAAAGATACAGACAATGTGAGTGGAGAGAGCATTAGGCACAGGTTAAAGAGATGTGTATTGTCTCCAGACAAGACAGCCAGTGAGATTCTGCAAGTCCAGACAAGCTGTGGGGGTTACCGATAGTGTGACATGAACCCAAGATCCCGGTTTAGGCCGTCCTCATGTGTGCGGAACTTGGCTATCAGTTTCTGCTCAGCGACTCTGCGCCGTCGTGTGTCGTGAAGGCCGCCTTGGAGAACGCTTACCCGAATATCAGAGGCCGAATGCTCGTGACTTGATTAGCTGTAAAGATTCGCATTCTAATCAGTATTCTGTAACTTGATTTTGTGTCTCTGTGTGCCTTATTTGAGAGCAGATTTCCACTCCATCTGACGAAGGAGCAGCGCTCCGAAAGCTAATGGCATTTGCTACCAAATAAACCTGTTGGACTTTAACCTGGTGTTGTTAAAACTCTTACTGTGTTTACCCCAGTCCAACGCCAGCATCTCCACATCATGACTACTATCGGTATTGCAGCAGGCCAAGGATGGACACATGGGCATGAGAGCAAGAAGCTGAGTTAAAATGGCAAGCAACAAGAAGGTTACAGACTGAGTGAAGGTGTTCCGCAAAGTGGCCACAAAATCTGCATTTAGTCTCCCCAGTGTAGAAGAGACAGCATTGGGAACAGCTAATGCAGTGGACCAAATTGAAGGAGGTCCAAGTGAAACACTGCTTCACTTAAGAACATAAGAACATAAGAAATAGGAGCAGGAGTAGGCCATCTAGCCCCACGAGCCTGCCCCGCCATTCAATAAGATCATGGCTGATCTGATAGTGGTTTAGTTCCACTTACCCGCCCGCTCACCATAACCCTTAATTCCCTTATTGATCAGAAATCTATCTACCTGTGACTTAAACGTATTTAACGAGGTAGCCTCCACTGCTTCAATGGGCAGAGAATTCCAGAGATTCACTACCCTCTGAGAGAAGAAGTTCCTCCTCAACTCTGTCCTAAACTGACTCCCCCTTATTTTGAGACTGTGTCCTCTAGTTCTTGTTTCCTTTCTAAGTGGAAAGAATCTCTCTGCCTCTACCCTATCCAGCCCCTTCATTATCTTATATGTCTCTATAAGATCTCCCCTCGGCCTTCTAAACTCCAACGAGTACAGGCCCAATCTACTCAATCTCTCCTCATAAGCTAACCCCCTCATCTCCAGTATCAACCTGGTGAACCTTCTCTGTACTCCCTCCAAGGCCAATACATCCTTCTGCAAATAAGGGGACCAAAATTGCGCACACTACTCTAGTTGCTCTAGTACTCTAATTCACTTGAAAGGAAAGTTTGGGGCCTTGAATGGTGAGGAGCGTGGAGGTGAAGGAGTAGGTGTCACACCACCTGCGATTACAAGGGAAAGCGCCATGGGGAGGGAATGAGGAGTTTGGGGTGGTGGTGGAGTGGACAGTGTGTTGTGGAGGGCGCAGTCCCTGCAGAATTCTGACAGGCGGGCGGGGTGGGCGCAGTGCAAGGGGGAGATGTGTTTTGTGGTGGCATCGTGCTGGAGTTGGTGGAAATGGCAGAAAATTACCCAAAAAAACTCACGTGGATTTGGTAAAAGTAGCACACTTTCTACAATGCTTAGAATGAACTCTGTATCACCTCCTCTAGCATCAGTCAGAAACTGGCCAAAGCTTGTTTCAGTAGGTGGGGCTGCCGGTGGTTGACTTTGATGTAAACTGAATGCTGTACACACCCAGTCCCCAAACAACATCTGGGTAATTGTTTTGCATTTACTGGTGTAACCTTGGCCATTGACAACTTGTGTTGTTTCAGGTGCCAAATCACATATAGTGCTGCAAAAAAACACATGTTCCTTTCCCTATCTTCGGGAAATAATGATTGCCTCCTTCAGAAGGTAGAACGCATATTCTGAATGGTTTGGTCAACCCTGTTCTGTTGGCTTCAAGCAGTTTGGTTAGCTCTGCAATCATGCCAACTGTTGATCAATCTCAAGATGACACCGGGATTAGAGGTGTAATCAGTAGGCTGAAGTAGTCCCTCCCAACCAGGTGAAGGAGTGGCCCTGTAAATGTTCTGTTAAAACTTTGTGAGGTATGTAAAAAGGAAAAGATTAGCAAGGACAAACGCAAGACAACGACAGGAAAATTTATAATAGAGTTTTGTGTCTGTCTTGAAGGAGAATGCACAAAATATTTCCGAGAAATAATAGCAAAGCAAAAGGAACGAGTCAGAATGAGGAGTTGAAAGGAATTAATATTGGTTAAAAAAATAGTATTGGGGAAATTAATGCAGCTGAAAATTGATAAATCTCTGGAACCAGATGATCTACATCCCAGAGTAATTATCTTACAAAATTGTATAGCTCCTAGAATGTTTCCTGCAGATTGGAGGGTAGCAAATGTAACCTCACAGCTTAAAAAGGGGGAAATGAAAAAAGTGGGGAACTACAGAGCTGTGAGCCTGACATCAGCAGTGGGGAAATATTAGAATCTATTATAAAGGATATGATAATTAGACATTTAGAAAATAATCATCTGAGGAGGCAGCATCAACATGGATTTATGAAAGGGAAATCCCGTTTGACACTCCTGTTGGGGTTTTTTGAGAATGTTACTATCAGCTTAGCGAGGGGAACCAGTGGATGTGTGATGTATTTTGGATTTTCAGAAGGCTTTTGATAAGATCATACACAGGAGGTTAATGAACAAAATTAGAGCACATGGCGTAGGAGTAATGTTCTGGCATGGATTAAGTATTGCTTAACAGACAGAAAAGAGAGTAGGAATTAAAAGGGTAAATCTCGGGTTGACAGGCTGTGACTATTGGGAACCGTGAGGTTCAGTACTTGGGCCCCAGCTGTCCACAATCTATATCAATGATTTGGTTGTGGGGTCTAAATGTAATATTTCCAGGTTTGTTGATGACACAAAACTAGATGACTGTGCATGTTGTGGGGATGGTGCTAAGATGCTTCAAGGGGAACTGGACAGGCAACAGGGCAGATGGAATATGGTGTGAATAAGTGTGAAGTTATCCACTTTAGTTGAAAACATGGAGATGCAGAGTATTTCTTAAATGGTGAGAACCTGGAAAATATCGATGACCAAAGGGACTTGGGTGTGCTTGTTCATAAATCACAAAAAGTTAACATGCATGTGCAACATGCAAATAAGAAGACAAGTGGTATCACAAGAGGATTTGAGTACAGCTTCATTTGTATGGAGCATTGGTTAGACTGCACCTGGAATATGATATACATTTTTAATGCTCTTAGCTAAGGAAAGAAATACTTGACAGAGAGGAAAGGAAGTGGCAGCCCACAGGAATATTCCTGGGATTGTCCTATGAGGAGAGATCGAGGAGACTGGGCCTGTATTCTCTAGAGTTATGAAGTAGGCAAAGTGATCTCATTGAAATTTACAAAATTATTACACTCCACAGAATAGATGCAAAAGATTGTTTCCCCTAGCTGGGAGTTCTGGAACCAGGGGACATAATCTCAGAATAAGGAGCATGTCATATAGAACTGAGATTAGGGGGAATTTCTTCACTCAGAGGGTGGTGAACCATTGGAATTCTCTACTCGAGTAGTCATTGAGTATGTTTAATGCAGAGAACGATAGATTTCTGGATATTAATGATCTCAAGGGAAATGGGAATAGTGCTGAAAAATGGCATTGAGGTAGATGATAAGCCATGATCTGGGTGAATGGCGGAGCAGGCTCGAGGGACTAAATGACCTACTCCTGCTGCTATATTCCTATGTAACTTTTGGGTAACTATTCAAGTAAAAAGTCATCTGGCTACCTGTTATTGTGTTGCCTCATTCTGTTGTTAAACGAATGAAATTGTTTACCAATCAGTCAGATATTTTATCTCTTTTTCAATTTTGCCTCTTGATTTCCTCATCTAAAGGTAGCCATTCATGCTGCGTTATAGTTCCAATGGTCCATGTGACCATTTGTCTGAACACCATCCTGTCAAATGTATTTTTACATGGGATACCAATTCAGGGTGAGTGCAGTGAAAACTAATTTTGCTGCTGTTTCCACTCAATATCCACATTTTATATCCATTTCAAGCCTGAAATCAAACGTTAGACTTCTTTCCATAATCCAAGGATATTGCGGTTTTTAGTCTTTTGTCGACACAAGTTAATTAAGAACAGCTTTCCTGGTCTGTTATGGTTCATGACCCAAACATTTGATGGATTTACTCATTGACCACCATGGAAGTGAGTTGTTCAGAAGTATTTAATTTAAAAATCAGAATCTCTGCATAACGTAGTGTTAAAAAATCTTGGTGCTGGGTACAGGAAGGTTTTTCCATGTATTGTAATCTGGAGTGTGCCATATTTCAGTTGCGATATAGCAAAGAAGAGTTCATTCCTTCCATATTGTGTTGACAATGTCTTTGAAACTTGAATTTGTGTTGAATTAACCTTGCTTTATGTAGTTTGCTCACATCAAAAGGAAGCAGGATTGAGACTGCCCTAATGATTTTAAGGTGATGCGTTTATATATTTTTTTATTCATTCGTGGGAAATGGGTGTCGCTGGCTGGCCAGCATTTATTGCCTATCCCTAATTGCCCTTGAGAAGGTGGTGGTGAGCTGCCCATTTAGCAACAATAGCTTGAGTCTATATAAAGCATTTAACAATGTCCTAAGGTGCTTCATGGGAACATAATTAGACCTAATTTAACAGTAAGCTAAAGGAGGAGATATTAAGACAGGTGACTAAAGGCTTGGTCAAAGGCTCTAAAGGAGGAGAGAAAGGTGGAAAAGTTTAGGTGGGGAATTCCAGGGCTTAGCGCCTGGATAGATGAAAGCATGACTGCCAGTGATAACACAAAAGAGGAAAAAAAGAAAAAAAAGTTCACAATTCCTGGGTACTTCCAGTAGTTTGTGGTGGCTGATGGTGGTGTACATATAATTGGCTAAAATTTCTGAAATGTTCAACAAATGCGGTGAAGCTCAGACTTCCCAAATTGACAGACTTTGGATGAGAGTTTTGCACCCTTCTACTCATTTTCATGATTCCTGGTTATCCAAGCGGATTCTTCATCTCTGAGCAGTTCTGATAAATGTGACTTTGTTGGTGCACAGTTTGCCATTGCCCCTCACCTCCATGTCTACCTTAACTAGGAGGATAGTTTCCCTTCTCCATTAAAGTAGACATTGGCTTGGCTTAAGGATATAAGTATAAAAGGCCCTGCACTTTTGCTTCATTGCACATGCTAAATTCTCCCTCCGTGTACCCGAACAGGTGCCGGAGTGTGGTGACTCGGGGATTTTCACTGTAACTACGCTGCAGTGTTAGTGTAAGCCTACTTATGACACTAATAAATAAACTTAACTTAAAAACTTAACTTAAATACACAAGAGACCAGTGGTGTTCTCAGAAAGTTGAAGATTAAGGAGATGGGAAAGGGCAAAGCCATGGACGGATTTGAATAAGAGAAAAAGCATTTCAATATTCTGATAGTGAACTGAGCACCTATAGAGGTCAATGAGCACAAGGGTGATGGGTGAACAGGACTTTCAGAGAAAAGAGACTTCCACCCATCACTGGTTTGAGGCTCAAATCCAAATGATCAAAACTATGTTGAAACTTAATATATCCAATCCCAAAATCTTGAATAAGATATTACAATCAATTGAAGACATGGCCTTTGAACCACTTTGGTTAATGTCCAGCTGGTTTTACTGACTTTGAAATCCAGCATTCCATTTAAACTCGAGTGTACACACTAATACATAAACAAAATGTGGAATATTTGCAGGCATTCAGATGAGAGACGTGATTTTTTTTTCTTTTGTAGAATTGATTGACTTCAGTTATAGAGGAAGTGGTTCATATTGAAGTTCATTTGCTGTGGTTCCATTAACTGGATGCATTGCATTCTGTTGTCATAGTGTTTCTCTCTTTTTTTCTCACAGGAAGTATTTGCGTGATGTGGATCGTCAAGTGCTTGCCAAGCGAGCGTTAATTTTCACAGTAAAAGTGCTTGAGGACAACTTGAAGGAATTATCTGGGGTAATTGTGCCTATTATTACATTGTTAATTGTCAGGGGTATTTTGATGGACCTTTCCCCAGTAGATGATATGTAAGGCTGGCCAGTCCCACTCCCCATCCTAGTTTGTTTCCTCTCTCTCTCCGTCAGGTAGAAGTAATACCTCCAGAAAGATTGGTTGGGAACTTGGTATAAACATCAAAGCTGTGCTATCAGGGTGCTAACATTTGATTGTTTCTTTTTGTTTTCTTAAGTTGGGTTTTTATTTATGGTGTTTTTAAGCTTCTGAAAGCAATTCTGTGACCTATTCAAATTGATGTGGTTCTGATGGGTGGAGTGAATTCTCTTTTAACAACTGGTTGAAATCCCGTGCAGTCACAAGTCAGTCTTCAATTAGAAGGCAATTGTTCCTGGTATAGGATTTAAGGTGATTTAAGAGCAAATAATTCAACACAGTACCTAGAAAGAAAGTAAAGAGAGCCTTTTCCTAGCCCATGCAGACTTGAGATTATAAATGTCTGCAATTTTTAAAAAATGGTGGATGGAGGGGAAAGGGAAAGGCATCAAGTCAAAGCGTTTGGTGGTGAACTGGACCCACACAGAGGGTAGTTGGAGTCTGGAATGAACTTCCTGAGAGGGTGGTGGAGACAAGTTTGATTGAAGTATTCAAAGGGAATTGGATTACTACCTGAAAAGAAATGTAATGTGCAAGGTTACAAGGATAAGGCAGGAGAGTGGGACTGGTTGGAATGCTCTTTCAGCGACCCACTGCAGACTTGATGGGCCAAATGGCCTCCTGCACTATAAGATTATGTGATTTTGTGATTTATATAACAAATGTTTCCCTCCATTGTTCTGTCTTACTGCTTAGATTACTGAAGACCCGATTCCAAAATCTTCAGGTTCTCCAATGGGGGAGATGACAACAGATGTTTCAAACAAACCCACTGCTGAGGATCACAAGGGTGTTGTAGCCAAGAAGATCACCAACTCTGATGGGCCTTCAAGAAATACAGAGAATGGGGTGAAAGATATTCCAAGAGGCCAACCCCCACAGGCTATGAACATGGAGCAAGGGGACAAAAATGATGCAGTATTGGGTGACATTAGCAAAGCATGCATTGGTATAGAGGAACCAATGGAACTTGATGGCTCTGTTGAACAGGGAAAATTGGATTTTTCATTCAAACCTCCCAGTGGTTTGGATACAGAGCACAACAAAACTCTTGGTGCCATTGAGGGGAAGAGTCCTGAATGCAAACCTGCCGAACTGTCTTTGGAAGAGTTGAGCATTAGTTCAAAGCAGCAAGGATCAACAGGCACGTCACATGTCGTGGCCAGTCAAGTGGTCAGAAAAACAGGCAGGAAGAGAAAACTGATAGATGACACAGAATCTGGGAAAACACTGCTGTTGGATGCATACAGGGTCTGGCAGCAAGGTCAAAAGGTTATGACTGTTGATCTTGGAAAGATTGAAAAAATCATGTCGGAGACCTACATGCTAATTAAACAGGTATAGTAATATTCTTATATTTTAAACTTATTTCTTAAAAGTATTTAACATTATTTAAAAATGATTAATTAAAATGTATGCTAAAGAACTCTGACCTCTTCCACAGTGAAATTTGCAGATTGTTCCTGGTAATGGGTCCCTGTATTAAGCTTCTTGTACAAGTACACTTGATTGTGAATTTGCTGTGAATCTTTATAAATGACAGCCCGGTTTATCACATTGCTGTGCTGCCTGGCTTAACATTGTGATGGCATTGTGCTCAAATGTGTAATTTATTTACATCATAGTGAATGAAAGGAGGAATGTGGAGTCTGGGAGCTAGCCAAGTGTCCCTACTAAAGTTGACAAAAAGCTAACTGATTCCCCACCAGGTAGAAGCAAAGGAAATTTTGCACTCCACAACCAGGATGGTGGCAGTATGGCTCGGATGTGTATTTATGCAGTAATTTCCCAGGAAATAAATATACTTCATGTGAGGTGACAGTAATTTTGCATGAAGAACCGGCCTGTGCTCAAATGTAAAGTAGTCTACAATTTCATATTCTCCAATCTCACTGAGAGCAAGCTGCCTCACCAGAGAAAATGCCACTAATTTGTAAACATTCCACTACCCCCAAGTGAGAGAAACATAGAAAATAGGAGCAGGAGTAGGCCACTTGGTCCTTCGAGCCTGCTGTGCCATTCAATATGATCATGATTGACCATCATGGTACTGGGTAATGAACCAGGCCAGGTGTTAGATTTGGAGGTAGGTGAGCACTTTGGTGACAGTGACCACAATTCGATTACGTTTACCTTAGCTACGGAAAAGGATAGGTATATACCAAAGGGCAAGAGGTATAGCTGGGGGAAAGGAAGTTATGATGCGATTAGGCGAGATTTAGCTGGCATAGGTTGGGGAAGGAAACTGCAGGGGATGGGCACAATTGAAATATGGAACTTGTTCAAGGAACAGCTGCTACGCGTCCTTGATAAATATGTACCTGTCGGGCAGGGAGGAAGCAGACGTGTGAGGGAACCGTGGTTTACTAAGGAGGTTGAATCTCTTGTGAAGAGGAAGAAGGAAACTTATGTAAAGATGAGACGTGAAGGCTCAGTTAGGGAGCTTGAGAGTTACAAGTTAGCCAGGAAGGACCTAAAGAAAGAGTTAAGAAGAGCCAGGAGGGGACATGAGAAGTCTTTGGCAGGTAGGATCAAGGAAAACCCTAAAGCTTTCTATAGGTATATCAGGAGTAAAAGAATGACCAGGGTAAGATTAGGGCCAGTCAAGGACAGGAGTGGGAAGTTGTGCGTGGAGTCTGAAGAGATAGGAGAGGCACTAAATGAATATTTTTCGTCAGTATTCACACTGGAGAGGGACAGTGTCGAGGGGAGTACTGAGATGCAGGCTGTTGGACTGGATGGGATTGAGGTTCATAAGGAGGAGGTGTTAGCAATTCTGGAAAGGGTAAAAATAGATAAGTCCCCTGGGCCGGATGGGATTTATCCTAGGATTCTCTGGGAGGCTAGAGAGGAGATTGCAGAGCCTTTGGCTTTGATCTTTGGGTCGTCATTGTCTACTGGAACAGTGCCAGAAGACTGGAGGATAGCAAATGTTGTCCCCTTGTTCAAGAAGAGGAGTAGGGACAACCCTGGTAATTATAGACCAGTGAGCCTTACTTCTGTTGTGGGCAAAGTATTGGAAAGGATTATAAGAGATAGGATTTATAATCACCTGGAAAGGAATAATTTGATTAGGGATAGTCAGCACGGTTTTGTGAAGGGTAGGTCGTGCCTCACAAACCTTATTGAGTTCTTTGAGAAGGTGACCAAAGAGGTGGATGAGGGTAAAGCGGTTGATGTGGTGTATATGGATTTCAGCAAAGCATTTGGTAAGGTTCCCCATGGTAAGCTTTTGCAGAAAATACGGACTCATGGGATTGAGGGTGATTTAGTGGTCTGGATCAGGAATTGGCTAGCTGGAAGAAAACAGAGGGTGGTGGTTGATGGGAAATATTCATCCTAGAGTTCAGTTACTAGTGGTGTACCGCAAGGATCTGTTTTAGGGCCACTGCTGTTTGTCATTTTTATTAATGACCTGGATGAGGGCATAGAAGGATGGGTTAGTAAATTTGCGGATGACACTAAAGTCGGTGGAGTTGTAGACAGTGCGGAGGGAAGTGGCAGGTTACAGAGGGACATAGATAAGCTGGAGAGCTGGGCTGAGAGGTGGCAAATGGAGTTTAATGTGGAAAAGTGTGAGGTGATTTACTTTGGAAGGAGTAACAGGAATACAGAGTACTGGGCTAATGGTAAGATACTTGGTAGTGTGGATGAACAGAGGGATCTGGGTGTCCATGTGCATAGATCCCTGAAAGTTGGCACCCAGGTTGATAGGGTTGTTAAGAAGGTGTACGGTGTGTTAGCTTTTATTGGTAGAGGGATTGAGTTTCGGAGCCAGGAGGTCACGTTGCAACTGTACAAAACTCTGGTGCGGCCGCACTTGGAGTATTGCGTACAGTTCTGGTCCCGCATTATAGGAAGGATGTGGAAGTGTTGGAAAGGGTGCAGAGGAGATTTACCAGGATGTTGCCTGGTATGGTGGGAAAATCGTATGAGGAAAGGCTGAGGGACTTGAGGTTGTTTTCGTTAGAGAGAAGAAGGTTAAGAGGTGACTTAATAGAGACATACAAGATGATCAGAGGATTAGATAGGGTGGATAGTGAGAGCCTTTTTCCTCGGATGGTGATGGCTAACACTCGGGGACATAGCTTTAAATTGAGGGGTGATAGATATAGGACAGATGTTAGAGGTAGGTTCTTTACTCAGAGAGTAGTAAGGGCGTGGAATGCCCTGCCTGTAGCAGTAGTGGACTCGTCAACATTAAGAGCATTCAAATGGTTATTGGATAAACATATGGATGATATTAGAATAGTGTAGGTAGATGGGCTTTAGATTGGTTTCACTGGTCAGCGCAACATCGAGGGCCGAAGGGCCTGTACTGCGCTGTAATGTTCTATGTTCTATCAAACTCAATAGCCTAATCCTGCCTTCCCCCATATCCTTTGATTCCCTTCACCCCAAGAGCTGTAACTAACTTTCTTGAAAACCTACACTATTTTGGCCTCAATTGCTTTCTGTGGTACTGAAATCCACAGAATCACCACTCTCTGGGTGAAGACATTTCTCCTCATCTCAGTCCTAAAAGGTTTACACTGTATCCTTCGACAATGACCCCTGGTTCTGTAGACCCCCACTATCAGGAACACCCTTCCTGCATCAACCCTGTCTCGCCCTGGTAGAACTTTCTAGGTTTCTATGCATCCCCCTCAATTCCAGCGAATATAATCTTAACTCAATCTCTCCTCTTACATTGGTCCCTCCATCCAGGAATCATCTGGTAAACCTTTGCTGCAATCCCTCTTTAGGAAGAACATCCTTCCTCAGATAAGGTGACCAAAACTCTCTCAGTATTCCTGTATAATTGCAGCAAGGCATCCCTCCTCTCGCTATGGAGACTTAACATACCATTTGCCTTCTTTACCACTTGCTGCACCTGCATGCTTACCTTCAGTGACTGATGCACAAGGATACTCAGGTCTCATTGCACATTCCGCTCTCTATAACCATTCAGATAATCTGCCTTCCTGTTTTTGCTACCAAAGTAGATAACCTCACATTTATTCACATTATACTGCATCTGCTATGTATTTGCAAACTCCCTCAGCTTTTCCAAATCACACTGAAGCATCTCTGCATACTCCTCAGCTCACCCTCTAATATACACCCAAATTCATATACACCATATACACCCAGCTTTGTGTCATCTGGAAATTTGGGGGTATTACATTTAGTTCCCTCATCTAAATCATTAATATATAATGTGAATAGCTGGGGTCCCAGCACTGACCCTTGCGGTACTCCACTAGTCACTGCCTGCCATTCGGAAAAAGACCTGTTTATTCCTACTCTTGGTTTGCTGTCTGCCAACCAGTTTTCTGTCCATCTCAATACACTGCCCCCAATCACACGTGCTTTAATTTTACACGCTAATCTCTTATGTGGAACTTTGTCAAAGCCTTCAGAAAGTCCACATAAACCACATCCACTGGTTCCCCCTCATCAACTCTACTAGTTAAATTCTTGATGAATTCCAGTAGATTATCGAATGTGATTTACCTTTCGTAAATCCATGCTGACTCTGTCTGATTCTGCTACTGTTTTCCAACTGCTCTGCTATGAAATCCTTGATAATTGACTTTAGAATTTTCCCCACTATTGACATCAGGCTGACTGGTCTATAATTCCTTCTTTTCTCTATCTCCTTTTTTGAACGGTGGGGTTACCACTGAAGATGACCACCAATGCATCCACTATTTCTAGGATCACTTCCTTCAGTACTCTGGGATGTAGATTATCAGGCACTAGGGATTTACCGGCCTTCAATCTCATCAATTTCCCTAACATCATTTCTCTACTAATACTAATCTCCTTCAGTATAAACTCCCTGTCAGTAAACCCTGTGTTTCCCAACAGTTCTGGTATTTTATTTCTGTCCTCCTTTGTGAAGACAGAACCAAAGCATGTATTTAATTGATTAGCCATTTCTTTGTTCCCCATTATAAATTCCACTGTTTCTGACAGTAAGGGACCTATATTTGTCTTCACCAATCTTTTTCTCTTCACATACTGATAGAAACTTTTACAGTCAGTTTTTATGTTCCCTGCAAACTTACTCTCCTACTTTATTTTCCCCTTCTTAATCAATAGCTTGACCCTCCTTTGCTGAATTCTAAACTGCTCCCAATCCTTAGGTCTGTTGTTCTTTCTTGGCCAATTTGTATGTTTCTCCCTTGGATCTAATGTTATCTCTAATTTCCCTTGTCACCCATAGTTTAGCCACCTTTCTTATTTCACTTTTGTGCCAGACAGGAATAAACAATTTTGCAATTCACCCATGTGCTCGTTAAATGTTCGCCATTGCCTGTCTTCCATCATCCCTTTAAGTAACATTTCCCAATTTATTATTACCAACTTGTGCCTCATACCATCATAGTTTCCTTTATTAAGATTCAAGGCCCTCATCTCAGAATCGACTACATCCCTCTCCATCTTGATGAAGAATTCGATCATATTATGGTCACTCATCCCCAAGGAGTCTCACACAATGAGATTGCCAATTATTCCTTTCTATTACACAGTGCCCAGTCGAGGATGGCCTATTCTCTCGTTGGTTCCTTAACATATTGGTCCAGAAAACCATCCCATATACAATCCAGGAATTCCTGCTCTATGGTATTGTGACTAATATGATTTGCTCAATCTACATGCAGATTAAAGTCACCCATAATTACAGATGTTCCTTTATCACATGCATCTCCAATTTCCTGTTTAATGCCATTCCCAACATCACCGCAACAGTTTGGGGGTCGATATCCAACCCTCACCAGTGTTTTTTTCCCCTTACTGTTTCTCAGCTCTACCCATTCAGATTCCACCTCATCAGAGCTAATATCCTCCATGACTATTGTGTTAATTTCCTCTCTAACCAGCAATGCAACTCTACTATCTTTTCCTTTTCATTTGTCTTTCCTAAATACCGAATACCTCTGGATGTTGAATTTCCATCCCTGGTCATCCTGCAGTCATGTCTCCGTAATCCTGACTGCTTACATCAATTTACGCAATTAATTCATCCACTTTATTATGTCTTTTTAACATGACTTGTCCCATACCCACTATTTTTCACTGGCGTTGCTTGATTCTGGCCCTTGATTTCTTGCCTATCACTTTTCTTATCCCCTTATTGTTGTTTGTTCTTGTCTTTGATTCCCCGTCCTCTGACTCCTTGTATAGGTTCCCATCCACCCCGTCATTTTAGTTTAAACTCTCCTTGTTCCAAGGCCTGCCAACTGGGGTGGGGTTTTATAGTCTCATATCCTGCTTTTTTCCAGAAATGCTTGGGATGGGTTTGAGATTGTTTTTATTTTTCATGTCGTTCCTTTTTTTATTCATACATTCAATGGGATGTGGACATTGCTGGAATTTGCTGTCCATCCATAATTGCCCTTGAGAAAGTGGTGGTGAGACACCACCTTGAACTGCTGCAGTCCATGTGGTGTAGGCACACTCACAATGTTGTTAAGGACGGAGTTCAAGGACCCAATGACAGTGAAGGAATGGCAATATAGTTCCTAGTGTCGGGCTTGGAATGGAACTTGCAGGTGGTGGTGTTCCAATGCATTTTCTGCCCTTGTCCTTCTCTAGGTGATAGAGTTCATGGGTTTGGAAAGTGCTGTCTAATGAACCTTGGTGAGTTGCTGCAGTGCACTTGTAGATGGTACACACTGCTACCACTGCTCATTGATAATCAAGGGAGTGAATGTTGGAGGTGGTGGATGGGGCGTCAATGAAGCCCTTTGCTTTGTCCTGGATGGTGTTGAGCTTCTTGAGTGCTGCTGGAGCTGCACTCATCCAGGCAAAGTGGAGAGTATTTCCTCACACTACTGAATTTTGCTTTGTAGATGGTGGACAGACTTCGGGGAGTCAAGAAGTGAGTTACACTTCACAGAATTCTGACCTGTTCTTGTAGCCACAGTATTTATATAGCTGGTCCAGTTCAGTTTCTGGTCAGTGATAACTTTTAGGATGTTGATAGTGGGGAGATTCAGCAGTAGTAATGCCATTGAATATCAAGGGGGGGGGGGGGGCGGTAATGATCAGATTCTCCCTTGTTGGTGATGATCATTGCCTGGCACTTGTGTCACGTGACTGTTTGAAACCTGACCTAAACCCAGCTGTTTTGGGTGGGTTAATTTTCCCCGTAGCTTTTCATAAGTAGTTACTGTGAATATGTAGAATGCAGTGAAGTTACTGTGAAATTCCCCTAGTCGCCACACTCCGGCGCTTGTTTGGGTACACTGAGGGAGAATTTAGCATGGCCAATGCACCTAACCAGCATGTCTTTTGGACTGTGGGAGGAAACCGGAGCACCCGGAGGAAACCCATGCAGACACAGGCAGAACGTACAAACTCCACACAGATGTGACCCAAGCCGGGAATCGAACCCAGGTCCCTGGCGCTGTGAGGCAGCAGTGCTGACTACTGTGCCACCGTGTTGCCCCATATTGCATATGTGAAGCATATTGCCCAAACTAGTTTATTTAACAAAAAGTTCCAAATCTACAATGCCATTCCAAACACAAGTAAATGAACCCCTCAAGGGATTCTTGACCCGCCTTTCAAATTGGTATGAAGTGTAACTAGAAGCTTTAGGATTTCTGTAGTTAGTTAGCTTCAACTGGAATGCCAACCAGGGCAGCTGACAAATTCACCTGTAGTCTTACAAGTAGCCTGTGAAAAATCAAAGATGGGGGTGGAAAATTCAAAATATCTAAAGAAAGGTTCTGTGTGTATTTTGACTGGATGAGTAGCCAATGTGGGAGAGACAGAATCTGGGAGGAACTGCTCTTCCGATCACAGAATCTGTCTCTTCCATATTCTGTGCTCCAGCTCCCCCAATCTCACGTTCTCTCTCTCCAGCTCATGATATCCTCCAGCAACTGAATCTATGATTGGAGGAGTATCAAGGGTGGTAAAAAGGGAATTTGTCATTAGAGGAGCTGGAGCAATGTTTGTGGTCAGTCCTGTTGCCGCTATGTAGAAGACTTTTAAAACTGCTTTTAAAAGGAGCTACAGATGTGAGACTCAGTTTGAATAAGTTACCTTGTGTCACGTAGTTAGATTTTAATTAATTGGCAATTCGGATCCATTCAGGTTCACGTGTGGCTGTTTTGATCATTTATCTCCTGTTTTTGTTTGGGATAATCAGGGAATTTCCTGTTGGTGACCTGTTTGTAAATTATTCCAATGAGGCCAGGAGTAACTGGATGCTGGAAATCTGAAATAAATACAGAAAATGCTGGAAGTACTCAGTAGGTCTGGCTTCTATTTAGAGAGAAACAGAATTGACATTGTGGGTCTGTGACCTTTCTTCAGAAAGGTTTTTGATGCAAGATCATCAACTTGAAATGTTAAAGCTGTTTCTTTCTCCACAGATGCAGCCAAACCTACCGACTTTTTCCAGCATTTACTGTCTTTGTTTCATGTTCCCAACTGGGATTTTAGTTCTTTACAAGTTAATGTACTCAGTGTTGCAGTCAGAAGCCCTGGCACAGGTTTAAGGCCTTTTCACGGCTACATTCTGAACACAGCAGTTAGATTCCAATTAATGATTTTAGAAAGTTGCCATATGGAGTAATCCTCACACGTTTATTAAACATTATATCTAGATCGAGCAGCAGCACACGATCATCTATTTACCAGATCCATCCTGTCAGTTTGTATTCTCAGCACTACTTCTGAATTGTCACTTATTTGCTGTAATGAAGAAAGTGAGATTATCATCTGGCAGGGTCATTCTCATTCTTTGAATTATATACTCATCCCCAACCACCAAAATCGCACGCACGCACGCACATGCACCCGCACATACACATACACACACGCACACACACATACACACGTCAACCCCTACAGGCCAATTGTGGTCTCATGTGCATCTCCAATTTTAATCCTTCCACGATGCCTTTGCTGTCTGGGCCTAAAGCTCTTCGATTCTTTCCTTGCACCTCTCTACCTTTCTCTCCTCCTCTAAGACGGTCATTAAAACCTACCCCTTTGCCATGCTTTTGATCTGTCCGAATATCACTGTATGTGGCTGTGTGTGAAATTTTGTTTGGCAAGGCTTCTGTGAAGCAACTTGGGACATTTTACTACATTAACGGTGTTATATCATTTTTCAAGTGTAGGTTTTTTGTTACTCAGTTTCAACTTGGCTCCAAATCAAATCAAACGTGCTCAAATCTCTGAGGCTTTAAAGGACACTGGTAGGAACCTATATGTCATACAGCCATCTGTAAGGTCATCACCACATTTTTTGTGTGTATTGGGTGTGGTTCGTCCATGAAACACAGTCAAGCTATGGCAGATTCTTGTGGTGTGCTGGAGGAGTGAAGAAAATACCAAAAAGTAGGTCATGTATTTATTTCAATGGTGATTCAATCAGTACCTTGCATTAATAATGACATTAGAGCTTCAGACAAACAGTAGAAAGTTTTCTTGTTCTTTCAGTGTATTCCATCATCTTAGAATTTCCTAGCTGTAAAACCTTGTCCAGCCTTGTAACATTTGGGTCAGCTTTTACATTGTCCCTGTACACTCAGTGCTAGTTCTGTTTCCAAGATGTACTGAAAAAGCTTGGATTTTCTCAGCACAGTACTGACCCCTATTTGATCACCCATACTCCATCATATAAATGCCCTTTCACTTTACTGTCCACCTCTGGTAACATTTACCTGTTCCTCACTCAGGTTGAGTTTCATTTTTCTGTTCATGTCTTTGTTTATTTATCTCTCATTACTGAGAAACAATTTAAGGCACAAATGAAGAGCAGTCCAATGAAATTCAGTTTTGACACTTTAGCAGCATCCAATCACAGAGCTGGAAGCTCCGTCTGATATAAGGCGTCTAGATAACAATGTTTCACAAACTACAGATCTATTGGGTTGATTTTTGACCATTATCTTCTAAACTTGTAAATCTGGCAATATTATATCTTATACACATCCTGAGGAATAATCCACAGTTGGTTTGAGGGATGGAACACTGTTCTATATACTTTATTCATGCTCAGCTGTTATTACTTCGTCTCTCTTCTATGGTTTGCATTTATTTCTTGAAGGCTTTAACATGAGGCAGGGACATTAACCAGGAGCACAAAATGGGCTGAAGACGGACGAGTTTCTTCTATTGTTTCTGCAATGTTTGAGTTCCCTGGGCAGTGAATAATTGGATGATAAAAAAGATTTTACTGCTATTTTGATCATGCATCTACCTTGAAAGTGCCAATCGGCATTTCTATAAGGTGGTTTGGAGATTCTATGGAGGTCCTGTTCATTGGTGCCCCATCTCTCTCTCCTTCTCCTCCCCCCTCCCCCACTCTCCGCATCCCCCATCATCCTCTCTCTCTCTGTCTATATTTTCTCTGTTTCGCTCACTCTTTCTCTCTGATGGAAGTAGAGCTCTACCTCACTTCATACAATCAAAATTCACAACTTTTCCATATGCACTTTTGGATATTATATTGCATTATAGAATCCCTAAAGTGCAGAAGGAGGCCATTCAGCCCATCGAGTGTGCACCCGACTCTCTGACACCATTTTACCCAGGCCCCAGCGCCCCCCCAACCCCCATCCTTGTAACCCCACTAATCCCCCTAACCGACACATCTTGGGACACTAAGAGGCAATTTAGCATGGCCAATCCACCTAACCTGCACATATTTGGAGTGTGGGAGGAAACCGGAGCATCCGGAGAAAACCTATGCAGACACGGGGAGAGCATGCAGACTCCACACAGACAGTGACCCAAGGCTGGAATTGAACCTGGGTCTCTGGTGCTGTGATTTAAATTGTATTAAAGTAAATTAAATTTAAATTGTACATCTAAAATAGACTTCAGTCAGTAGTTATCTCTTGAGGAAGTTCCTTATACCTGTAGCGTGAGGACTGCATCAATACTTTGAACTCCAGTTAATCAAATACTCAACTTTTGAAGGATGATAGCTATTTAATCTGTTAACTCCAAGACATCACAAATGTTTTGTTCATAAGCAACAATGAATGAATGCAGTTTTCAGACTGTAGAAATAGTTATTATCTATAATGGCTGATACAGCAGGGTATGTATTGAAAGCAAATTAATACCTGTCATGTGATATGACTCCTTTCATCTCCTATGTTGTACTCTGCCTCGAGACCCAGATGAATGTTATAAATGGGTGCCAGTTTTTCTCCTTTTACCAGTTATCTTTCCTTCACTGTTGTGTTTCCATATTGAATGGAACTGTGTGGAGCAGAAGCAAGTCATAATTATAATTTTTAAAGGCTCCCTATTTTCAGGCTGTTTAAAACAGATTGCAAGTTAAGTATTTGTGAGCTGGATGTTCTATTATATTCCTTTCTCCTTTAATTATAAATCATGTCAATGAACTTGAACATAGTTAAATAGTGACAGTGAAGCGTTTTCAGCCTTTCGGAGACTCCGGGATATGGTCGACAGCCTGTGCCATCTCACATGTAAAAGAATATTTTTTAATTTTTCATGGGACGAGTGTGTTGCTGGCTAGGACACCATTTGTTGTCCCTTCCTAAGTGCCCTTGAGAAGGTGGTGGTGAGCCACTGCTGTCTATGCGGTATAGGTACACCCGCAGTGTCGTTAGGAATAATTGTTAATATTCTGGGTAACTTCTGCTAGAGCAGTTAGTTAACAGCATATGCAATTTGTATATATTTCTGACTGCAGAAGCCACATGTCTGCCCTAGGGAGTTAAAAAGCATAATCCCTTGTTTTGCTGTTCTCTGTAATTGGCTTATTCATCTTCCCCTTCTTTGTATTTCTCTTCTCGGGAGCAGAATCATGGAATGGAGTAAATGCAGAAAGGCTGGAGGGTAGCAAAGGTTTGAATTGTTGACTTATGCGTGACTTTTGGTCTGATGGGAAGTTATGGTCCTGAGGGTGTCAAGTGCAGGTGGCCTGGGTCCTGAATTCTGTGGGTTTGAGGGTGAAGTAAATGTGTAATTATGTCTATAAATCGGGGCGAGTCAGTGCAGGATGTAGATGTTGCTGTGGGAAAGGGAAATGTGAGAACAGGTCATGATTTGCAGATTTTACTGAATATTAAAGCATTCAATATGTACCAGTGCTTATTTTGAGATGGGTACAGTGGGATGGGTGATGCAGTATCATGGTAGGTGCATGCCACAAATTGTTTTGATATATGATGTTTTTGTGACTCAATACCACATAATATATTGGGATCTGATTAGTACCTAATGACACAATTCTAATTGGTTGCTGATGCTAAAATCTGATTGAAGGAACAGATGTGTGGAATCTGATTTTTTGATTGAGTCTAACCTCTCACTGGTTGATCTTTGATTCTGTGCTTTGATTGGGAAATTTGATTGGTTGAAGAGGTTTTTATTTTCTGTTTCTGCTTTGGGGAAGGAACTCTGCACACTAAAATATGGACATATAATCACACAAGCAAAAAGATGTGACATAATTACAAATACTGTATTATCACAGAAACATCACTCTATAAAAGTGTGATTTGGCTAGTGCTACAACAACCAATATAATCTTGTATTTCTCCACACTAAATACCATCAGCTGTTCCTTAGCCCCATTCCTTTGATTGATTCAGGTCTCTGTCAATCATTCTTGAACTTGTAAACTAGCCACATAGTTTGGTGTTAAGTGCAAATGTTATATCCTAAAATAATACTTATTCACCGAGAAGCATTTTCATTACTAATGCCCACCTTACACTTTGATAAAGCAGCGCACTTGAGCTGAACGCATCAAATCTGATTGCCATATGATTCAGGTTTGTAATAAACAGGGTGACATGATTCAGTGACTCATCTCACCACACCAGTAATGGTTACTCTTGGTAAGTGAGGAACATTCTTATTGAAAACTGATTCTACCGTGAAAAAAAAAAAGCACTGGTCCTGGATGCAAGAAGTGCTTTTCCGCACTTAAGTTGAAGCTAGAACTATCAGATCTGTAAACTTGTATTGTTGAGCTCTGGACAGTAATGCTGGAGGAATCAGCAGAGCGAGCAAACGGTCCTTCACTCCTCACTGTCTTGGAACGAACAGGTTCTTTCTATATTGGTGCAAGGATGCTGCTGTAATTGTAAATGGATGACCAAGTGTGGCAATTTATCAGACGTTGGTGAAGGTGTATGGTCCATTCAACAAGAGTTGGCAAAGCTGGCATCTTAGCTCTTGGGCTCAGACATTCCAAATTTGTTAATGAATTGCTGTGTTTTGTTTTGATCTCTTGGCAACACAAGTTACTGTAACTACAGCAAACTCTAGCTGCTCTTTTTATTGCTAATGACCAAGCTGGCAGTTGTGACTTTTGGTTTCAGCAAATGTAGAGTTTGGCTTTTGGGTTCAGAGAAATAAAATATAAAATGAAGCATATGTGTGTGAGTAAATGTGTGTATAGAACATAGATATCACAGGTCTAGACTTGTGAAATTTTTGTTCTTTCTGAGTAAGGCACAAAAAGACTCACTGCTGTTGTGCCAAATACCTGCACAAAATATTTGTGTTAATCACTGGGGCCAGGTACAAGTGTGTCTCAGTGTTTAACTGAACTAACTTCATTTATTTAATCAATCCCAATTCGAGTTAGCTGTATTATTCTGCCTCTCCCTTTTGAAAGGGAAACAGTAAATGATGCCCTTAAACATCATCCACTTTGGCATTTTTGGCAAACCTCACCAGAAATACATGGTATGCACTGAGTGGAGAGTTGTACAAATATAGATGAAGTTTAAGAATTCTAACTTCAGAACTATCTAAATAAACATTTTATTTCCTCCCCTCACACAAGTTTACTTTCAACAGTTTTTTGCTGCAGTCTTCTGTGTAAATAGAATGTATCAATTTGGACACTGGCTGCTCTTTGTGATAGAATAATACACAAGCTCATTTTAAACCCATTATGCAACAACATCTGGATAAATAAATTGTAGAATTGGTTTCATTAGGCTCTTTTTGGTCAGAATCCACCAAAGCAAGTTATAGCTTATTTACTTTGATGTACTGAGCAGATGTGATTATCATGAACCATATAGACATGATGACTTGTTAATTTGTAAATGGCATGTAGTCCAATAGAATCTGACATCAAATATGGTTGCAAAGTAATACATTTATTGTGTTTAACCAAGTCTTTGACACACGCACTGTTTTTACGGAGCTCATAGAACCCCTACAGTACAGAAAGAGGCCATTCGGCCCATCAAGTCTGCACCGACCACTATCCCACCCAGGCCCTACCCCCATATCCCTACATATTTTACCCACTAATCCCTCTAACCTACGCATCTCAGGACACTAAGGGGCAATTTTAGCATGGCCAATCAACCTAACCCGCACAGCTTTGGACTGTGGGAGGAAACCAGAGCACCCGGAGGAAACACACGCAGACACGAGGAGAATGTGCAAACTCCACACAGACAGTGACCCAAGGCGGGAATCGAACCCAGGTCCCTGGAGCAGTGCTAACCACTGTGCTACCGTGCCGCCCCTTCATATCTCTTCAGGTATTGTCCCTCTCTCCTTGAAATTTGCCATTTTCACCTCATTCCTCAAAAAACAACCCTTGACCCAGCATCATTCTTGTGACCCGCTCCCATCTCCAACTTTACTTCCCTCTACAAAGTCATTGAATATGTTGTCACCCCAAAATCTATTCCCACCTTTTCCAGAACTCCCATGTTTGAATCCCTCCAATCAGATTACAGTAACAAAACAACTCTTTATCAAAATCCTAAATGGCCTCTCTCCTCTTCCCTGTCACCATACTTCTCCAACTCCTCTCCACTGTCGTCCAGCAGGTTGGGACTATTCTCATGTGGTTCCATTCTTATCTATCTAACAGTAGTCAGCATATCACATGTAGTGGCTACTTTTCCTGCTCCATCAGCATTAGATTTCACATGTTTGTTGTTGACACCCAGCTCTGCATCACGATCACCTCTCTCGACTTCTCTATTGTTGCTGAATTATCAGACTGCTTCTCCAACATCCAGTACTGAATGAGCAAAAATTGTCTCCAATTAAATATTGAGAAGACTGAAGTCATTGCTTTTGGTCCTTGCTCCAGATTCCATTCCCTTGTTACTGACTCCATCTCTGCCTAGCAACAGGCTGCGATTAAGCCAGGCTATTTGTGACCTCGGTGTTGCATTTGATCCCACGATGAGCTTTCGACTTCATATTTGCATCATCACTAAGACCACCTATTTCCTCCTTGTAACATCACCCGACTTTGTGCCTGTCTCAAACCTGCCGAAACCTGCATTTATGCTGTTGTTACCTCAGGTCTTGACTATTCCAATGCACTGCACTTCTGGCCTTCCACATTCTGCCCTTTGTAAACTTGAGGTCATCCAAAACTTTGTTGTCTGTGGTCTTAATTCGAGCAAGTTCTGTTCCTCTTTCACCCCTGTGCTCACTGACCTACACTGGCTCACTGTCAATCAACATCCAAATTCTCATCCTTGTTTTCAAACCCCTCCCTATCTCAGACACCTCAGAAGGTTATAGGGCTGAAGGAGATTACTTCTCCAATTCTGCTTTCTTGTGCATCCCCAATTATAATTGCTCCACCGTATGTGGCTGTACCTTTAGTTGCCTCCAAGCTCTAGAATTCCTCCCTACACCTCATTGCCTCTTCCCTCCTTTTCTTCCTTTTAGATATTCTTTAAACCTAGCACTTTGACCGAGCTTTTGGAATCACATGGCGTAGTGCCGTACTTGGTTTTATTCTGCTTCTAGTAAACGCCTTAGGGATATTTCGTTACAGTAAAGGCATTGTATAACCATAAGTTGTAGTCGATGTTGAGCAGACATATGGAACAATAAGCACAGTTGCCTTGTTTTTTCCTCTGGGTAGAGAAAGAAAAAATACTTTATTTATATAGGACCTATAAGGACCACCAGATGTCTCAAAGCGCCTTGTGGCCAATGAAGTACCTTTTGAAATGTAGTCACTGTTGTACTGCAGGAAGCATGACAGTCAATTTGTGCACAGCAAGCTCCCACTAACAGCAATGTGATAATGAGCAGATAATCTGTTTTTGTGATGTCGTTTGAGGGATAAATACTGGCCAGGACACCACAGGTAACTCCCTTGTTTTTCTTTAAAAAGTGCTGTGGGATCTTTTACAACCACTTGAGAGGGCAAATGAGGCCTGAATTTAACATTTCATCCGAAAGGCGGCACCTCCAACCTCCCTCAGAACTGCACTGGAAAGCCAGTCTTGATTTCTGTGCTTTTGAGTACTGGAGTACTTGAAACCAGAACCTTCTGACTCGAAGGCGAGAGTGCTTTTGGTCCTGATTCTAAATTGTGAATGAAAACTCAATAACTTTTAGAGGTTTCTAGTCATGCATATCGTCCTTGATTATTCATTATGTCCTACTAAGAGAATAAACATGATCCCCAGCAATGGGGGAGTTCCCACAAGACACCATTTGCCCAACTAGTTTACGATTTTATTCCCTTTCTTCATCTCATGGCTATTTTAGCTATCACATTTCACAATGTGGAGACCAGTCATGAATCACGTATCCTGCACTTTCAGCAGAAGCTAAACAACAGTCAGCTAAATTACGTCCTAACACATTAAACCCTAAAACATCCTGAAAATTAACAACTTTTACCATTTCATTATCCCTAGCTAAAGTACAAATTCACAAACCATTTATAAGTAAGTAGAAAACAGACACCTTAAATCATATGAGATTAAGTCAAATTCTCACCCTATGTACATTTGCAACTAGGATATCTATGAGGGATATCAATAAATTCTTATATTAATATGGTGATTGTTCCTACAGAATGCTTTACAAGGTGCAGGAATTCAGGGAAGAGACTAAACATAATGTTGAAGAGGTGATCTTTTTAAAAATTAGATTTGAGTGGCAAGGAGTGGGTGGGTTGAGAATAGTGTTCAAACAACAGAAGCTCCAGCATAAAGGATCAGCTTCAGATGCTGGAGTTGATGCTCTTTCAATGCTGTGACAGAGACAGAAACCTGATTGGAGAGGTCCAAGCATAGGGTTTCTGGAAAGATGGGCACGGATTTAGGCAGCAACATGTTAGTGACTTTGGAGAGGAAAAGGAGGTCGGAGATTTCATCGCTCCATAGCCTCATCTCTCCTAACTCTCTAACCTCCTTCAGCCCTCCAGAACTGTTTCTTTAACTCCAGCCTGGTGTGCTTCCTCCACTCCCTTTGCTTATAATTAGAAACCATGTCCTCAGTTTCCTAGGCCCTCAATGCTGATATTCCCTCCATAAACCCACTCCCTCTCCATTTTCCTCTTCTTTTAAGATGCCCCTTAAAATGTATTTCTTTAAGATTTTGGTTACCTAACCTAATGCCGCCTCTGGTTAACTGTTATTTTTTGTACAATTATGCTTCTGTGAAGCATCTGGGACTTTTGCTACATTAAAGGTATTATAGAAATGTAATTGTTGTTACAGGCTAGAATCTAATCGGGGGTTAAGATGGTTTAAATGTGCAATAATGGATAATTGGAATGAATTGCAAGCTGGAATCTAATTGAGTTGGTTGAGTTATCTCCTGAGGTAGAAGAAATAAGTTTTTTTTGTTAATCAACTTATTTTCAGGATTTGCCTACACCTTTGAAGTCAGATCGGTTTGTTATTTGTTTGATTGTGTGTACTATAACTTGAGGTGTTCAGACAGTGGGAGGATGATTTGTATTTTTGAGTTATAGTTGGAGTGACACTGAGGGCAGCTATCCGTGCTCCATCTGATACAGCACAACTTGCATTTATATAGCACCTCAATGTAATAAAATGTCCCAAGGTGCTTTGATATCACGCCACAGAGTTAAGTGGGTAATAGGGCAGATGAGCAAAGGCCTGGTTAAGGAGGTAGGTTTTAAAGAGTGTCTTAAGGGATGAAAGTGAGGCAGTCTTAGTGACGGACTGGATATCTGATCACCTTGGGGATAAACACAGCACCAAGGTTGCAAACAGTCTGCCTCAGCTTCAAGTAATTGATATGGTGAGGAATAGAAACAATGGAAACAGAGCTCGTGGTGGGCTCTGAACACACTGGCTTCATTCTTCCCAATAGTTAGTTGGAGAACATTTCTGCTCATCAGACACTGCATGCTGGACAAGTGACATGACAAATCAGAGACTGGAAATTTCAGGAGAGATGGTGCTCAATAAAGCTGAATGCCCTTACTGGATATGTGGAGCCCTGATGTGTTTTCGGATGATGTTACCAAGGGGTAGCAGGTTGATAAGAAATATGAAGGAACCAAGATAGTTACAAGTCATGTCCCCAAGGATCTATCAGGAGTGGGAAGAGAAGTCATTGCAGGGGATTCTGTGGCTACAATTCAATACATGAGAACCAGACAAGGGTGCTTGTACCCAACTGGACAATGGGGGAGGGCAGTGTGGTCAACCCTGTTGGAAGTTGCAGATAGTTAAGTGGAATGAGGAAAGATTGTTTGCTAGAGTCACACAGAATATAATGAGAGTTTGTAAAGGTTGTTTCATTACTAGGGTGGAGGTGGGAACTACATCCTAGGAACCTTTAGTTGCACCCCACCTATATATATATATATCCTTCCTTAAGTGAGAAGAACAAAACTGTACACAATGCTGCAGGTGTGGTCTCACCAAGGCCCTATATAATTGCAGCAAGATTTCCTTAGTCTCACACTCCAGTCCCCTTGAAATAAAGGCTAACATACCACTCCTCTCCCTAATTACTTGCTATACCTACACTCCATCTGAATACCAACATTTTAAAAAGAAATTCTGCTTTTTCCATTCTTCCTATCAAACTGAATAAATTCACACTTCCCCCACACATTATACTTCATCTGTCATCTTCTTGTCCAATTACTTAACCAGGCTTCTTTGCATCATCCTCACAGCTTACTATCCCACCTAGCTTTATATCATCAACAAACTTGAGTATATTGCACTTGGCCTCCTCACCTGAATCATTGATGTAGATTGTAAATAGTTGAGGCTTCAGAATGGGTGGTGATAGGTGGAGCCCATTTACTGTTCCATGGGAAGCAATGACAGCAATAAGAGGGTGCACCATTGCTAGATTCCTAACCCAAGCCTTCTACTGATCAAGTCAAAGGCAACAGCTCACTGACCTTCACAATCTGGTATGACAGGCATATGACCCAAAGAAATGAGAAAAACAACTAAAGGGGAGGATAGAAAGGGAAATAACGAGAGAAATTAAGTATAGGGATTGGAAGTAATATATTAACATATATAGATTGAGGCTCCACCCATTACAACCTGTGAACCCAAAAATTACCCATTAATCCTATTTTCTGTTTCCTGCCTAAAACCAACCCTCAATCAAATTTGTTATTATATTACCCCCAATCCCATGAGCCCTATACTTACTTTCCCTCTTTATCTCCCTTTCTATTCTCCCCTTTAGTTGTTGTTCTCATTTCTTTGGGTCATATGCCTCTCATACCAGATTGTGAAGGTCAGTGAGTTGTTACCTTTGACTTGATCAGTAGGAGGCTTGGGTTAGGAATCTGGCAATGGTGCACCCTCTTATTACTGTCGTACTTCCCATGGGACAGTGAATGGGCTCCACCTATCACCTCATGAGATCAACAATTCAGTGGAATGGAGATAAAGCCTTCAGAATCCACACTGCCTAGCAGTTAGTGCTCCTTACTTTTACGGCTCTAACTTTTAGGGCAATTAAGTGGAATAGCATCTTTCAGATGTTTATTTTCAGGTTCCAACAGTGACTGTTACTACCTAGTAACTGTTGTGTATATTTAAAAGCCCAAAAGGAATGCCAGTACATCCACAGTACACACAAAGTCAAAATACATCTGCTTTGTGTGCATGTTTGCAGAGGGCGAGGAATGGAAAACAACCCTGCAGCTGTCTGCCACTGATTGATGACTACAATATGGTCATACTAAGAATTGATTCCAACTTTTCCCTCACATTTTAGCCAAGTTTTCCCAAGAAGCCTTTGCTAGCAAAGAATACAAAGAAAATATACCGCATTAGCGTGTTATCAATGATGGTTTTTACAATTGGAGTTATTTTTGTCCTTTTATATTTTTGGTGAATTGTGAACTCAGTAAAGGTGAGACAGTAAACCTAGCAGAGGTGATCCTTGGCTTTATGAATAGAGTAAGAGTTTTAACAACACCAGGTTATTCACTTTATGAATAGAGACATAGGGTATAAAAGCAAGACCTTTATAAAACACGGGTTACGAACCATCTAGGATATTCTGGGCACCACACTTTAGGAAGAATGTTAAAAGTCCTAAGGTTGCTGGGGAGAATTTCTGGAACGGCACCAGGAATGAAAGAGCTCAGTTATGTGGAGACTGGAGAAACTGAGATTGCTCTTCTTAAAGCCAAAGAAGGCTAAGAGGATATTTGATGGGAGAATTCAAAATCTTATTCAGGGTTTTGATAGAGTACATAAGACAAAGATCAGTAACCAGAAAACAAAAGAAACAGGCAACATGAGGTGGGGGGGATGGAGATAGATGAACTGGAATGCACTGTTTGAAAGTGCAGTGAAGGCAGATTTGGTGGTAATTTTCAATACAGAATTGAATGATTGACAAGACACGGGAGGGGTTAATTGGATCACCTTTTTCTAGTGACAGCAGAGGCATGATGGGCTGGATAGCCTCCTTTGTGCCAAATATCAGTTACTGAGGACTGAATTTCTTCACTCATGGTTAGAATTAGGGACTGCCAGATCAGATGCAGCAAAGATTTAAAACAAAGTAAGGATTCATGCTGCAGTTTCAGGGTCTTTTCTGTAAGTGATTGCTTGCCCTTACAGTTTGAAATCTGAATCTTTTGGCTTTCTCTCCCTGTAGAATATGCAGATTTGAAGACCAGCAGTTGTGTTGTTGCTATTGGATAAACTGCTGCCTTGGGCTGCACTGCCACAATAAATTTGGATCATTAGAAAATATTACTTGCCAGAAATTTGACAGACCAACACCAGGATATTTTGAAATACAAAGAATTAGACTGATGCTAGGGTACAAGGCAACCATTGAGTTCATCAGGACTCTCACCAACCAAACTAAGGAGCTGTGTATTGCTGCCAAGAAAGCTAATTGTCCAGTCATCATCCGCCCTTGTCTTGAGCTTTATTCTTCTTTTTGGCAATTCATGTGAAGTGTGAGCTGAACAGCCTTCAGAATCCACCGGCAATACCTGCAGCTTGACCCTGCTTTTATCCCAAAAAATTATTGTCATAAATAAAGCAGATGAATTTTCAAATCATAACCATAGAATCCCTACAGTACAGAAGGAGGCATTTACACTGCTAATCCCTGTACCTATACATCTTGGTACAGTAAGAGGTAATTCAGCATGGCCAATCCATCTAACCTGCACATTTTTGGATTGTGGGAGGAAACCGGAGCTCCCGGAGGAAACCCATGCAGACACTGGGAGAAAGTGCAAACTCCACACAGTCACCCAAGGCCGGAATCAAACCCAGGTCCCTGGCACTTTGAGGCAGCAGTGCTAACCATTACCAAGCAGGAATGTGATGAAATGCACTATGTAGAGTTAGGACTATCTAAGGCCATATCACTTTTAGCCAGTTTTTAACACTCAACCACAACTAAATCATTTTTAATTCTAATATCACACTGTGATACAATCCATATAAACAGATCTTGAATCTGAATTGAATAGCTTGGACCAATTTACAGAATTGTCTACTATTAACAAATTAAAAATGCAAGGGCTGACATTTAACCTCATATTAACCTAATTATCTCAAGGATAAGCCTTCTCTGAAGTACAGAAAGCATAGTCTCCTAATTTACTCTTGTTTGGAAGGATACTGTGGATAGGTTTGTTTTGCACACTATAAATATAACTGCAAATTTAACAACTGGAAGGATCCTGCTGCATTGTTTCAATATCTTGTACCAGCAAGCTCAGGACAGTGTCTCTGTGATATTCATGTTAACTACCTCAACAATCCTCAATTATTTTAAACTTGTGTCAGATTATGGCATTCTTTCACACTGGAGGCTGGTCCTTACTAGGTGCTCTTCAAGTCTTCCAAAGAAAAGTGCTTGTAGGAATTGGAAATGTCCATTTGACTCAGTAAGCCTATTCTCTTTTTCTTACATTAATTACACCTTCCCACCATATGCCCCAATGCTTTCTTTAGAAGTACATGCAACTTCTCTTGAAATAATTTATTTGCTTTGTTTCAAAATGCTTCCCTCGTATTTACTGCACGACCTTCTGCATTTTTGTAACTGGTTGTTTGTGTCTTCTGGTTTTGAAATCCTTCAATATACTTGGATTTATTTTGTTAATTTCCTTCATAATCTTTCCTCATGACTTAGATTTCTGATACCTGGAATAATGATACCTTTGTTACCCCCTTTATATCTTCTCAAGAATAATAATATTCTTCCTGTGATTATGCACCCAGAACTTCAAACTCCATATTGGGTCCGAGAGTTTCTTTCATTAATCTGGTTGCTTGTGAGTTTGTTCTTTTTCTGATAGTGAGTGGCAAGTACAGCAGCCATTCTGAATCAATAATGATGGAGGACGAAATTCAAATATACACAAATATGTGGGGACAAATAAAACGGGAATAGCTTCTAAAGGAATTAGATAATATAGACCATTACAAGCCATTCCATCTTGTCCAGAACAGAGGCCTGCACAAGGCATAGAGGGGTAAATTCTGAACTAATTTGCAGTAACAATATTCCATTGAGCAAATGGCAAATCCATGGACTAGGTTTCTTAGGGAGATAGTAGAAACAGCCAGTACAATTAGGGAATTTTCACAGTAACTTCCTTGCAGTGTGAATGTAAGCCTACTTGTGACTAATAAATAAACTTTACAATATATAAGTAATTTGAGACATGATGTGTGGTAAGTGTAGCTTGTTTTGAGAGGAACGGGTAACTATGGATTTGTGGCCCCCAAGGCTCGCCAGCACTGGGTTTTGCCTTGCCTTGCCTCATGTCTGTGTCTGTTGTTGACTAATTGCTCTGATTAAGTCAACAACTCCATTGTTATTGTATCATGTGTCTATAAGGTTGATAAAAGGTGAACAAGATAGGCATCGATATATTAACTAACAATTCCTATGAGATGAATGATTAATTAATCTGTTTTTGGGAGCCATTAATTGACTAATCTTCTCTCTGACATTAGTCATTTTCACTGTCTAAGAAAACTTAAATTCAGTTAATTTTATTGTATTGTATTCAGTCTTGTGCCTGGATTATTTCTGCGCTATGGGTGCAAAGCATCAATTCTGATGGGATGGATGTTCTGTACAGTGCTGTTTGGGGTCTAACTTTCTCTCATTGATTCAGACTGAGAAATGCAGTGACTAGTTTTTAATCCAATTTCTCTTCATTTCTTCCTATGTGCCCACCCCTGCCCCATCCCCACTCACAACCGATTGCTCTCAAAATTGTGGTTCTTCAGAGTTGCCCCTTTCACCTGATGAGCTTTGACAATGAGCAGGCACTTAGTGCAGTAAGAGGGATGTGAAGGCATTACGGAGGGTGCAGAAAAGATTCACGATAAAGGTTCTGGGGTGAGAAAAAATTGGAGAACCTGAGGCTGGCCTCCTTGGAGAAGATTGAAAGGAGATTTGATAGAGGTATTCAAAATCTTGAGGGGGCTGTGCAGAGTAGATTGGGGGGAAAAAAACTATTCCCATTGGTGGAAAATTGAGAACCAGAAGACACAGGTTTAAGATAATTGGCAAAAGGAAACGTTGTTTTTTTACACGGTGAATGGTTAGGCTTAGAATATACTGCCTGAGGGTGTGGTGGAGGCAGGTTCAGTCATGGCTTTCAAAAGAGATTTGGATTCTTACCTGAAGGGGAGATATTTGCAGGACTATGAGGCAAAGGTGGTAGAGTGGGACTAGGTGAATTGCTGTTGTAAGGAGCTGGCACAAACAATGAATGACCTCCTCTTGTGCTATAACCATTGTGATTCTATATCACCTCCCAAAGCTGGGATCTGAATTGTACTGTGGTTAGCTTTAATATAAACTGGTTATGTGACACATGCCTTAACTATTGCCAAACACAGTCCCTTCCACATCAGAACAGAAATAAGCTGCCATCTGCCAAAACTTTCTCTGAGCATGCCCAGTCAAAATTAGTGTTACATTAAAAACGTTGGGGCACCCAATATTCCTCATTTCAAAGAGAGTCAGGCCCTTTCACTCTCAGCATTGCTTTGGTAATGCATATCTTTAACATTCTTTCATATTTTCTTCTCATACCTTTGATTTTAATCAGATCTCTTTAAATACTGTCATCAAGAGATGCAGCAAAATAACTTGTTGAGTTACTAAGCCTCTCATGGTGTGAGAACTGCCTTAACAGCAGTGGACAGTCACCTTGGGGTGCATCAACAATCTTGTCTGTGTTAAAAGAGCAGTGGGGCTGTGCAGTGACATTACACCAGGCCAATCTCGTTAAACTGCAGAAACTGTTGCCAATGAGAGAGTCTCCCTATACCTGTATATATTTTCAGCCTATTTCATATTAAAACATTCCAGCTACAACACATGTTGGTCATAAACATCAGTGGAATCGAGTATGGTGTCTGTGTGAAGAAGCATTTCCAGAGTTCCGTCCTGAGAGTACATTGTTTTAGCTTCTGCCAATATCCATTTGTTTTCCACCTGTGGTTTATCCTGAAATGGTATTCTGGTTAACCTTTTCTATTGCATTCATATCTTAAACATCTCTACAAGGCTCTTTCTCATTTATCCTCATTTCAAAGATTGAAATATTCATTTTTCCTCAACAAACCTCTGACTGTAGGGATCCACCTCATGGTGCTTTTCTGCATTATGTCCAGCATTTGTATGAGTCCCTGATAATTTGGTACTAGAACTGAACACAGTGTTTGAGGTGTAGGCTGGCCAGATTGCCATATGGCTTCAGCATGACTTATATTTCACTGGCTTGACAATGTAGTTCAGCAATCTGTTTGCTTTGATGATTGCTGTTCTGCAATAACTGGGCTTGATTAGTACTGAGTCCACCATCATTATCAGATCTCTTGCAGCTTTTTCTTAGCTAGTCCGACATCATTTGCTGAATACATGTTGTCTCTCTTTCATTTCCACTATGTAAGACTGTGACTTCTGTGTTGAGATTCCATCTGTCACAGTTTTGCCCATTTGCAAACATCGTTGAGGTGTTTCTGTAATTCCTTACTTGCATCATTGGATTTATTCACTCCTATCTCAAATTTAATAGACTTTGCAAAATCTGACTAATGTACTTTGCATTTCTCAATCATTTTTGTAGAGCATGTGCAGTAATCCAAGACCCTCCTTTCTATCCACTTTCCTGTATTCCTCAGAAACCTGGACAATAAATAAAGATCTGTGGAAGAAAATAGAACATAAGAACATAAGAAATAGGAGCAGGAGTAGGCCATCTAGCCCCTCGAGCCTGCCCCGCCATTCAATAAGATCATGGCTGATCTGAAGTGGATCAGTTCCACTTACCCGCCTGATCCCTAGAGGCCATTGAAATGTGGATGCAAAGGCGTATGATTAAAATTCCACATGCAGACCATAAGACAAATGAAGAGGTGCAAAGAACAAAAATAAACTCTAAAATGTGACATCCAGAAAAGAAAATGTCAATCTCCCAGCCAATTGATCACAGCTGAAAGCTACGGAGATCTCTTCTACAGGACAAAATGTGAGGGGTCGATCTAAGTGTAGTTGGATGATGGACATCACAGAGCAGTTGCAGAGGAGCTACAGTGGATGTGAGAGGATAGCACAAGGCAGACGAGCATGACAACAGATCCCCTGGTGGGAGTAGCTATGAGTAGCCCACCACTGATCGTCATTCAGATTCAGCTAATCCATACCTTTAGAATCTTAAAAGGTTCAGTGAGGTTTTCACTTTATGCATTTCTCCTGTCTGATAGCATTCGTCTAATTAAAAGGAGAGTTTCTGCTTTCTATCTTTGAACAAGTTCCTTGTTAACTTCCAGATTTTGCCTTGGATGCCCTATGCTAAAAGCTTGGAAAGTAGCTTTTAATGTAGGATCTCACTGGACTTTCTGGGGAATTAGCTATACCACATCATGGGCTTTCTAACATCTCAGAATATCAGTTGCTCAAAGAAAATCAAAGCAATTGGTCAGGCACAATGTGCTCCTTCTGGAACCATGTTGGCTGCCATTTACAAAGTTGTTTTCTTGCAGATTCTCCACAAATTTATTGCTAATTGATTATATTCTTTTGTTCGTCGCTGATGTGTGACTAATGGGCATACTGTTGTTGTCTATGTTTGATTCATCATCTTGGTGATACATGTACCATGTTGGACTTTTTCCAATCTATTGGGTCACCCCTTGAGTGACTGTCAGCACTCCATAGATTTCAGCTGTATTCTCACTTAGCACCCTTGACAAACGACAGTTAAAACTAGATCAATTAATTTTAAATCTAAGATCGATGAATTTTTATTAACCAGAAGTTTAAGGCGTATGTGGAGTTAGATTGCAGATTTGCCATGAGTACATTGGATGGTGGAATAGGCTGAAGGGGATAAATGACCTCCTCCTGTTCCGAGGTTCTTATCCTGTTTTGAGCCTAGTTGTAGTCTTAATGGATCTAAATCTTCCCCGTGATGAACCTCTTGCTGTTCTAATTCTGGAAGAGAGCCTGACCATTGCATTTGGTTTCCACAAGATGAGCTTATTTCTTGTTCACTGCTTTTTAAAAATGTTTCTTTGAAGCTTCTTCTCGTCTTCTCAGTTTTCTTTTGCCTTTCACGCCTAGACTTTGTAGAACTTGACTTTGCTTTTCTTCATATTGCTTTATTAATTTAGATTTACATTTCTTTAATCTGTGTTTACTAATGTTTTCGATCTGTTTGGTATTCAATGTTATAGGCACAGTGGTTAGTGTTGTTGCCTCACAGCACCAGGGACCCAGGTTCAATTCCCGGCTTGGGTCACTGTCTGTGTGGAGTTTACACGTTCTCCCTGTGTCTGCGTGGGTTTCCTCCGGGTGCTCCGCTTTCCTCCCACAGTCCCAAAGATGTGCTGGTTAGGTGCATTGGCCATGCTAAATTCTCCCTCATTGTGTCCGAACAGGCGCCGGAGTGTGGCGATAAGAGGATTTTCACAGTAACTTCATTGCAGTGTTAATGTAAGCCTACTTGTGACTAATAAATAAACTTTATACTGTGTATTTCAACAAGAAAGACTTGCATTTTCAGGACCTCAGGATGCCTCAAAACACTTGACAGTACAATGGAATATTATATAATGAGCACACTATTTTAATTGTTGGTTAATTATGGTGTTAAAGTACATCGGTAATTGTTTGATTAAGGACTGAGGGCACATCTAAAGAGAATCAGCAGGGATACTAGGTGGGTAGTTTGGAGGCAGAGATCAGTAATGCTGCATCCTGTGAATAAACCTACTCGCAAGGAAAAGATCTGTGTCTTGTTTCATACTTTACCATCTGGCTTGGATCCATTTAACACCTTTCTATGTGTAGGAGTTGGGCAGTACAATTAATATCTCAAGTTATGCTTCTGATGGTTTATTACAAAGCCAAGTTTTGAAGAGCAGGTTCCTATTGAAATTTATGCTGGTATCAATCAGATTGTATTAACTACATTAATGACATGGTTTAAAAACTGAGACTGAATGATTGGAAGTGGACTTCGGTTTTGCAGTAGACCAGAAATTGACTCAATCAGAGGAAGCAAATAACATGGAGCTGCAGCAGAATGGCAGTGCCTCAAGAGTCAAGACTTATTCTCCTGTTCGACATAAATAGTTTGAAACGAACTAACAAAGTTTACTGACAATGCAAAACTGAGGAACTGTAGACCTTAGGAGCATCTAGATAGAAGGGGTGTAGGTTGACGAGTCGCATTTGTTGTTGTTTTCATATATTTACTTTCTTGATGAATAATTTTGGAAGGATACACAGAAATAATGCAATTCTTCCATGACTGTCCCATCTTTATATTAGTCAATGAGCTGGTTAATCTGCTACAGGAAGGTTTAATGAAGTAATTTCCATCCACATACTTTGGTCTCTGCTCACTAGAACTGTCTATCTTTTATCATTATGATAACTGGTTAAAAAATGCAGTACATCAAGAAACATGTGCTACTCAGCTGGCACAATGGCTACTTCTTCAATATTGAGTCTTCTCAAGGCTTTTTATCATATAGAGACTTTTGAAACCTTTAACCAAAAAGACAGCTCAGCACCACCTTCTCAGGGGCAATCGGGGATGAGCAACAAGTATTGGCCTTGCCAACAATGCCCACATCACATGAAAGAATTTAAAAAAATGTTTTCAGCTAGTTTTTTGTTTTATCTTATTTGCTTTCAAAATCCAAAACAAAACATTCACTGTTACATGTGATTCTGCAATTGGGCAGCACCTGCTGAACAATCTTGAGTGCACTAATAGCTGCACTAACTAATTTAAGATAATCACTTGAGCTTATAACATGGCTAATTATGTGCTCTCTAGAGACAACAGACATTTATTCGTAGGAACCAAATGGAATATGTTCAAGTTTTCATGTTCATAGTTCACTGTTAGTTTCTTCAGAGCAATGCCTCAACCAATCAGAGTAAACTTGGCAATGACCAGCAGCCACCTTTCTCCTGTACACATGGGAACTGTGTACGGTATCGGGCACCTTATTTAAGGAAAGATGTAAATACGTTGGAAGCAATTACGAGGATGTATATTAAACTCCTGGATTGGGTGCATTATCTTATGAGGAAAGGTTGGACAGGCTGGGCTTGTATTTATTGGAGTTTAGAAGAGTAAGAAGTGATTTGATTGAAACATACAAGATCCTGAGGGGTCTTGAATTTGAAGAGGATCCTCTTATGGGAGGATCTAGAACAAGAGGTCAGGCGGTTCAGGCCATGGGCACTCTGAGTCAAACCAAGTCAGGTGGGTCCAAGGGTCACTTGGAGAACTAAAATGGCGGGAGACTGGAAGCTCAGATTGAATGCAGATGTTCAGCAAAGCAGTCACCCCAATGTAGAGGAGATGATAACATGAGCAGAGAATGTGGTGTATAAAATTGAAGGTAATACAAGTAAATTGTTGTTTCACCCAGAACAAATATTTGGAATCCTGGAGCATGGGGAAAGGGAGTAGGATAAAAGTGTGGATGTTGCATCTCCTTCACTTGAATGGGAAAGGGACAGTGTGTTGGGGTGATTGAGGAGGGATTGGTCCCTTGAATGCTGAAAGGGAAGGGGAAAATGTGTTTAATAGAAGCATCATGCTGGAGGTGGTACAGAGAAGGTTCTGCTGCATACAAAAGCTGGTGGTTGGAGGGGGATGTTGTCCAGAAATTGAGCTCCAGTGGTACATTTACCTTGGAGTCACTAAAAGGCTGTTGTTTCTGAGGTCCATGACGCAGGTTATATTTAAGCCAATCCACCATGACCCTTTGATGCTTAACTATTTTTTCGGCACACTCAGATGGCCTTCCTTAACCATATTTATCTTGTGACTTTTCAACAGTTGGGAGATCAGTTAACAGCTGATAGGTTTTTTTTACGTTACTGTGATGGACAGCTGCTGAACAGTTGTCCGAAGCAGCGGTGATTTGTAAACTGCATCGATAACCCCATTGATAATAGCATGAAAATGAAATAAAAGGTTACCAAATTGATAAACAATAATGACTAAATAATCTAAAGGAGAAAGTTTAAAACTCCAGTTATTAGTGAGGAGTTATTAGTGAGGCCTCCAGAAGACCCTCCAGCATTGACATAGTAATGTCCCAAAATGTCCAAGTGAAGTATTCCCAGGAGTGTGATCCTGCACCAGCCTGCTCTGTGGTGTTCCAGGGGATATATATTAAAGAAGCAGCAAACTGCACACTCAGGATTTATGCTTGCTTTGGACATTTTTAAACTCAAAATACGAAATCTTTGTGCCTCAACTTATTAGCAAATATTTAACAGATAGTGACGGAATTCCTGACTGTTGAGAAATACAAAATGAGAAACATAGAACATTACAGCGCAGTACAGGCCCTTCGGCCCTCGATGTTGCGCTGACCAGTGAAACCAATCTAAAGCCCATCTAACCTACACTATTCCAATATCATACATATGTTTATCCAATAACCATTTGAATGCTCTTAATGTTGACGAGTCCACTACTGCTGCAGGCAGGGCATTCCACACCCTTACTACTCCCTGAGTAAAGAACCTACCTCTAACATCTGTCCTATATCTCTCACCCCTCAATTTAAAGCTATGTCCCCTTGTGTTAGCCATCACCATCCGAGGAAAAAGGCTCTCACTATCCACCCTATCTAATCCTCTGATCATCTTGTATGCCTCTATTAAGTCACCTCTTAACCTTCTCTCTAACGAAAACAACCTCAAGTCCCTCAGCCTTTCCTCATACGATTTTCCCACCATACCAGGCAACATCCTGGTAAATCTTCTCTGCACCCTTTCCAACACTTCCACATCTTTCCTATAATGCGGCGACCAGAACTGCACGCAATACTCCAAGTGCGGCCACACCAGAGTTTTGTACAGTTGCAGCATGACCTCCTGGCTCCGAAACTCAATCCCTCTACCAATAAAAGCTAACACACCGTACGCCTTCTTAACAACCCTATCAACCTGGGTGCCAACTTTCAGGGATCTATGCACATGGACACCCAGATCCCTCTGTTCATCCACACTACCAAGTATCTTACCATTAGTCCAGTACTCTGTATTCCTGTTACTCCTTCCAAAGTAAATCACCTCACACTTTTCCGCTTTAAACTCCATTTGCCACCTCTCAGCCCAGCTCTACAGCTTATCTATGTCTCTCTGTAACCTGCCACTTCACTCCGCACTGTCCACAACTCCCCCAACTTTAGTGTAATCCGCAAATTTACTAATCCATCCTTCTACGCCCTCATCCAGGTCATTTATAAAAATGACAAACAGCAGTGGCCCCAAAACAGATCCTTGCGGTACACCACTAGTAACTGAACTCCAGGATGAATAACAAAGAACAAAGAACAATACAGCACAGGAACAGGCCCTTCGGCCCTCCAAGCCTGTGCCGCTCCCTGGTCCAAACTAGACCATTCTTTTGTATCCCTCCATTCCCACTCGGTTCATATGGCTATCTAGATAAGTCTTAAATGTTCCCAGTGTGTCCGCCTCCACCACCTTGCCTGGCAGCGCATTCCAGGCCCCCACCACCCTCTGTGTAAAATATGTCCTTCTGATATCTGTGTTAAACCTCCCCCCCCCTTCACCTTGAACCTATGACCCCTCGTGAACGTCACCACCGACCTGGGGAAAAGCTTCCCACCGTTCACCCTATCTATGCCTTTCATAATTTTATACACCTCTATTAAGTCTCCCCTCATCCTCCGTCTTTCCAGGGAGAACAACCCCAGTTTACCCAATCTCTCCTCATAACTAAGCCCCTCCATACCAGGCAACATCCTGGTAAACCTCCTCTGTACTCTCTCCAAAGCCTCCACGTCCTTCTGGTAGTGTGGCGACCAGAACTGGACGCAGTATTCCAAATGCGGCCGAACCAACGTTCTATACATCTGCAACATCAGACCCCAACTTTTATACTCTATGCCCCGTCCTATAAAGGCAAGCATGCCATATGCCTCCTTCACCACCTTCTCCACCTGAGACGTCACCTTCAAGGATCTGTGGGCTTGCACACCCAGGTCCCTCTGCGTATCTACACCCTTTATGGTTCTGCCATTTATCGTATAGCTCCTCCCTACATTATTTCTACATCAACCACCACCCTCTGTTTTCTTCCAGCTAGCCAATTCCTGATCCAAACCACTAAATCACCCTCAATCCCATGTGTCCGTATAAACCAGTCAACTTTATTCCTTTTGCAGATATCGTCTCGAGAACATCTTCTGGAAGCATATTGTGACTTTGTATTGTGGCGCGATTGCTGTAGAATTACAACTAGTTTCTCCCCAACTAATATTTTTGTGACGTTTGGACCCTTGGTGAAGTGTTAAGGATGGGGGATGAAATGATCTAAAGTTTTGGATGGCCTCACCCCACCTTTTTGCCTTTCTACCATAACCTTTCTCCAAGAACACACCTAGTTGTATTTATCTAATTGCTTCAGTAGTCCTCTGGGTGAATTCAAAACCTGGGTAAGTTCTAACTTGCTTCACCTTAATATGAGGATCACAGATGCCATTGTCTTTGTCTCATGTCATGGACCTCTATAATGTTCAGTTTCTTAGATTGAACCAGACTGTATATAATCTTGACATTTTAAACGCCATATCCTTTCGGTCACTGAGTTCACCTACTTCCACCTCTGTAACATTGTGTCCACCTCTGTCCCTGTTTCAGCCAGTTACTGGATGCAGCAGAAATTGCAATCGATCCAGCTTTCCTTTGGGGGTGTGTTGGGCGCTGGATGTTGTCTGGAGCTTAGAGAATGACAATATTGGAGATGTTCTCGGGGATAGAGAGTGGGAATACTGCCAATATACTTGCTTTAGCAGGGGTATCTGTGTGCACATGCGTATGTGTGCGTGTGTCACTCCCAGGCTTGGAGTTCCTGGTCACCCTCATTCCCACACACTAATACATACTTGCACCCGAGCTCTCAGAGGGTCAATGAGCCAGACGCACGCACGCACGCACACACACCCTTTTGCACTCTAATGGTCATTGTTAGTAATTATTCTTTTTTTAAAGTTATCTGTTTATTGCTTTGACATTGGTTTATTTTTACTCAGTTGTTTCTTTTCTTCATCGTCAATGTTTTTTGAAACTTTTGTATCTTTCCCGAAACCTGTACTTGAATCCTCTCGCTATGAAGGCCAACATACCATTTGCCTTCTTCACCACCTGCTGCATCTGCATGCTTACCTTCAGTGACTGGTATACAAGAACACCCAGGTCTCGTTGCACTTTCCTCTCAATTTATAGCCATTCAGATAATAATCTGCTTTTGCTACCAATGTGGATAACCTCACATGTGGCAATGTGGTTGACTCTCAACTGACCTTGAGCAATGGCAATAAATGCTGGCGTGCCAGTGATGCCCATGTCCCACGAATGAATAAAAAAAATCCATATTATATTGCATCCACCACGCATTTGCCCATGCACTCAGCTTGTCCAAATCACACTGAAGTATCTCTGCATCCTCCTCACATCTCACCCTCCCACCCAGCTTTGTGTCACCTGCAAATCATAGAAACCCTACAGTACAGAAAGAGGCCATTCGGCCCATCGAGTCTGCACCGCCCACAATCCCACCCAGGCCCTACCCCCATATCCCTACAAATGCGGAGACATTGCATTTACTTCCCTCATCTAAATCATAAATATATATAGTGAATAGCTGGGGTTCTGGCACTGATCCGTGCAATACTAATCACTGCCTGCCATTCGAAAAAGACCTGTTTATTCTTGCTTTTGGTTTCCTGTCTGCCAACCAGTGTTCTATCCATCTCAATACACGACCCCCAATCACACGCTAATCTCTTATGTGGGACTTTGTTGAAAGCCTTCAAAAAGTCCAAATAAACCACATCCGCTGGTTCCCCCTCATCAACTCTATTAGTTCCATCCTCGAAGAATTCCAATAGATTTGTCGAGCATGATTTCCCTTTTCCTGAATCCGTACTGACTCTGAATGATTCTACCACAGATTTCCAAGCGCTCTGCTATAAAATCTTTGATAATAGACTCTAGAATTTTCCCCACTCCCGACATCAGGAGTTTTCTCTCTACCTCCTTTTTCAAATAGTGGGATGACATTAGTTACCTTCCAGTCTGTAGGAACTGTTCCAGAGTCTATAGAATCTTGGAAGATGATCACCAATGCATCCACTAATTCTCGAGTCACTTCCTTAAGTACTCTGGGATGTAGATTATCAGGCCCTGGGGATTTATCAGCCTTCAATCCCATCAATTTCCCCAACACCATTTCTCTGCTAATACTGATCTCATTCAATTCCTCCCTCATCATTTTTGGTATGTTATTTGTGTCCGCCTTTGTAAAGACTGAACCAAAGTATATATTTAGTTGATCAGCCATTTATTTATTTCCCATTATAAATTCCCCTGTTTCTGACTGGAAGGGACCAACGTTTATCTTCACCAATCTTTTTCTCTTCACATACCTCTTGAAACTTTTATGTTTTTATGTTCCCTGCAAGCATATTCTCATACTCTATTTTCTCCTTCTTAATCAATCCCTTGGCCCTCCTCTGCTGATTATTTGCTGAGATTATGGGGGGAATTTTATCATTTTGAGTCTAAGTGCTGGATCTGAGACGTCACACCCCCTCTCCACCTCCCGTCCCGACCAGAGGATGACCTGGGTCAGAGAGCCGTTGCAGTCTCTGACCCCCCTCTTCGGAGGCTGCAGCGGCAACTTCAGACTTTTATTTTGCAGGTCGAAAACAGCGCGGATGCGGATCAGGCCAGAAGACGGTAAAGTGGGATTTGGCGGTAGAGTTGGGCGTGCGTTTCATTAAGTCGATTTAAATGCATGCAAATGCATTTAAATCGTCGCGCCACCCGATTCGGGCGCGGGCCGGACCCACGCCCGAATCGGGTGTCGGTAAAGACGCGATCTGCTCGGATTCGGGTGCAGATCGCATTAAAGGCCCGACGCCCAACTTTACTGTGATTTCGCGCCCGAAAACAGGCGCAAAGTTTTGGTAAAATCAGGCACTATGTTGCACACTTCTGAACTGCTCAGAATTACTGGGTAAGGGTGTCTGTTGCTTTCCGTCACTGTGTACATTCATTTTCCATTCACTGTTGAACCACTAATTGCACCTGCATCTGGTTCCCTAGATGCCTGAGGGATTTGAGTGGTGAGCACAGGACTCAATCACTTAATTATGCAGACAATGTTCTAGATATAGATACTTATCTTCTCCAGCTCTGTCTCCGTTTCCTTCCAAAGTGCATTCTGCATCTGGTCCTTGATTTAAAAGCATTTAACTCGGCCACTATAACTAGTAATTTGTAAAGCCTTTATGTTTTGTTAGATAACTTTGTGCCGAGAGTCCAGAGGTACAGATTGTTTCTGACTTATGTCACTAGTTTACAATCCAACATTCTTAAAATTGCCAGGGAAGACATTAACTATTAAACACTCTCCATTATTCCATTTTGGACACAGTAAGTGTTTTGAAGACCATTCTGGTTACATTGCTTCATTCACATTTCTGGGCTGCACAGCTAGATTGGGTCTCTACTCAGACACCCATTGGTGGACTTGTAAATGGAAGAAAGGGTCTCAAGCAAGGTGCTTGTCATTTTTAAATTTCACATGAGCCATCTCCCTGTTCCTTCTGAGCAAACCTAGAGATGACCTTCTCACTGATGGGCTGAACCTGGCTTCTCATGTCTGTGACAGCTGAATTTGTCCAATTCTTTGACTTTTATTGGCAGCAGTTCATGTTTGAAGGTCGGGACTTAGTTGGTATCTCCAGGCCTATCGTTTTCCAGCTTCAGAAATTGATGGTAGAACTTTATGGATTGGTGACTGCCATGGTGTGCTTTCTGTTTAGGTCAATGGTGTGATTTACTGATTTCATAATTCAGTGCATAGTTCTATGAACAAAGAAGAACAAAGAACAATACAGCACAGGAACAGGCCCTTCGGCCCTCCAAGCCCACGCTGCTCCCTGGTCCAAACTAGACCATTCTTTTGTATCCCTCCATTCCCACTCCGTTCATGTGGCAATCTAGATAAGTCTTAAATGTTCCCAGTGTGTCCGCCTCCACCACCTTGCCCGGCAGCGCATTCCAGGCCCCCACCACCCTCTGTGTAAAATATGTCCTTCTGATATCCGTGTTAAACCTCCCCCACCCCCCCCTCACATTGAACCTATGAACCCTCGTGAACGTCACCACCGACCTGGGAAAAAGCTTCCCACCATTCACCCTATCTATGCCTTTCATAATTTTATACACCTCTATTAGGTCACCCCTCATCCTCTGTCTTTCCAGTGAGGACAACCCCAGTTTACCCAATCTCTCCTCATAACTAAGCCCTTCCATACCAGGCAACATCCTGGTAAACCTCCTCTGCATTCTCTCTAAAGCCTCCACGTCCTTCTGGTAGTGTGGCGACCAGAACTGGGCGCAGTATTCCAAATGCGGCCGAACCAACGTTCTATACAACCGCAACATCAGACCCCAACTTTTATACTCTATGCCCCGTCCTATAAAGGCAAGCATGCCATATCATCAGAAGGAGCTGAACAGAATGAGTTTATCCCAAATGCCAATCTAAATCTTTCTGCTGAATACAAGGAGTGGGTGGCAATTTAATCAGTCCTCTAGCTACTGACCGATCACTTTCTAGAGAACCAGCTAAAGAGTTACCAATTGTGAGCCACTGTTGCTCTTATCTCAGACTATTTTTGAAGGGTTACGAAGGATTTTGCCTTCAGTTCACATCAGTTCAGTTCAGAGCACATAACAAATCCACTTCACTGCATTACTTCATATTGAGTTTATCTTTTTTTCTGCATGTCAGTGTCTTGAGCCTCTCTGGGTTAAGAGTTTCTGGCGAATAGCTCCTTCTGAGAAATTCATATATTCTCTAACTTTAGTATAAATTGTAAAAGTCTGATGTGACTAATTGAATTATGCTGCTTGCGGCTCCATCATACTTTCATGTGCTCAAATGACTTTGTGCTCACAAAATGGTTTTTCTCTGTTTAAATATGGTACAAAGGTTGTGCACACGCCCAACTTTAGAAGGAGTTCTCCAGGTTGCTGCTGGACTGTTTTTGGACACTTTCATCAGAGGAAGGTCCCTTTGTAAGTCCCCAAACCCCAACATTTGGATACTCCATGCTGGAAATTGGGTGCAGATCCAAATATGTTAACAGTAAATCCACAAAAATACCATGTAGTGAGCATTGATCTGATGTAGACATTTGCCACCCCTCTTCCTCTTCACTCTGCCCAGAAACTGAACATTCCTCAGGAACAATAGGAGAAAATTTACCATATTAGCTAGATAGTCCTTACTAGTATGGATGGAATTGATAGAAACTACTCTAATATCGACATCTATGAAGAGTCTAAGTAAATCACTGGGTCCATTTAGATTTATTGCTTAAACAAATAATTTAAATTTAAAATATAAAAGAAGGAAGTGCTCTTCTCCATTTTGATATCCTCCATGTTATAGAGCTAGGCTGAGCCAGTTCCATTCTGGAATGGCAAACAGCCACATAGGGATGTCATGTCCTTTGATGTGTTATTCATATGAACCTACATATCTGTACAGTATAAAGAGCACATTCTGCTTGAAAGAGTGCAGTTCCCATTCCCGACTGCTGCACTACGTTCCCTGTGGAAATCCTGACGCCTGTTTGTCTAAGGCTGTGTGGCTGTTCACATGAACTTGAGCGCTGTGCTGAACAAGCCCAGGTTTTGACAATTGCTGGCAGGCACAATCACAGTGTGTGGCCCTCGGCCTCAATGTATGAAGTCATGTCAAGACTAATGTACTTGGCTCTGGCTCTACATTTACGAGGTTTGACTGTAATATCTCGGCCAATTTTACAACATGGTGAGAGTAAGCAGAGTCCTCTGGTACAGACTGGCCTGTTAGCACTGTTCAACCCTCGAGAGGGCCCAGGGTAGGCCATCACACACAGTGTATACCAGGAAGATACATTTTTATAAATAAACATTCACTTGGAGCCAGAAAGATGAGGAGTGCTCTTTAGGCACCGGCAGTTCACACAGATCATTTAGATGAAGATCAAGGCCCATTTTCCATCCATATTGCCATTTCACTAAAGCAGCATCAATGGATTTCAACTCCAATGTCGTTGAGATTTGTCCATCAAATTTCAACTGTTGCATTGATCTTCCTATGTCGAGTTTAAAGGATGTGGAGATGCCGGCGTTGGACTGGGGTAAACACAGTGAGAGTTTTAACAACAGGTTAAAGTCCAACAGGTTTATTTGGTAGCAAATGCCATTAGCTTTCGGAGCGCTGCTCCTTCGTCAGATGGAGTGGAAATCTGTGCCCTGTTTGAGAGCAGATTTCCACTCCATCTGACGAAGGAGCAGCGCTCCGAAAGCTAATGGCATTTGCTACCAAATAAACCTGTTGGACTTTAACCTGGTGTTGTTAAAACTCTCACTGAACTTAAAGGAAGCATACACTGAAACAGAAAAATTCTCTGAGTGCATAATCCTGGAATCAGAATTTCTGCCAACTCAGAACTGATCCAGTGTTTGCTTGACAGTAATTGGACTTTGCAACCTGAAAAGAACCCAAAGCTGCACTTGTGTAGTATATTCCTGACCACACAGCAGTGCATCCTCTCACATACCATGGAGATTTACTTTAGGCCTTTGTTATAATTCAGGTGAGAAACTCCAAAGTGTTCTCTGAAGTCCACCTGGATCATAAGTTTTGCACTTTGAATTTGGTTAGGGTGAGCATGAGATATTTCACTTCAGGTATGATTCAACTGACCCACTAAGGAGCTTTTGTCAAATGAAGTTTATTTAAGTATACAGTTAACATGTATAGAGAGAAAATTAGCAATAACTTTTACCAATTACAAACAAGAAAAGAAACAATCATGACATTGTATAAACCTTAACAGCTAAACACCGTTACAACAAAACAAATCCCCTAAACAAAACTTTTGTCGCAGATTTAACACAACAAAGACTAATGCTCACGTGATACTGGAACTTAGTCCTTTGGTTGAACGCTGCAGTTCTCTTGAGGCACACACAGACAAGCTTGGAGTCAGAACAACTTCAGTCCTTTGGTTGGAGAATTGAAACACTGACTTCCCAGTCTAGTAACTTCTAGTTGCCCTCTTGATATACACCCAGAACAGCTTCCCAAAACACCAGGGAGAGAGAGAGAGAGAGAGACTCTAGGCAAGCCAAAGGTCAACAGCAGATTTTCTACTCCAGGAAGGCCAGGAACCTTTCTTCCAGCTAACAGCAGACTTTATAATACCAGGAAGAGAGAGAGAGTAAAACACTGCTTTCAATCTTATGTCCACCCTTTTCTAAACTAAAACTGCAGCCAGCAGCCAAACAGAAAATGAAGCCTTAAATTCACTAGAGTCATAGAGGTTTACAGCATGGAAACAGGCCCTTCGGCCCAATTTGTCCATGCCGCTTTTTTTAAAAACCCCTAAGCTAATCCCAATTGCCCGCATTTGGCCCATATCCCTCTATACCCATCGTACCCATGTATCTATCTAAATGCTTTTAAAAAAACAAAATTGTACCTGTCTCTACTACTACCTCTGGCAGTTTGTTCCAGACACTCTCCACCCTCTGTGTGAAAAAATTGCCCTTCTGGACACTTTTGTATCTCTCCTCTCTCACCTTGAACCTATGTCCTCTAGTTCTAGATTCCCATACCTTTGGGAAAAGGTATTGACTATCTAGTTGATCTATGCCCCTCATTATTTTATAGACCTCTATAAGATCACCCCTCAGCCTCCTACGCTCCAGAGAAAAAAGTCCCAGTCTATCCAGCCTCTCCTTATAACTCAATCCATCAAGTCCCGGCAGCATCCTAGTAAATCTTTTCTGCACTCTTCCTAGTTTAATAATATCCTTTCTATAATAGGGTGAGCAGAATTGCACACACTATTCCAGGTTGGCCTTACCAATGTCTTGTACAACTTCAACAAGACATTCCAACTCCTGTATTCAATGTTCTGACCGATGAAACCAAGCATGCCAAATGCCTTCTTCACCACTCTGTCCACCTGTGACTCCACTTTTAAGGAGCTATGAACATGTACCCCTAGATCTCTTTGTTCTGTAACTCTCCCCAACGCCCTACCACTAATAGAGTAAGTCCTGCCCTGGTTCAATCTACCAAAATGCATCACCTCGCATTTGTCTAAATTAAACTCCATCTGCCATTCGTCAGCCCACTGGCCCAATTGATCAAGATCCCGTTGCATTTGGAGATAACTTTCTTCACTGTCCACTATGTCACGAATCTTAGTGTCATCTGCAAACTTACTAACCATGCCTCCTATATTCTCATCCAAATCATTAATATAAATGACAAATAACAGTGGGCCCAGCACTGATCCCTGAGGCACACCGCTGGTCACAGGCCTCCAGTTTGAAAAACAACTCTCTACAACCACCACAGAAGCCAATTTTGTATCCATTTAGATACCTCACCCTGGATCCCGTGTGATTTAACCTTATGCAACAACCTGCTACGTGGTACTAGGAAGGAAATAAAACTGTCCAAAACACATGACCTGCCAACCAGTCTTCCTCCTAACAATGCAGAGTCACAGAAAGTACCTGAGGCCCATAGTAAAAATAAAAAACCTCATTTAAGACATTGAAATGGCAATAAAAGGACTTCTAACAGCCAACTGGTGCCATAATGAAAATAAAACTGAAGCTATGAGAGCTGCAGAGGACATGAATTTAAAAAATGTTTTAAAGGTACACTAACGTCACACCTTTAAAATGTCTATGTGTAGCCGGCCTCATAATCTGGACATGACACTTCATTAGAGTTGCAAAATAAATCTTAAGAGAAGTGATTTAAAAAGTAAGCTAATGTTGGGTGTTTCTGAACACTTTTGACCCATGTCTAGCTATGAATTGGTCATGTGAAACCAATCAAATGTAGCTAACTGGTGGATTGTTTAAGACTGAACCCAACATCTGTTGAGAAACAGTCAGTTATCAGCCGATTTGATTTAGAACTTCAAAGCTATGACAATACAGCAAAGATTCATCAGCTATTGATACGGGAGGTAGTTACAGTAGCATTGACCACCCTTCAATAACCAATCCAGAATGTTTTGAAAATACACAGCAGGTGAAGGAACATATTAGGTGAAATCTATTCCCTGAGAAATTTCGGAGATTTCACTTTTGCTGTCAGTTTCTAACTGGCATCTTTTTTTCATTTTATCTTTTCCAGTTTAACTAAACAGGCATCAGAGTCATACACTGACAAGCCAAAGGGCAAATACCTGTTATAGTGCAATTTCTGCACTGTATCAAAGAAGAATTTTAAACCTAATATCTCTACAGTATTCCAAGTTTTAAATGCACTTTTATTTGTCTGTAATTACTGTGTCTTTCCACTTAACTATATATTCTTACCCAACTTATCTATAAGCTCCACTGTTGTAGGGTAATTGCTGGAATCTATCATTAAGGAGCTTACAACGGGACACTTAGAAAATCTCATTGCAATCAAGCTGAGTCAATATGTTTTGTGAAAGGAAAATCATGTTTGACTAATCTATTGGAGTTCTTTGAGGAAGCAACAAGCAACGTGGATATTTGATTTGATTTATTATTGTCACATGTATCAGAACACAGTTAAAAGTATTGTTTCTTGCGTGCTGTACAGACAAAACATATTGTACATAGAGAGAAGGAAAGGATAAGGCAGAATACAGTGTTGCAGTTACAGATAGGGTGAAGAGAAAGATCATCTTAATGTATGGAAAGTCCATAAAAAAAGTCTAGAGGGGAACCAGTGGATGTGCGGTACTTAGATTTCCAGAAGGCATTTGACAAGATGCCACATCAAAGGCTGCTGTATAAAATGAGAGCTCATGGTGTAGGGGTAACTTATTGGCATGGATAGAAGATTGGTTAACTCACAGGAAGCAGGGAGTAGCGATAAATGGATCTTTTTCAGGTTGGCAAGATGTGACAAGTGGCGTGCCACAGGGATCAGTGCTGGGGCCTCAACTATTTACAATTGATATCAGTAACTTGAGTGAAAGGACCAAAAAGGATGGTTGCTAAATGTGCTGATGAGACAAAGTAGTAGAAAAGTAAACTGTAAAAAAGACAAAGAGCCTGCAAATAGATGTAGATAAAAACTTGGCAGATGAAATATAACGTGGAAAAATATGAACTTTGGCAGGAAGAGTAGAAAAGTGGCATATTATTTAAAGAGGTTACAGAACTTTGAGGTATAGAGGGATCTGGGTGTCCTGATACATGAATCAAGAAAAGTTAGTGTGCAGATACAAGTGATTAGGAAGGCAAATGGAAAGTTGTCGTTTATTACAAGGGAAATGGAATATATGGGAATGTTTTACTGCAGTTGTTGGTGAGACCACATCTAGAGTACTGTGTCCAGTTTTCGTCTCCTTATTTGAGGTAGGATATGAATGTGTTAGACCAGTTCAGAGAAGGTTTGCTCACTGGGACAGGGAGGGTGTTATCTATGAGGAAAGATTGGACAGGCCAGGCCTGTATTCATTGGAGTTTAGTAGATTGTGAGGTGATCTTATTGAAACATACAAGATCCTGAGGGGACTTGACAGGATGAATTCTGAAGGAATAATTTGCTTGTGGGAGGGACTAGAACTGGGAGACACAAATTAAAAATAAGCGATATCCCAGTTAAGACGCAAGATGAGATTTATGAATCTTTGGAGCACTCTTCCCTGGAGATTGGTGGAGGTGCGGTCCTTGAATATTTTTGAGGTAGAGGTAGATAGATTCCTGTCTATCAAGGGAGTCAAAGGTTATCAGGGGTAAGCAGAATGTGGAGTTGAGGCCACAATATAATTCTATATAATAGCTCCTTTTATCAATGCTGCTTTTGCCAGCAAATGCTGCTGTTTGACCGATATCTTATCTTAAGCAATAACAGTTCATAGAAATCATAGAAACCCTACAGTGCAGAAAGAGGCCATTTGGCCCATCGAGTCTGCACCGACCACAATCCCACCCAGGCCCTACCCCTTTATCCCTACATATTTACCCGCTAATCCCTCTAACCTACGTATCCTCAGGACACTAAGGGGCAATTTTAGCACGGCCAATCAACCTAACCCACACATCTTTGGATTGTGGGAGGAAACCGGAGCACCCGGAGGAAACCCACGCAGACACGAGGAGAATGTGCAAACTCCACACAGACAGTGACCCAAGCTGGGAATCGAACCCAGGTCCCTGGAGCTGTGAAGCAGCAGTGCTAACCACTGTGCTACCGTGCCGCCCAAGTTGATAAGTTTCATTTCAATAAGATTACATGCTATTTATTGTTAAAGATACAATGATCATTTCTGTGGAGTATTTGAATTTTATTTAAAGACAGAAATAGCGCAGCACATTGACAGATTCTCTGTTTATAATTTGAGTGCAGAGTTATTGGAGGGTGGATACAGTGAGCCTTGACAATGACTCTCTCATTCGGCAAATTAAGTGATATAGCATGGATAAGGCGCGATGGAGTGTCACTGGCTTGACCCAATCTTTAGTAGTAATGGTGGGTGAAGGGTACAGCTGGAAGAGCTTTTTATTTCTTGAAAAGAAATAACCCATTTTTACCTTTGGCATTGGTAAGCAATGGGCACAGGTAAGAACACTTCATGTTTAATTCTTTTCCCTGCTTGGCATCTGTCAAGCTGCGATGGTCCTTGATTGTTCTTGATTTGAAAATGGAGCATCTTATGCACAGCAATGGAAATATGAAGCCACCTTTCATTTTAATATAGCAGCCAGGTTGGCATGCAATTTAAATGATTCTTACTAGGAAGTGTATTTTTGTAAGGAGGTTGTCGAGGTTGGAAATGTGTGCTGTATTGACATCACTGGCAGCTGTTGGGTGTAGGGCAGTACTGTTTGACGTGTGTGTGTGTGTGATTGCTGCAGGATCCTTTACTGAGACCAGATCTATTTTGTGCAGCTGTTTTCATTGACTATAAATAGTTAATAACTTCAAGATCAGTGGTATGGGTGATGACTTTTAACAGAGTAAGTTTTCTAATATTTTTGTCATTGTGTTTATCCACCTGGTTTGCAGTGATCCCAGTTTGTGAGTTTTCCCATTCAATTGCATTACCACTCATTTTGCATGTGTATGTCTGCTTCCTAAAGGCATGTCAATGTAAAGCCAGTCTGTGAGATATTGAAAAATATTCTCATCAGAACATTTCCTTTGTGTTTTTTATATTCTTAAAGGGGAAAATTTTGACATTTGATTTCAATGGTCGCATGTGCCAAGTGGTCTGGATTGTAATCGGCAAGCTGCCTCTGTTTCATATTAAATCCTTTGATTGGGAAGGGAAAAAAATGAAGTGGTTGAATTTGTAAAAAGTAGTTTATTTATTAATCGTAAGTAGGCTTACATTCACACTGCAATGAAGTTACTGTGAAAATCCCCGAGTTGCCACACTCTGGTGTCTATTCAGGTACACTGAGGGAGAATTTAGCATGGCCAATTCACCTAACCCTTACATCTTTGGACTGAGAGGAAACCGGAGCACCCGGAGGAAACCCAAGCAAACACAGGGAGAACGTGCAAACTCCGCACAGACAGTGACCCAAGCCAGGAATTGAACCCCAATCCCTGGTGCTGTGAGGCAGCAGTGCTAACCACTGTGCCACTCAAGTTCCAAGAAGTGATGCGGCTTTCAATAATTTTGACCTAAGTGTTGCCAGTTGCTGGAGACCTGGGTCAGTAACATCCTCAGCATTTAAACTGGAAGTTTCCAAATACCTGAGTTTGTATTGATTCTTCACGGAGCATCCAACTCAAGAAGAACATTTTTTTTATCAGAGCAAAGTAGACGGACATCATTCACAAAGTGCTCCTCCTGTTGCCTTCTGGAGCACCAATGCTAATCTGGGGGAGATGGCACTGGCCTAAGGGGCCTCTGAAGGTGCCATAGGCCCAGAGGCTCAGACTGAAGTATTGGGCACACATAGTAGTTGGTGGAATTTAAATTCAATTAAGAAAAGCTGCAGTTGAGAGGTAGTCTCAGTAATGGTGACCGTGAAACTATCTGGTTCACTAATGTCCTTTAGGGAAAGAAATCTGCCGTCCTTACCCGGTCTGGCCTACATGTGACTCCAGATCCAAAACAACGTGGTTGACTCTCAACTGGTCTCTGAAATAGCCTAGCCACACTCTAAGTTCAAGAGCAATTAGGGATGGGCAACAAAAACTGGCCTTACGAGCAATGGCTCAAAGGAATACATATTTTAGAAAATCGGTAGGTGTTAAAGCGGCTGCTCAGATGTTTCCAAACTGGCAGAAAAGTGCCTGGCATTAGCATTGGAATTGGTGAAAGAGACCCCTACTAATTTTAAAGAGATGGATACTTTACCTAATACAATTAATACTGTGAGCAAGCTGGCAAATCATCTAGAATGATTTCTTGTTGAATCTTCAAACTAAGCTCCTTGATCTTGAAGTAGAGCAGGAAATCAAGTTTGGAAGAATTTCCATGAGTTGTTCGCTTTTCACAAACTCCAAAAAAATGTTTCATGCAGATTCATATTCAACGTGCCGACAATTCTTGTCCTCTGCTTTGAAAGGTCACATACTGAGTCCACATTGGAAAACGTTATGGAGTTAATAGTAATGTGCAGTGTGTTACATATCTGTGATATATTGAGTGATGCCAGTGGCTGTGTATGCCACCGGAATAGAGCTCAAAATATTTGGCAAGTGCCAGAGACTAAATGACTGACTACTTTCCTTGCAGTCCCTACAAAACAACTTGCATTCATATAGAACCTTTAATTCACTAAGATATCCCAAGATGCTTCACAGAAACGTTACCCAATAAACGTTGACCCTGAGCTGAAGGAGATGACATTAGGTCAGATGATAGAAAGTTTCAAAGAGGTAGGTTCCATAGTGGTATTAGAGGAGAGTGAGGTGGAGAATCTTCAGGTAGTTTGGGCTGAAATAGCTGAAGGCATGGCCCTCAATGTTTGCGCTATGAAGATTGCATGTACCGGGGTTAGAATTGGAAAAACATAAGAGATCTTGGGGATTTTGCACTGGAAGAGAAGTGATGGGCAGGGCGGAAGCAAATGAAGGATTTGAAACTGAGTTTTGTAATTGGGGCATTGTAGGAGTGGGAGCTAAGGTAATTTAGCGAGAATAAGATTGTGGGTGACCGAGACTTGATATATATGAGGGTGTGAACAACAGAATTTAGGCTGAGGTTAAGTTTATGGGTTGTGGGAGTTGGGTGGCTGGCCAGGAAAGTATTGGAAGTATTGTGTCTGGTGGTAACAATGGCACAGATGAAGATTTCAGCAGCAGTTTAGCTAAGGTGTGGCCGGTGATGTTATGAAGGTGGAAGTAAGTGGTTTTGGTGATGGAGAAGATATGGGGGCGAATTTTATCGTCCTGCCCGCCATGGGAATCAGAGAGGGCGAGGGATGGACCATGGAAAGGTCTGTGGACCTCAGGTGGGATTTTCCAGTTTTGGGGTGAGCGAGGCTGGAAAATCCTGCCTATGATGTTAGAAGCTCAGCTCCAGGTCCAATAGAATGCCAAGGTTACAAACACTCACCAACTAGAGGAGGATCTCATCCAGAATTACTTATGCCAAATGGCACAAGGGATTGCACAATGGGAAATTTTTTAACTCTTTCATATGATGCAGGCATCGCTGGCTAGGCCAGCACTTATTGCCTTTCCCTAATTGCCTATAAAAGGTGGTGGCGGATCACCTCCTTAAACTGCTGCAGTCCATGTGGCGTCAGTACAATCACAGTGTTGTTGGGGTGGGAATTCCAGAATTTGACCCAGTGAAGGAACAGCAATATTGTTCCAAGTCAAGGTGGAACTTGTGGTAGTAGTTTTCCCATGCATGTTGCTGCCCTTGTTTGTCTAGATGGTAGAGCTTCAGGTTTGGAAGGTGCTGTCAAAGGAGCCTTGGTGAGTTGCTGCAGTGCGTCTTGTAGATGGTTCACACTGCTGCCATTGTGTGTTAGAAGGAGTGAATGTTGAAGTTGGTAGAAGGGGGACTGTAGGAGCATCTACTTGTATACCCGAGACCCAATCAACGAAGGCTGGTCTGCAGTCATCTTGGACCCCCTTGCCATTGGACCAAGGCCTTGCTCCATCAAGCCCGTGTGGTAAATGGTGTACAACAGCTATCCCACATTGAAAGAGCTCAAGCACAGGCATCTTCCACCCCTTAAAATGATGTTCAGGACTTGGAACGTCAGGACTCTCATGGACAACCCCAACAGTGACAGACTGGAACAGCATACTCTTATCGTTTGCAGGAGCTCAGGCTTTTGACGTTAACATCACTGCCCTAAGCGAGTCCTGGTGGGCAGGGAAGGCCAGCTCAAAGAACAAGATGGAAGTTACAGAAACAGAAAATGCTGGAAAATCTCAGCAGGTCTGACAGCATCTGTGGAGAGAGAATAGAGCCAACGTTTTGAACCAGAGAGGAAGGGAGGCTGTAATTGATAGAAGTGACACAGACAACAAAACAGAGAGAATGTAAATGGTGAAGATAAAGATAGGAATGGTGCTAACAGCATTATTCATTAAGAGATAGGAAAATGTAAATAGCCTTGTAGATGATCGGCAGGCTTTCGAGAGTCAGGACGTGAGTTACTTTCCGCAGGATTCCTCGCTTCTTACCTGCTGTTGTAGCCATAGTATTTCTATGGCTGGTCCAGTTCAGTTTCTGGTAAGTGGTAACCTTCAAGGATGTTATTGTGGGAGATTCAGTGATGGTTAGATTCTCTCCTTTTGAAAATGATCATTGCCTGGCACTTGTGTGGACTTGTGTGGCGTATCTATGTTATACATTATTTGCAGTTTTTCATTTTATTACTTTATAATTCACTGTCTTAATATATTACAACATCTATTTGAACATGAATCACTGTATATTATGCACTGTTCCCTATTACCTGCCATTTGTTGTATGAGGGAGTGTTTGCTCTACTGTACATTGTGTATTGCATATTACTAGTGTCTGTTCATTATATAGTATGAATACGTTTTGATTGTTAACTGGCCAATAATTGCAGTGATAATGTGACTTTCCTCTGAGGGGATATATCTGCCCCCTTCCCCCATCATTCCCTTCACTTTTGTTTATGAGGCTGTAAGTGAAACTTCAGTGCAGATTCTGATATATGGCCTAGTGACACTTGCTGTATTCTCACATTAAATGTTAATTTCATCCCCTGGTGTAATGCTTTGAACTATCTGAATGTTTTGGTCAATTCAAATGCAGGGCAGCCTGAGAGGTGTGATCTCCTGCAATTGCTAAACGGCACAAGCTGAGATTTAGATTTTACTCCTTACTAATACTGTCCTTTGCACTTCCTGAATAAACAATCTACTGAGCTCTCGTGACCGATTTACTGCTGGTACCTTGCAGCATCAGAGAGCTGGTCTTCAAGTATGTCTCCTGTCACGTCTTGAGCACGACTTTGCTGAAATTTGCAAACAGCTGTTTTGCTTGTGTTCATGTGACTGACAGTGTAAGCTTCCATCAGCTGAATGTGGGCCTTCATGCTATTCATAATTCTAGCCTGTGAGCATTAGAATTGCTTGCTCCGGTGACAGGCTAAACAGGCTTTTGTCTGGTGGGAGGCATTGTTAGTTGTGATTTCAGTGTCCTCCAGGACCTTCTCTGGAAGGGTTGAAATTAGAAACATGGTCAGATGATGTGCAGAAACATACACTGTTATATACAGCTCTGTCCTGGCTGGAGACAATACACATCTCTTTAACCTGTGCTTGGCTCTCTCTCCACTCACATTGTCTGTACCTTTAAGACTTGATTACCTGTAAAGACTCGCATTCCAACCATTATCTTGTAAATTGAGTTTGTGTCTTTATATGCCCTGTTTGTGAACAGAACTCCCACTCACCTGATGAAGGAGCGAGACTCAAAGCTTGTGCTGCCAAATAAACCTGTTGGACTTTAACCCGGTGTTGTGAGAATTCTTACTGTGCTTACCCCAGTCCAACACGGCATCTCCACATCATAAATACAGCTTTGCCAGTACTCATCTGTAAGAGTTTTAACGACACCAGGTTAAAGTCCAACAGGTTTATTTGGTAGCAAATGCCATTAGCTTTCGGAGCGCTGCTCCTTCGTCAGATGGAGTGGAAATCTGCTCTCAAACAGGGGACAGAGACACAAAATCAAGTTACAGAATACTGATTTCATTCTAATCAGTATTCTGTAACTTGATTTTGTGCCTCTGTGCCCTGTTTGAGAGCAGATTTTCACTCCATCTGACGAAGGAGCAGCGCTCCGAAAGCTAATGGCATTTGCTACCCAATAAACCTGTTGGACTTTAACCTGGTGTTGTTAAAACTCTTACTGTGTCTACCCCAGTCCAACGCTGGCATCTCCACATCAGTACTCATCTGTCCAGGGCTGGTGGATGTTTTTGAGTTTGAGAGGAAATACATGGTGGTTTGGAGGCACAGTGGTTAGCACTGCTGTCTCAGCGCCAGGGACCCAGGTTCAATTCTGGCCTCAGGTCACTGTTTGTGAGGAGTTTTCACGTTCTCCCCATGTCTGCATGAGTTTCCTCTGGGTGCTCCAGTTTCCTCCCACAGTCCAAAGATGTGTGGGTTAGGCTGATTGACCCTTAGTGTCAGGGGGATTGGCAGGGTGAATATGTGGGGTTACGGGAATAGGGCCTGGGTGGGATTGTGGTTGGTGCAGACTCAATGGGCTGAATGGCCTCCTTCTGCCCTGTAGGGATTCTATGAACATTCTGCATCGAAGTAGAACTGAATCACACTCATTTAGTTTAAGGTGGGCATTGTGGGCAAAGTCAAAATGCAAGCATCTGGTGCATCTCTCATTAGTCCACAGTCCAAATCTCTGTTCCAACAATGATGCAGGATTATTGTTTTCACTATTGCTCTGGATAAGAGTGGCATAGTCCTTGCCTGAATGCTCTACATTGTACTCGCTATTTTGAATGGTGGAGGTCAAATAAGCAGAAGGGCGTTTTTCATCAGAAACTATCTGCTAATTTTGTGATGACTCAAGAAGCATGTTAAATTTCAAAGATCACAAAAACAAAACCTTTGGTTAGACAACAGACTATCGGGTGATCTAATACACCAAAAATCTTTTTTTAAAACACTCATTTATACCACTGAGTAATAGAGAAACCACATTAAAGGAAAAACCCTCTCAATTTGTTGCTTACTACAAAGGCCAAGTTTCCCCCACTTATTCTTGTATTTTTGGTACTTTTTAGTTGACTTCTCTATGGAGGCTGCTGACTGTTGCTGGGCTACAGCTCTATTGGCTCCATTTGTCCTTCTGTAGCTCATCAAAGTTAACCTTGTCAGTGAATGTTTGCTGGCTAGTTTGTTTAGGGCATTATAGTCACGCCTTTCCTGTCTTGCCTGATAGTCCCACCCATGTAGTTTCCACTAGAATCGACAGGACATTGACCCGATGTATGAACCCTGTCTGATTTCCTCCCGCTTCTCCATAGATTTTAGCTGCTGAGGCTGATTGTAGCACCTGATGGTAGTCGTCTCAGCGTGGACTGGGCATTAATCTGGTCTGCTTTATAGAGTCATATAGTCTGTTACAGCACAGAAGAAAGCACTTGGGCTCACTGAGTCTATGCCATATCTCTGGAACAATCCAATCAGTTTCATTCCCTCGTTTGATTCCCATAGCCCTATAAGTTTATTTCCCTCAAGTGCCTATCCAGTTTCCTTTTGAAATCATTAATCATCTCCACTTCTACCATCCTTTGGGTTGTGAGTTCCAGTTCATTGACACTTGCTATTTAAAAAAAGTTCTTCCTTTCATTGCCCCTTCATCTGTTACTCCAAAACCTTAAATCTGTATCTGCAAGTCTTTGTACCTAAGCTAATAGAAACAGCTTTTCCTAGTCGATCTTATCCACACTTGTCAATCTATCTCTTCAATCTATTTTTTTTCATGGAAAACAATCCCAGCTTCACCAACCTAACCTTTGTAGCTAAAATCCCCTAATCCTGGAACCATTCTGGTAAATCTCCTCTGTACTGTCTCAAAGACCCTCACATCCTGCCGAAAGTGTGGTGACCAGAACTGGACACGCTTCTAATTCTGACCTCACTGTTCAGGATACTTTCCTGATTTTGTACCCATACCTCTATTATGAAGCCCAAGATGCCATATGCTTTGCCAACTACTCCCTCAATATGTCCTACCACTTTCATTGATGCAGCTCCCTCTGTCCCTGCCCTTTCTTTAGAGCTGTGCCATTAACTCTGTATTGCCTCTCCCTATCCCGCCAGCCAAAATGCATCACCTCAAACTTCTCTGTATTAAATTCCATCTACCACTTGTCTTATTTTTGGTTTTTATGTCTATGTTTCACTTCTCACTCCTTTATGTTGTCCTAATGTGTTGGTACAGTTGGGTACCCCTATTTACCAAGCACTTGCCCATCATTTTCCTTGCGTCTACTTCCAAAGGTACTGACCCTCACTTTAGCTACCTTGGTAGATGGCACCCCTGCCTCCAGCACTAGAGGTGGTGGTGCATCATTCTCACTGTATCCTGTGGCACAATAATCATATTTACTGTAAAAAAACTTTGTGCTGTTATTAACACCCTAAATTCATAGCCTCTTTCAGTGCTTTTAAGATTTTCAACAATTCTGATTGCCCCTACTATTTCTCCTTCAGTGTGACTGTCCTGGAAATTCCAGACCATTCAGCTGGACATCGATTCAAGATGAAATATTAAGTGCTGTCTTGAGAAGTTTTATTGTGGAACACTTCGAGACGCATGACATTTTCAGGGCACATCAGGGAGTTTCCTAAAATGGACTCATTTTGAAGTCATGCATTCTGTCATAGTACCTTGATATTATGTGATAATTTATAACTAATTAGTGAAACTTGCAGCAGTTTTGGAAGCAGAGGGGTAGATTTGGAGCAGAGGCGTTTCTCTGCAGTACAGCCTGCAGAGCTGGGAGATGTAAAACTGAGGTGTGACATTGTCATCACTGGCAGCAGGCTGACATTATGGTTTGACTAGTTTACAGAGGCAGTTTCCATTAGAAATATGGGAGGGGATTTTACAGTGGAGGAATGTTGATAAGTAAGGCAGGTGCATGTACAATCATCACGCTTAACATCCTGGGGATTACCATTGATCAAAAACTGAACTGGATTAGCCGTATAAATGCTGTGGCTCCAAGAGCAGGTCGGAGGCTAAGAATCCTGCGGCAAGTAACTCACCTCCTGATTCTCAAAGCCTGTCCACCATTTACAAGGCACAAGTCAGGAGTGTGATGGAATACTCTCCACTTGCCTGGATGGGTGCAGTTCCAACAACACTTGAGATGCTTGACACCATCCAGGACAAAGCCGCCCGCTTGATTGGCACCCCAGCCATAAACATTCACTTCCTCTACCACCAATGAACAGTGGCAGTAGTATGTACCATCTACAAGGTGTACTGCGGGGCTCCTTAGGCAGTACTCATGACCACTTTCATCTAGAAGAATAAGAGCAAGTTCTCCAAGCCACAAACCACCTTTACTTGGAAATATATTACTATTCCTTCACTGTCGCTGGGTCCAAATCCTGGAACTACCTTCCTAACAGCACTGTGGGCGTAACTACACCACATGGATTAATTCAGGAAGGCACTTGAATTAACTTGCAGTCAACCATCATCTTCTCAAGGGCAATTAGGGATGAGCAATAAATGCTGGCCTAGCCAACAAAGCCCAGATATCTCGAATGAATAGAAAAAAGATTTTTAATAGGGCCATTCATATCCTCTGAATAACCCAAAACCCAATTCAGAATATAAATTACTTTGAAAGTGTGCTCTTACTCATGCTCAAGGCAAGAAGTGGAACTTGAGCCTAAGATCTTCAGTTACAAAGAAGAGTGCTACAGAATCAACCAAAGTGATATTTTTAAAATTCAATTGAGAAGTGAAACATAGACATAAAAACCAAAAATAAGACAAGTGGTAGATGGAATTTAATACAGAGAAGTTTGAGGTGATGCATTTTGGCTGGCGGGATAGGGAGAGGCAATACAGAGTTAATGGCACAGCTCTAAAGAAAGGGCAGGGACAGAGGGAGCTGCATCAATTGAATTAACAAATGGAATCAATTTATAATACTAGCTGTAATAAATTTCCTATCCTTCTCCACAATCTTAATTTTTGGATAAAAATGTTGTCTTATCTTTTTCCTAACTTTGCTGTGTTTCACATGCAGCCTCTGCTACTTAAAGTATTCATATGGTGAACATATCCTGGATCAATTGGATCAAACTGGTTATGGACAAAGAAATAGACAAGCTGTAAAAATAAGTTTTGGACTGGGGAAGAATGGATTTTAAAAGAAGGCAGGATCTGGCCAAGATGGATTGGGAACAGATACGAATGGGAAAATCTACAGAAGAGCAGTGGGGGGCATTCAAAAAGGAAATGGAGAGGGTGCAAACCCAGTGTGTTCCCTCTAGGGTGATAGGTAGGAATAACAAGCCCAAAGAACCATGAATGACCAGAGATATTCAGGATACAATGAGAAGGAAAAGAAAGGCTTTTTAAAAAGTACAAGGGAAGTGAATCAGTGGAGGCATTAGTGAGGTATAGAAAGTGCAGGGTGATGCTTATGAAAGCAATTAGGAATGCAAAGAGGGGATATGAGAAAGCTCTGGCTGGTAAAAGTAGGGAAAAATCCCAAGATATTCTATAAGTATATCAGTGGGAAGAAGATAACCAGGGAAAGAGTAGGGCCCATTTGAGACCAAGGGGGCAAGAGGAAATTGGTAGAGTGTTGAATGAATACTTCACATCTATCTTCACCCAAGAGAATGAGGATGATGATATGGAATTCAGAGAGAGAGAGAGACTGTGAAGTTCTTGAGCAAATTGACATAGGGAAGGACAAGGTATTGGAGGTGTTGGCAACCTTAAAATTGGATAAATCTCCAGGTCCAGATGAATTGTGCCCTAGGCTGCTGTGGGAGGCAAAGGAGGAGATTGCAGGGGCTCTAACCCAAATTTTCAATTCCTCTCTGGCCACGGGGGAGGTCACAGTAAGAGTTTTAACAACATCAGGTTAAAGTCCAACAGGTTTTACTGTGTTCTGTGTTTACTCTTACTGTGTTCACCCCAGTCCAACGCTGGCATCTCCACATCACGGAGGAGGTGCCAGACGACTGGAGAACAGTTAATGTGGTTCTGCAATTTAAGAAGGGTTGTAGAGATAAACCAGGGAAATAAAGACCAGTGAGTTTCATGTCGGTGGTAGGGAAACTATTAGAGAAACTTCTGAAGGAGAGCATCTATCTCCACTTGGAAAGGCAAAGCTTGATCAGGGATAGTCAGCATGGCTTCGTGAGTGGGAGGTCATGCCTAACAAATTTGATTTAATTTTTTGAGGTGGTGAGCAGGTGTGTCGACGAGGGTCGTGCAGTTGATGTAGTTTATATGGATTTCAGCAAGGCCTTTGACAAGGTCCCACGTGGGATACTTATAAAGAAGGTAAATTCACATGGGATACCAGGGCAATTTGATAAAGTGGATTCAAAATTGGCTCAGTTATAGGAGGCAGATGGTGATGACAGAAGGCTGCTTTAGTGACTGGAAGCCAGTGTCCAGTGGCGTACCACAGGGATCTGTGTTGGGGCTGCCTATTATTCGTCATTTATATGAATGACATTGATGACTATGTGGGGGGTAGGATTAGTAAGTTTGCGGATGACACAAAGATTGGACGGGTGGTTAGCAGTGAGGCGGAGTGTCTTGGGCAACAGAAGATATAGACGGAGTGGGCAGATAAGTGGCAGATGAAATTTAACCCTGAAAAGCATGAGGTGAAACACTTTGGAAGGAGTAATTTGACAGGAAAGTACTCAATGAATGGTAGGACACTTGGAAGTTCTTTGGAATAAAGGGACCGTGTTGTGTTTGTCCACAGATCTCTGAAGGCGGAAGGGTGTGTTAGTAGGGTGGTGTAAAAGACATATGGGACACTTGCCTTTATCGAGGCATAGATTACAAAAGTAGGGAAGTCATGTTGGAGTTGTATAGAACTATGGTGAGGCCACAGCTGGAGTAATGTGCGCAGCTCTGGTCACCACATCATCGGAAGGATGTTAATTGCACTGGAGGGGGTGCAGAGGAGATTCACCAGGATGCTGCCTGAGATTGAACATTTAAGTTATGAAGAGAGGTTGCATAAGATTGGGCTATTTTCGTTGGGGCAGAGAACACCGAGGGCCGACCTGATCGATGTGTACAAGATTATGAGAAACATGGGCATAGTGGATAAGGAGCGCAGCTGTTCCCCTGAGTTGAAGGATCAGTCACGAGGGTCATAGGTTCAAGGTGAAGGGTAGGATGTTTAGGAGGGCTGTGAGGAAAACCTTTTTTACACAGAGGGTGGTGACGGTTTGGAATGCATTGCCTGGGAGGGTAGTAGAGGCGGGTTACCTCATGTCCTTTAAAAAGTACCTGGATGAGCACTTGGCACATCATAACATTCAGGACTATGGGCCAAGTGCTGGCAGGTGGGATTAGTTGGGAGTTCAATGTGTCGGTGTGAGCTTGATGGGCTGAAGGGTCTTTTCTGCACTGTATGGTTCTATGATTCTATGCCAAAACTTTCTCCGAAGAAAGTCCAACTTCCTTAACCTTCCCTTTGAAATCATTGATACCCAGGATCATTTCTGCTAGTCCTAGTAGTTGTTTCTCTAGTGGTGCACAAGACAAGACTTCCATCTGTTTCCAAAGGTGTTTTTTCCTGGAACGGATCACTAGTCTGCCACCAGAGGCTTTTAGTTTGAAGGGTGCTACTCATCACCAAGTATGGCTGACCATGAGTCTGCCACTGGCATATTGGAAGGATTTTACAAGTTGATACTCAAGCTGTTAGCCACATTATGAACGCATCTTCCTTGGCTAGAAAATTCTGCGGTGGAACTCAAAATCTTCTGGCTCAGAGCAAGGACATTACCAACTGTGTGGAGTTTGCACATTCTCTGTGTGGAGTTTGCACATTCTCCTCGTGTCTGCGTAGGTTTCCTCCAAGTGCTCCGGTTTCCTCCCACAGTCCAAAGATGTGCGGGTCAGGTTGATTGGCCATGCTAAAATTGCCCTTAGTGTCCTGAGATGTGTAGGTTAGAGGGATTAGTGGGTGGATATGGGGGTAGGGCCTGGGTGGGATTGCGGTCGGTGCAGACTCGATGGGCCGAAGGGCCTCTTTCTGTACTGTAGGGTTTCTATGATTTCTATGAACTGCACCTTAGGACCTTCTCTACTAGTATGTACATGCTCTTAAAAATAAGGTATGTACTAGTGACTGAGCAAAATGTTGCATTTTACAAATGGTCTCTGATCAGTATTGATGCAACAATAACACAAGCTCTAGATTTCACAGAAGCATGGATTTTTCATAGAATCTTCAAATCCCTACAGTGCAGAGGGAGGCCATTCAGCCCATTGAGCCTGCATCGACTCTCCAACAGAGCATCCCACTTTGGCCCTATCCCTATAACTCCACACATTTCCCATGGCTAATCCCCCTAAATTGCACAGCTTGGACACTAAGGGGCAATTTAGCATGGCCAATCCACCTAACCTGCACATCTTTGGAGTGTGGGAGGAAACTGAAGCACTCGGAGGAAACCCACGCCGACGTGGAGAATGTGCAGACTCCGCACAGTGACTCAAGGCTGGAATTGAACTCAGGTCCCTGGCACTGTGAGGCAGCAGCAGTGCTAACCAGTGTGCCACCGTGTTATCCTGTTTTTGCTGTGCAGAAACAAGTCACTCGGCTCTTTTCCACATGGCCCTGCAATTGTTCCCCCTTTTCAAGAATTTAGCCAATTCACTTTGAAAGTTGCTATTCCATCTGCTCTCACTGTGGACAGTACATTCCAGGTCATAAAAAAACTCACCTCCCCCATTGTATGTATTCTCTCATCTCACTGTACAATTATCCCATTTAACATTGGCTCCTTGCTTGATACCTTACACTCATAATTATTTGACCCTCACCCAGACTGAATTGCATCTGCCACCTGTTGGCCTACTCACCTAAGGAATCAAAAAAGCTTCAGAATTTGCTTGCTATTTGCTCTAGCTCTGATTAGTTATTGATTGCTACTTTGCTAATGTTGCGTTATTGATGAATTATTGACATGTGTATGTAAGAATTGCAAAGATACCATGATCATGTCATTCAGTATATCACTTGTGATTTCTCTTCAGCCTGCAAAGAATTCAATTGTGCCTATCTTTTATTTCCTGTTTTAAGCTCCAGCAACATATTTCTGAAATGTGCTGTAATAATCACTATAAATTAAACATTCAACTAATTCTTTCAACAAACAATACAATGTTCATCTATCTATACCGTAGCTTTTAACAATGAAGGTATTTCTACTCAGCTCACTGGTGCAGAGAGAAATCCTGAAGTTGTTGCAGTGACAGCTGGCTAATGGCATGCCCGCTGTTCCTTGTTTAAACCACACAGTCTGGCCTTGGATCCCACGCTTTCTTGCCAGGGGGCTTTGTTACATTCAGACATAACATTGTGTCATTGAACACTTGAGTGGAAGTCGCACTTTCATGATGACACCCCGTTTTTAAAAAAAAATGTTTCTTGTGGTTTATTTTTAATTTTAGGATCCCCATCAGGAATGTAATGGTGTCCTTTATTCTCCACATTTAAAGCTGTGTTTCTTGTGGGTTGCAGGAATTGAGGATCCATGAGGTCAGAGTGTCAGCATGGGCTCTCGCAGCTAATGCTAGTGAGTGAATAGGGTAAATTGACAATCGGGACACAGAATCATGGCTGTATGTAGAGCGAAGGGAAGTAAATTGGAAGTGAGCCTTCTTGGTGAGCTGTAATCTCCATTGTTACTAACAAACCCTCAGTCGCACCTCAGCTACAGGAGCTGTGCCTGTGCTTGAAGAACTCCTCCCATGCTCAACTTATATTTTTATGGCAGACTTTTCAATGTTAATGTTTTGATAGCAAAACAGTGGCTATCAAACAGAAAGGAGAACATGGACGTGGCCAAGGTGCATAAGCAAAAGCACAATCAAAGGAAAAGATTTTGAGAAGTTTTTGAAATTATAGGGAAGGTGTTAAAATGGAGGAATTCGACAAAGTCTTAATTATGTTTAATTGTATGCAGCTGGTGGGCATTAACTGGGGATTTACTGGAGCCCCAATAAATAGATACGATTGAAACTGTGGATATTGGGTTGGGAGGTCAGTATTTGAAATGTGTCACTCTATAATAAATATAAAAGTATGTAAAGATTTCCTCCAGTTCTATCCTTCACCAACTGGCTTTCTGAAATGAAACAGATTTCCAGAGGGAAAAACATTATGGGAGAAACTCACAATTAGTGGAGTGGAAGGAGCAAGGGGCAAGAAGGTGCCCAGTGTCAGAGCGTGATGGAGTGTGTACTGACATGTAGAGCAGGTGGAATTCACCTTGCCCTGCAATGTGGCCAAGACCATGCATGGATTTTCAGGTGAGGTTGATCGTTCAGTTCTCAAATCACTTTGCTGGAGCACAGGGGCCAATGAAACTTAGAAGTAGTGGGGCTTATGGAATGTGTTACTTTGTAAAGATTTAGGCTGTAGCATTTTGAGTAAGTTGTAGAGGAATGGAGAGTGTTCCGCTCAAGAAAACGTGCAAGAAGTTGGTCCTGAGGTGATGTGTTTTTAGTTGATTTCATGGGGGGGTGTGGCGGTGGCGAGGAAGACTGTATATAAGCATTGTTGTTGAGGTGGAAGGATATGACCTTGGCACTGCCATGGGTTTGAGAGAGGAAATTAATATGATTGAACAATGTACCAGCAGCAGAAGGCAATGTAGAGGCATGAAGATGCTTGAGATGACCAGAGAAATAGCTTTGGTTTTGCTGACATTAAGATGGAGGAAGTTTTGGCATAGCCAGTTATTGTCTATACTAAATACAAGTTGTTGATGTCAGCCGGAATTCAGATACTGTAGTATCGTTCTGTGGATCAACGCTGGAACTCGAGTGTTAAATTCTCGGATGTCACTAGGTAGGTAATGAAGAATGACCAAATATGGATTCCAGGGCAGACTGAAGCAGAAAAGTGTGGATCCTTGGGGTTATTGGAAAAGTATGGATCCCAAGGGATACTGGAGTGGATTCCAGGCTACAATAGAGCCAACAATATAGACAGAGAAGGAGAGGTGTAATTTACACAAGGTGTAAATTGAACTAAGCGGAAGACATGGTTGTTGCAGAAGAGAGGACACAAAGGAAACTCTTATAGTAGTGTGCCAGTACTGCGTGTAGACAGTATAGTATGTCTCATTGTATAATAATGTGACAGAACAATATGGTACATGTTTTGCTTTTCTCACCTCATGAAAAGGGAGAGGGAGGGAGAAATCTGTAACTACAAGCCTGTCAGTCTTAACGTCTGACAAAGAATGTGCAATTGTGTAGTTATGTGCCAGAACTGTATGCAGACATTATATTATGTATAATTGAGGCATTGCCTGATCTTTCCAACTTAGTAATTAGGAAGAATTGGGCAGCAGCAGTCAGTATCATCTGGATGATGAGCTCTCACCTATTTCCCTCTCGCAGCCTGATTACAACATCATGGCTAGATTATTAACCGAGGTTCAGATCTTGAACAAGTTGGTTCAATATTAATTTATTTTCAAGGCTATTGATTTATTTAGGACACTTACAGTTAGTTATCGGAACTCTATCTCACTGTAATCCCTGTTGTACTATGTTGGAGATTGGTTTGTGCTTAGATCCCTCCCAGAGATGGCTGCAGAAAATATCACAAGTTTCGGGAATGATTGCTTGCTGAGATAAGTATGGGCATTTCTCAACAAATGAGCACTGCTGTGTCTCTCAAAATCAAAGAAAACTTGCATTTAGGTAGCACCTTTTATAACCTCAGGACACACTGGAACACTTCACAACCAATTATGTACCTTGGAAGCATGGAAAATGCCGCTGGGAATCTGTGCACAGGAAACTTCCACTGAGCAATGTGATAATAAGCAGGTTTTTTTTAAAGTGATGCAGATGGAGAGATAATTTTTGGTCTGAATACTAGAGAGAGCGCCACTGCCCCTTTTCAAAATGGCACAGTGAAACTTCAGTCTAACATCCTATCTGAAAGATGGCAACTCCAACATTGTAGAACCCATTCAGTCCTGCAATGGAGCATTGCCGAGGTTTTAGTGCTGAAGGATCTGGAGTGAAATTTGAACCACAACTGTTTGACTCTGAGGTGATTGCAATGAGAGTGCAACTCTGAACCACAACTGATAGCATTTAGGAAATTCTTATTGGACATTCCTAAGTTGGACAGTGTTCTCAGTGGAGCATTATATGACCTGTATGCTTCACTTCAATGCCAATTCAAATTTAATCAAATTACTGTTATATAACTAGCTTTGAAGGTTCAGTGAAGCAAACCTGAGCTCCATGGTTCTTTGGTGCTGTGATTGCCTTTCAAGTTCCAAAATGGTATCTGCAATTCGGATGCACATTTCTGATGCCATTTTGGTGCACTTAATGTTCGCTGCAAGTATGGAAGGCAAGCTGATCATGACATTGGTCAGAGTGTAATTTGGCACCAGTGACTTGGCACCAGTGCTACCTTTTGGAGTCCATGCTTCAGCTGGCGCCCTCTCCTAATGCATGTACGAGGTTAAGCAGCAGGGGAAAGTCCTATCAGCACTGTTTAATTGGGATAACCACCAACAATGTTAAATGTTTGAAATGTCTGTGCTTTGCTAAGGAGGCTATAAATGAGATCTGTAAACTGTTGCAGCCACACCTCCATCCTCAGAGCAGGGCAAGGATTGCACTGCCAGTTTATGAATCTGGCTTCTTCCAGGCCGGTGATGGAAATATCAGCAATACCTCACAGTTTGCAGTCCAATATTGAGTAAAATAGGTCACTAAAGCTCTCTATTCAAACCATGATAACTTCATTTCAGTCCCTCTTGTCAAAGACAAGGAGACAAAGTGAGCATGCAAAGTTGCAAGGTTTATAGACTTCCCCATGGTATAAAGTGCCAGTGACTCCATGCACACCAATACCACAAATACTGGAACCAAAAGGGATTTCACTCCCTCAGTGTTTAGCTGCTGTGTAACTATAGGCAGCGCATAATGCAGGTCAGTGCCCTCATAATATACCATGATGCCTTCATTCTGCAGCAGTCTGCTCTGCCAGCTGTATTTCAACACCATGCTATCTAAAGGATGGGCTACTGGTAATCTGAGCTATTCAGTGATGATGTGGATCATGACTTTAGTTCACAACCCATGCGCCTCATTGTATAGCATGCACACAATGAGGACCAGAATGCCCCAGACAATATGATGGAACAGACCATTGATTTGCTAAATCAATGATTCCCCTACCTGGTGGAACCTGCAATATTCAGCTGAGGAGGCCTTAAATGTGAGGTTGCTGCACAACCCCCTGCTGCCAAAAGCCCGTATGTCTTACAGTCGTTAACCATCGCAGCATCCTCTTGCCACAATGCAAAAGTAAAAGCCAAAGCAAAATATATGTTCCAAACCAAGTTTATGAAGTAAAGCATGCCAAGTTGTAAACAAGCATAAACTAATCATCCATATGCATTTCCTTGGTGTCTTTGTCTTTACTTATGCTGCTACTAAGTGGCTCGGAGAAGGCTGCTGAATTTCAGTGGAAGGAGCTGCAGTAGGCCTTGGAGCAGCAGCCCAGCTTCAGACCATATCATCTCAGCATGGGCAGCAGCAATCTGGCCAGGCTACCAGATGGGTAACAGCAGGGACACTGTTGAAGTGACAGTGCGGCAAACATGAATGCTGTAACCTGAGCGTTCTCCATAGATCCACTCCTGTTCCCCTTGGGCGACCATCGAATGCTGCATCATGGTTGGGTCCACAGGGCCGTTGGAAGAAGTTGATCACCACTTCCATGCTGAAAAGGATGGGCTCCAAACTCTGCTCAAAGCTCTGTGTCAAGTTGGTGCTGAACTCCTCGGCTTTCTGGCAAAATTTCCAATGCATCTGTCATTTCAGTGTGTACAGCCATCTGCCTTTTTCTGTAGTGTAGCCCATCAAAGTCCTTATCTGAGTCCTCTGCAGCAAAACTTGTGTATGGCCTCATCCTGTAGAGAGCTGGTGCCTGCATTATCTCTGTCCCCTGATGTGCTCAGTGTCTCACCATCTGCAGATCCCATCTATATGATGCACACATTGTCAGTGTCTGAACTGGCAGCTGTGAGCGTAATGACAGTGCACCTTCATGACCAGGACTCTGAAACAATTGAATATAAGAACAAAGAAAAGTACAGCACAGGAACAGGCCCTTCGACCCTCCAAGCCTCTGCCGATCATGATGCCCTAACTAAACTAAAAATAACTTCTGCCCTTAGTCGGTCCATATCCCTCTATTCCCTCCCGATTCATGTACCCATTCAGATGCCTCTTAAATGTTGCTCATGTGCCTGCTTCCACCACCTCTTCTAGCATCGCGTTCCAGGCACCCACCACTCTGTGCATGAAAAACTTCCCCCGCACATCTCCCTTAAACTTTCCCCCTCTCACCTTGAACCTGTGGCCCCTTGTAATTGACACTTGGAAAAACCCTTTGACTATCCATCCTGTCTGTGCCTCTCATAATTTTGTTGACTTCTATCAGGTCTCCCCTCAGCCTCCATCTTTCCAGTGAAAACAATCCTAGTTTACTCAACCTCTGCTCATAGCCAACACCCTCGAGGCCAGGCAACATCCCGGTGAACCTTTTTTGCACTCTTTCCAAAGCTTCCACGTCCTTCTGGTAGTGTGGTGATCAAAACTGTATGCAATACTCAATTTGCGCCTAACCAAGATTTTATATAGCGGAAACATGATTTCCCAACTCTTGAATTCAGTGCCCCCGGTGATTAAGGCAAGCATGCCATATGCCGCCTTAATTACCTTGGCCACCTGTGTTGCCACTTATTGGGAAGTGTGGACCTGCATACCCAGATCCCTCTGTATGTTAATGTTCCTAATGGTTCTGCCATTTACAGTATAATTCACATCTAAATTTGATCCTCCAAAATGCATCACCTCGCATTTGTCCTCAAAATGCATCACCTCACCTCACTAAACAGAAATTATAGAAATTATTCCTTGTTCCAAAATATATATGATTCTTGAACTGCTTAAGTCTTCCCCATTCTCAAACAATATCCAAATTAAATAAATCTGTAAGTCAAGTCCATTTTATAGTCACCATACAATACAAGATGGATGATTGAGTCTGGTAAACTAGTCCGGCCAAGATATTTAAACAGTCTTTGCAAAGGTTCCTGCACTATCTTGGCTCTACTTTTCAGATGCTAAAATGGTCTCTCAGACTTTTGAGCTTAGAACTGGCCTCTCCAGCTCTTAGATATTACCATGCCTTCTTGGCTGTTAGATGTTGAAATAGCCACTGGCTGTGAGTTGCTAAACCAACCCGCCTGCTTCTACAGATGCTGGCAGTTATACCCTGACTGCTCTGTGATTTTCCTCTTTGTGTATTTGGGCTGTCTGCATCTCTCTCATTCCATGATTCTCGAAATTGGCATCTGTATGCTTCCACAGATCTATTAGTCATCTAGGTAAGCTGTTTCTTGATGGTAAGCTATTTCCTGATGATAGCTATGTACACCTGATTCTATTTGCTAATCTTGTGACTGGGAAAGGTTGCATCGCATCATCCCCTTTGAATGCTGTGTAATGATATGGTGCCTTTATATCCTGTTTCTTGTGAAGTGTATATTTAGAAGTCATCTCTGTTTATACAGGGCCGATTTGTCTGCGCCAGGCAGCCCACATGCTGAGAATGGAGCAGAATAATTGCTTTGAGATAATGGGGTGTTTGTGTTAATCTGAGCTGATACATTTTTGGTTTATGTTTGGTTTTTCCCCTATGGTTTGAGGGTAGGTTTTGATTAGGTTGATTGGCAGAGGCCAAGTCATGTAAAGAGGAGAAGCTAAGCTTAGAGAAAAGCAGGCAGTTTCTGCTTGGGTCTGCAAAAAGCAGGATCTCTCTCTCTCTCTCTCTCAGTTAAGCTCATTCATTCTTTATTGTTAAACTTAATATTAAAAATAAAGTTTGTTATGATCTAAGCTTTTCAGTGTGTCAATAGAATCACAAATGGGATGAAACATCTTATCCTTTGCAGTTTAAGTTTATTTATTAGTGTCACAAGTAGGCTTACATTAATACTGCAATGAAGTTATTGTGAAAATCCCCTAGTCGCCACACTCCAGCACCTGTTCGGGTACACTGAGGGAGAATTTAGCATGGCCAATGTACTTAACCAGGGTGTCTTTCAGATTTGTGGGAGGAAACCAGAGCACCGGAGGAAGCCTAAAGACTCTGCACAGACAGTGACCCAAGCTGGGAATCGAACCTGGGTCCCTGGCACTGTGAGGCAGCAGTGCTAACCACTGTGCCGCCTCTCACACTAATGCCAAAATCAAAAATAGGTGGGGTCTAGTCTAACTTCAGAATATACCTTGGGGTTTCTGATCTGGTCCCTAACAGCTGGCTACCGCTGTCACTTTGCAGATTGATGGCACTGGGTAGGATTCCAACCAAAGGAGAATAGGTCTATATGTTTGATTCCCATTGACTCCAACTTTGCATGGGCTAATTGATGCCACACTCAGTCTAATGCTGCTTTGATGTCACTGTCACCTCACCCTTGGACTTCAGCTCTTGAGTCCATCTTTGAACCAAGGGTGTAAGAGGTCAGGAGCTGAATGACCCTGGTAGAACCCAAACCTAGCACCCATGAGCGGGTTATTGTTGAGTAAGTGCCGCTTGATAGCCCCGTTAATGACCAGTTACATCACTTTATTGTTGATCGAAAGTAGATTGTTAGTTCCTGCTGCTTCTGGGTGTGTGCCACTTTCTCTGCAAGAGCACGTGAACTGTGTTAATGAACGTCATGCAGTTTGAGTGATGTGCCATGGTTGGGTAGATGATAGTGTGAGAGATATGTGTATGAGATGTGCATTGTGAGGTGAAGCATATGAATATTAGGTATGAATGATAGAAATTATTGATAGGCAAGTGAAGGAATGAATTGAACAGTGTGTGAGGTAGCAGTTGGTGGCACATAGCATTTGAAAATTCATTCACTCACCTTGACAACTTGTGTGATCATTAAATTCTTCCAAAATTGCATCCATGATTTTGGGGCTAAACCCCTAACATTAATTTTCACCACTATCCATTTCCACTTGTCATGTCTGGGGGAGCCCCATCACCGAAATACGGCACATTGGTCACCTTTTCCACCTCCTCCACCAAGAACTCCAGTGCAGCATTGGAAAATCTTGCTTCACACTCTCTCCCATGAATAGCCATTGTTCTTTGTTGCACAGCACTGTTCCCAAAGATATCAGCACCTCAGCAGCCACAAAGACTTTCACTTTAAGAGGTGCGGGCTGGATTTAAGCAACCTTAACAAGTAACCATATTGGGGACCCTGCTGATGCATGCAGTTAGTGTACAGTACAATTCCCTCTGATATATAATCAATTATCATTGGATATGCCACTTGCCTTACTTTTCACAGGCATGGGGTAAACATGCACCACGAACCGTCATGCCAGTTTATGGGGCCAATCCAATTTAGCACCCTCAGTAATCTACAGTGCCAAGGGATGCAATTACTATATTTACCACAAGGCACAGCGTTCAGTACTGATGTGCAACTCATGTTTTTCTGTGTTGGGGTTCCTGTGTTCTAATTGTTACTAAACAAATGTACATGAATGGACAATAATGCCAGTACTACAGAGATGCCAAACTTTACAGTGACTTGATTGTTGCAATGGGGAAAGGAAATGGGATTCAGTTCTGTGGGATTTTACATTTTCTAATTTCTTCTTTGCTAACTGTTTAATTTTTTTCCAGGTTGATGAAGATGTAGCTTTGGAGCAAGCCATGAAATTCTGCCAGCTGCAAATGGCCACATCAACGCAGAAACAGGTAACTGACACAAGCAATGAGGCATTGGGGGGAGGGGAACTGAGGATTTCTATACATAATCAATACAAAATAATGCTTTTCACAATGATCAGAGAGCAGTAACTCAATGGTATGATGGCATAACTTGTTTCAGTGGTCAAATCTAGTCTTTCTCTATATAGAGGTTTGAAGACCTGTGCCCAAGGTGGCATTGTTCCATGTTATGTCTTGTCTGTGCTGCAGCCAGAGTTTTTCTATCTGATATTAAATTGCAGCAGATTCTTGGGAAGCAATGCTTGGGAGTGAAGGCAAGCTAATTATTCAATTGATACTTCAGATAGAAATGATAACCTCAATTTCTGAGAAGATTGCACTGAAGACAGTGTTTTGTGAATCTTGTGTAAAGGTGATGTTAATATGTAAACGACATAGCTCATGGCTGGTTTCTTGGTGCAGTCTGATTTTTTACCAAATTAATTTGCCAGCTAGAAACATGCCTGAGGTGATTACACTTGTGTGATATGTGTGAGGTTTTGTGGTAAATGTTGTTTTAAGAGCCAGATGTATTTCACAGTTACAATTCTTTGGACTTCTGTAAGCAAAACACCACAGAATGAGATACAGTTCAGTGAAGGCTTTGACAGTTTGATGTGAACAGCTGCACGAGCAACAGAGCAGATTGATGTTTGGATGATTCTGTGTCTTGTGATGTGGGCAGAGCCCTTGTACGTCGTGCATTGCTCCTTTCTGTTCATTATCTTTCTTTTTTGTTCATTATTTTGTATTGATTAAATTTCTTTCTCATTCACTCGCTCAATTGTGCCCTAATTCACACGCTCTCTCATGCATTCGACTAAACTGTTGTCATTCATTGTTATACTCAGTCCCACGCAGAGTTGCACAGTCTTTCGCTCGCTTCCCCATTCACTCATACATGCAGTAAATTTCTCTAGTTTATCTGAATGATGAGATATTGCAAAGCTCTGAGGTGCAGAGGGATCTGGGTGTCCTATTGTATGAATCACAGAACACCAGTATACAGGTAAGACAAGTAATTAGGAAAGCTAATCAAATGTTATAGTTCCTTGCGAGGTGTGTTGATTACAAAAGTAGGGAGGTTATGCTTCAATCGTACAGACCACATCTGGAGTATTGTGTACAATATTGGTCACCATATTTAAAGAAAGATGTAAATGTGCTTGGAGCAGTAAAAAGGTTTACTCAACTGATACCAGGAACAAGCAGGTTGTCTTATGAGGAAAGGTTGGAGAGGATGGGTTTGTACCCACTCGGATTCAGAAGATTAAGAGATGACGGTTTTATTGACCAGGTGGATGTGGAGAGGATGTTTCCTCTTGTGCGAGAATCTAGAACTAAGGGCCACGTTTTAAAAGTAAGGTATTGCTCATTTAAGACAGAGATGAAAATAATTTGTTTCCTCAGAGGGTCTTGATTCTCTGGAACTCACTTCCTCAAAAGGCAGTGGAAGCAGACTCTTTGAATATTTTTAAGGCAGAGCGAGATAGATTCTTGATTAACAAGGGGGTGAAAGGTTATCAGGAGATAGGCAGGAATGTGGGGTTGAGGTTACAGTCCGATCAGCCATGATCTTATTGAATGGTGGAACAGGCTTGAGGGGCCGAGTGGCCTACTTCTCCTAAATCATATGTTAGTATGCTCATTCGTTTCTGCATTTTCTGTCTTTCACACTCAATCACTTGCACACTCTTGTGTAATTCACAAGCACCTGACTTGCAATTTACACTCCTTATCACAAATTTACATGAGTACATTTAAGCCTTTTTGGTCTCAGTATCAGTGAATTTGAAACGAGTTGCAATGATCTCCATCTCCTCTAACTCCCGTCACAAGTTGCCCAGTACTGTCACACACAGACCTGTACAGTAATAGCAGAAAAAACATCAAATGGGATGAAAATGTGCCACTGTTGTGCTTGTCAGCGTTACCAAGTTCAGAAATGTAATTACTGTAGGCATTTGAGAAAATCTCAGTGACAGTTGCTGTAAAATGCTGTAAACTTCATCAAAAGGGACAGGTGCAGTTGATCTGTGATCTGAAACAGCAGATAAAGACCAACGGCAGGCTGTATATATGGAAAATACCATGTCAAAGCAATAACTTCCTGTGATCTTATCAGCGGAACATGGTTTAACCTCCTTCATCAGTGCAATCCCACCTCTGAAAATGGCGTAATTAAATCGCTGACTCAGGTTGAAGAAATACTTTTTAAAAGAATGATTGCAATTGGGCAGTGTTATTTCACTATGTGGTTTATTTAGGATCTCTGGGGGGGTATTGGAACAAGTGGTTCTGGTGTGCAAACTAGTGTGTAATAAACTGCTCCTGCTGTTCCAGAGCTGATGACAGTTTCTTAATAGCTTCATCTCTTCGAAAAACAAACACTGTGGTTTTCACAGTCTGTGCTAGACAATACACAAGCTTGCACCTTTTTGTGAACTCTCAAATAACACTGACTGAAGTTCCTGCTACAGCGTTAGTCAGAGCCCTGTCCTGACCATTACAGCAACGTGAGTCCATGTTCATAGCTTAGAATTCCAATGAAGTAAAACAGCCAAGGCATCTCGTTAAATAAAGTGCATCGTGTGTTGAATATGCCAGTGGCAGAGGGAACAGCAACTCGATGTTTTGATTTAGATTTATTATTGTCACATGTATTGGAATACAGTGAAAAGTATTGTTTCTTGCGTGCTATATGGTCAAAACATACTGGGTGAGAAGGAAAGAATAAGGTGCAGGATATAGTGTTGCAGTTACAGCTCGGGTGAAGAGAAAGCTTACAAAATGATAGTCTGATGGCAGCAGGGAAGAAGCTGTTCTTGAGTTAGTTGGTACGTGACTTCAGAGTTTTCTAACTTTCTCCTGATGGAAGAAGGTGGAAGAGAGAATGTCCGAGGTGCATGGTAATGTGTAACGAGGTAGGTAGAATTAAGGATGTTCTTGTGAAGGACCCTCTTGGGTCAAGTGATCACAATATGGTTGAATTTCTGGTACAAATGGAAGAGGAGAAAGTGTCCTCTGTTTGAACAGAAGGAAGTACGATAGGATGAGGGCTGAATTGGCTAAGGTGGACTGGGAGAGCAGACTGGTAGGTAGGACAGCTGAGGAACAGTGGAGGATTTTTAAGGAGATCCTTTTCAGTACTCGGCAACAATATATTCCGATGATAAAGAAGGGTTGTAAGAAAAGGGATAACCAGCCATGGATAACGAAGGAAATTAAGGAGAGTATTAAATTAAAGACCGGTGCGAACAGAGTGGCCAAAAATAGTGGAGAATCGGAAGATTGGGGAAACTTTAAGAAACAACAAAGAATGACTAAGAAAGCGATAAAGAAAGGAAAGATAGGTTATGAAGCTAGGCTAGCTCTAAATATAAAAAATGATAGTAAAAGCTTTTACAAATATATAAAAAGGAATAGAGTGGCAAGAGTGAATGTTGGACCCTTGGAGGACGAGAGGGGGGGATTTAATAGTGGGAAATGAGGAAATGGCTGAAACTTTAAATAAGTTTTTTGTGTCGGTCTTCACGGTGGAAGACACAAATAGTTTACTGAATATTAACGATAGAGGGTTGGTAGGAGGAGAGGTACTCAATACAATTAATGTTACCAGGGAGGCAGTGCTTGGTAGACTAATGGGACTGAAGGTGGACAAGTCCCCAGGCCCAGATGGAATGCACCCCAGGGTACTGAAAGAAATGTCAGAGGTAATAGCGGATGCGTTAGTGGTTATTTATCAAAATTCGTTGGATTCTGGGGTAGTGCCGGTGGATTGGAAAACAGCTAATGTTACGCCGCTGTTTAAAAAAGGTAATAGACAAAAGGCGGGTAACTACAGGCTGGTTAGCTTAACGCCTGTAGTTGGGAAAATGCTGGAATCCATCATTAAAGAAGAAATAGCAGGCCATCTGGATAAGAATGGTTCGATTAAGCAGACGCAGCATGGATTCAAGAGGGGAAAGTCGTGCTTGACGAACTTGTTGGATTTTTATGAAGATGTGACCTGTGCGGTTGACGGAGGGGAACCGGTGGATGCGGTGTTTTTGGATTTCCAAAAGGCGTTTGATAAGGTGCCTCACAAAAGGTTGCTGAAGAAGATTGGGCCACACGGAGTTGGGGGTAGGGTGTTAGCGTGGATTGGGGATTGGCTATCCGACAGGAAGCAGCGAGTCGGAATAAATGGGTGCTTTTCTGGTTGGCAGATGGTAACTAGTGGCGTGCCGCAGGGATCGGTACTGGGGCCTCAACTATTTACCATTTATATAGACGATCTGGAGGAGGGGACTGAGTGTAGGGTAACAAAGTTTGCAGACGACACAAAGATAAGTGGAAAAGTGAATCGTGTGGAGGGTGTAGAAGGTCTGCAGAGAAATTTGGACAGGCTGAGTGAGTGGGCGAGGATCTGGCAGATGGAGTATAATGTTGACAAATGCGAGGTTATTCACTTTGGAGGAAATAATAGCAAATTGGATTATTATCTAAATGGAAAAAAATTACAACATGCCACTGTGCAGAGGGACCTGGGGGTCCTTGTGCATGAGACGCAAAAACCCAATCTGCAGGTGCAACAGGTGATCAAGAAGGCAAATGGGATGTTGGCCTATATCGCGAGGGGGATAGAATACAAAAGCAGAGAAGTCTTGCGGCATCTGTACAAGGCATTGGTGAGGCCGCAGCTGGAATACTGTGTGCAGTATTGGTCCCCTTATTTGCGGAAGGATATATTGGCCTTGGAAGGAGTGCAGAGAAGGTTCACCAGGTTGATACCAGAGATGAAGGGTGTTGATTATGAGGAGACATTGAGCAGATTGGGTTTGTATTCATTGGAATTTAGAAGGCTGAGGGGGGATCTTATAGAAACCTATAAGATAATGAAGGGGCTGGATAGGGTAGAGATGGAGAGATTTTTTCCACTTAGAAAGGAAGCTAGAACTAGACGGCACAGCCTCAAAATAAAGGGGGGTCAGTTTAGGACAGAGTTGAGGAGGAACTTCTTCTCTCAGAGGGTGGTGAATCTCTGGAATTCTCTGCCCACTGAAGTGGTGGAGGCTACCTCGTTGAATATGTTTAAATCACGGATAGATGGATTCCTGATCGGTAAGGGAATTAGGGGTTATAGGGATCCGGCGGGTAAGTGGAACTGATCCACTTCAGATCAGCCATGATCTTATTGAATGGCAGGGCAGGCTCGAGGGGCTAGATGGCCTACTCCTGCTCCTATTTCTTATGTTCTTATGTCCTTGATTATGCTGGCTGCTTTTTTGAGGCAGCGGGAAGTACAGACAGAGTCAATGGGTGGGAGGCTGGTTTGCATGATAGACTGGGCTACGTTCACAACCCTTTGAAGTTTCTGGCGGTCTTGGTCAGAGCAGGAGCCAGTCGATGACTATCTCCTTTGTTTTACTGACATTCTCAAAGGAAGACAGAGTGAAATGGAAAGACTCTCTTAACTTTTTCTAGTAGCTAGGTTTGATCAATCATGTGACTTGCTTTGTTCCTATCCACCCTTCCAAATTCTCAACGATTCACCAATTCTGGCCACTTGAGCATTTCCAGTTTTAATCACTTCACCATTGCTGGCTGTGCCTTCATCTACCCTAAGCTCTGGAATTTCCTCCTTACGCCCCTGCACCTCTCTCTTCTTCTTTAATAAGTTCCTTAAACGCTGCTACTTTGACTAAGCTTTTGATCATCTGACTTGATATCGCCAAATATGGCTTGGTGGTCACATTTTGTTCCACAACACTCCTATAAAGCACCTTCTGGCTGCACCCTACAAATTTAAAAACAATTAAACGATACATTGTTTACTACCTTGGGCCAGTAACAGGACCAAGGATTCTGGTGCTTTAATCAATCAAGCCTTTGGTCTGTGTTCTTAACTACACCTACCAACCACCATCGTAGTTTATGCTGCTTTTCTCTGCAGCCTTAACCTCAGAACTCCCTTTAGAAGTTTCCAGGGAAGGTTTGCATGACAATTGGCCAGAAATGCAAAGTTCAGTTGGACCAATGCCCCGCACTGGTCTCCACTGTTCTTTGTCGCTCAGCCCCGGGGACGTGTTTCACTGCCTGGGTCTCGCCTGGCCTGAGTCAGAAGGTCGGGTGAAACGGGCTGGGAAAAAATTCAGCTCAGAAGTTGCGAATGGAATCTGAGGAAGTTCAGGTAATAATTCTTGAGATTCTTATGTTCTTACCTAGAGCTCTGAGGGGAATCCATCTGAAATGCAAGTAACCTCTGACTAGATTGCTAATATTTAAATGTACATGGCGGTGTAAAGGACAAAGCTGAAGTGGGTTAACCAGCTTTTTCCTATCTTTACATCCAATCTTAGGGATTTTTGGTGATTGATTCCAGCATCAGTAAATGAAACAACATTTCAAATCTCTACACACAGCCCAAGGCCCTTCGATCAGCTCGGAGTACTCTCCACATCGTTGCAGAGACTGCAGTGCTCACTCTGTATCCTCTGTGCTCCAATCTGACAGCTGGCATCTGATAAAAACCCAGCCAGCTTAATTAGAATTATTTGGAGTGAGTCACCAAATCAACAACATACTACTTAGCTGTTGGCAGTTGAAGCATGCCTAATTATAAAATACTGTTCACAAGTTCAATGTGCTTCAGTGTGTGTGTCTGTGTGTGTGTGTGTGCGCGCGCATGTGTGTGTGCGCGCGCATGTGTGTGTGCGCGCGCATGTGTGTGTGCGGCGCATGTGTGTGTGCGCGCGCATGTGTGTGTGCGCGCGCATGTGTGTGTGCGCGCGCATGTGTGTGCGCGCGCGTGTGTGCGCGCGCGCGTGTGTGTGTGCGCGCGCGCGTGTGTGTGTGCGCGTGTGTGTGTGTGTGCGCGCGCGTGTGTGTGTGCGCGCGTGTGTGTGTGTGTGCGCGTGTGTGTGTGTGTGTGTGTGTGCGCGCGTGTGTGTGTGCGCGCGTGTGTGTGTGTGTGCGCGCGCGCGCGTGTGTGTGCGCGCGCATGTGTGTGTGTGCGGGCGCATGTGTGTGTGTGTGCGGGCGCATGTGTGTGTGTGCGGGCGCATGTGTGTGTGTGCGGGCGCATGTGTGTGTGTGCGGGCGCATGTGTGTGTGTGCGGGCGCATGTGTGTGTGTGCGGGCGCATGTGTGTGTGTGCGGGCGCATGTGTGTGTGTGCGGGCGCATGTGTGTGTGTGCGGGCGCGCATGTGTGTGCGGGCGCGCATGTGTGTGCGTGCGCGAGCATGTGCGTGCGTGCGCGCGCATGTGCGTGTGTGTGCGCGCGCATGTGCGTGTGTGTGCGCGCGCATGTGCGTGTGTGCGCGCGCATGTGCGTGTGTGCGCGCGCGCGTGTGTGCGCGGGCGCATGCGCGTGTGCGCGGGCGCGCGTGTGTGCGCGCGCGCATGTGTGTGCGCGCGTGCGTGAACATACACTGTAGGTGTCTGTGAGAGTGTGCACGTGTGTTGTGTGAGAGCGTATGTGTGTTGTGTGAGAGCGTGTGTGTTGTGTGAGAGTAAGCGTATGTGTGAGAGAGACTGCGTGCGTGTACACTGTAGGTGTATGTGTGTGTGGGCGCGTGAGTGTGTGTGTGTGGGCGCGTGAGTGTGTGTGTGGGCGCGTGAGTGTGTGTGTGGGCGCGTGGGTGTGTGTGTGGGCGCGTGGGTGTGTGTGTGGGCGCGTGAGTGTGTGTGTGGGCGCGTGAGTGTGTGTGTGGGCGCGTGAGTGTGTGTGTGGGCGCGTGAGTGTGTGTGTGGGCGCGTGAGTGTGTGTGTGGGCGCGTGAGTGTGTGTGTGGGCGCGTGAGTGTGTGTGTGGGCGCGTGAGTGTGTGTGTGGGCGCGTGAGTGTGTGTGTGGGCGCGTGAGTGTGATTGTGTGTGGGCGCACGTGTGTGTGTGGGCGCACGTGTGTGTGTGTGTGGGCGCACGTGTGTGTGTGTGTGTGTGGGCGCACGTGTGTGTGTGTGTGTGGGCGCACGCGTGTGTGTGTGTGTGGGCGCGTGTGTGTGTGTGTGGGCGCACGTGTATGTGTGTGGGCGCGTGTGGGCGCGCATGTGTGTGTGTGTGTGGGCGCATGTGTGTGTGTGTGTGTGTGTGGGCGCGTGTGTGTGTGTGTGCGCGTGTGTGAGTGTGTGTGGGCGCGTGTGTGTGTGTGTGCGCATGTGTGTGTGTGTGTGGGCGAATGTGTGTGTGTGTGGGCGAATGTGTGTGTGTGTGGGCGCATGTGTGTGTGTGTGGGCGCATGTGTGAGTGTGTGGGCGCATGTGTTTGTGTGTGGGCGCATGTGTTTGTGTGTGGGCGCATGTGTGTGTGTGTGTGGGCGCATGTGTGTGTGTGGGCGCATGCGAGTGTGTGTGGGCGCATGTGTGTGTGTGTGGGCGCATGTGTGTGTGTGTGTGGGCGCATGTGTGCGTGTGTGGGCGCATGTGTGCGTGTGTGGGCGCATGTGTGCGTGTGTGGGCGCATGTGTGCGTGTGTGGGCGCATGTGTGCGTGTGTGGGCGCATGTGTGCGTGTGTGGGCGCATGTGTGTGTGTGGGCGCGTGTGTGTGTGGGCGCATGTGTGTGTGTGTGTGTGGGCGCATGTGTGTGTGTGTGTGGGGGCGCGCGTGTGTGTGTGTGGGCGCGTGTGTGTGCGCGTGTGTGTGTGAGTGTGTGGGCGCGTGTGTGTGTGTGTGTGGGCGCATGTGTGTGTGTGGGCGCATGTGTGTGGGAGTGTGTGTGGGCGCACGTGTGTGTGGGCGCACGTGTGTGTGGGCGCACGTGTGTGTGGGCGCACGTGTGTGTGGGCGCACGTGTGTGTGGGCGCACGTGTGTGTGTGGGCGCGCGTGTGTGTGTGGGCGCGCGTGTGTGTGTGGGCGCGCGTGTGTGTGTGGGCGCGCGTGTGTGTGTGGGCGCGTGTGTGTGTGTGGGCGCGCGTGTGTGGGCGCGCGTGTGTGTGTGGGCGCGCGTGTGTGTGTGGGCGCGCGTGTGTGTGTGGGCGCGCGTGTGTGTGTGTGGGCGCGCGTGTGTGTGTGTGGGCGCGCGTGTGTGTGTGTGGGCGCGCGTGTGTGTGTGTGGGCGCGCGTGTGTGTGTGGGCGCGCGTGTGTGTGTGTGGGCGCGCGCGTGTGTGTGGGCGCGCGTGTGTGTGTGTGGGCGCGCGCGTGTGTGTGTGGGCGCGCGCGTGTGTGTGTGGGCGCGCGCGTGTGTGTGTGGGCGCGCGCGCGTGTGTGTGTGTGGGCGCGCGCGCGTGTGTGTGTGTGGGCGCGCGCGCGTGTGTGTGGGCGCGCGCGCGTGTGTGTGTGGGGGCGCGCGTGTGTGTGGGGGCGCGCGTGTGTGTGTGCGCGCACGTGTGAGAGAGTGTGTGGGCGCACGTGTGAGAGTGTGCGTGTGGGCGCACGTGTGAGAGAGTGCGTGTGGGCGCACGTGTGTGTGGGCGCACGTGTGTGTGGGCGCACGTGTGGGGGGCGCACGTGTGTGTGTGTGGGGGCGCACATGAGTGTGTGTGGGCGCGCGCGTGTGTGGGGGCGCGCGTGTTGGTGCACGTGTGTGCGCGTGTGGGTGCACGTGTGTGTGTGAGGGGCGCACGTGTGTGTGGGCGCACGTAAGTGTGGGTGCACGTGTGGGGGCGCACATGAGTGTGTGTGTGTGGGCGCGCGTGTGTGTGGGCGCGCGTGTGTGTGGGCGCGCGTGTGTGTGGGTGCACGTGTGTGCGCGTGTGGGTGCACGTGTGTGTGTGTGGGGGGCGCACGTGTGTGTGTGGGGGCGCACATGAGTGTGTGTGTGTGTGTGTGGGCGCACGTGTGTGTGGGCGCACGTGTGTGTGGGCGCACGTGTGTGTGGGCGCACGTGTGTGTGGGCGCACGTGTGTGTGGGCGCACGTGTGTGTGTGGGGGCGCACGTGTGTGTGTGGGGGCGCACGTGTGTGTGTGGGGGCGCACGTGTGTGTGTGGGGGCGCACGTGTGTGTGTGGGGGCGCACGTGTGTGTGTGGGGGCGCACGTGTGTGTGTGGGGGCGCACGTGTGTGTGTGGGGGCGCACGTGTGTGTGTGGGGGCGCACGTGTGTGTGTGTGTGGGCGCGCGCGTATGTGGGTGCACGTGTGTGCGCGTGTGGGGCGCACGTGTGTGTGGGCGCACGTGAGTGTGGGCGCACGTGAGTGTGGGCGCACGTGTGGGGGGCGCACGTGTGTGTGTGTGTGTGGGCGCGCATGTGTGTGGGCGCGCGTGTGTGTGGGCGCGCGTTTGTATGGGTGCGCGTGTGGGTGCACGCGTGTGTGTGGGGGGCGCACGTGTGTGTGTGTGGGGGCGCACATGAGTGTGTGTGTGTGTGTGGGGGCGCACGTGTGTGTGTGTGCGCACATGTGTGTGTGTGCGCACGTGTGTGTGTGTGCGCACGTGTGTGTGTGTGCGCACGTGTGTGTGTGTGCGCACGTGTGTGTGTGTGCGCACGTGTGTGTGTGCGCACGTGTGTGTGTGTGCGCACGTGTGTGTGTGGGCGCACGAGTGTGTGAGCACGCATGTGGGAGAGAGTGTGGGCGTGTGTGAGAGAGAGCGTGGACATGGGCATACGCGTGTGTGAAAGAGAGAGCTTGGACGCGTGTATGAGAGAGCAAGGGGCGTGGGCGCATGCATGAGAGAGAAAGTGTGGGCGCGCGTGTGTACGAGAGAGTGTGGGTGCGCGTGCGTACGAGAGAGTGTGGGTGCGCATGCGTACGAGAGAGTGTGGGTGCGCGTGCATACGGGAGAGTGTGGGTGCACGTACACGAGAGTGTGGGTGGGCGTGCATACGAGAGTGTGGGTGCGTGTGCGTACGAGAGTGTGGGTGCGCGTGCGTACGAGAGTGGGCGCGCGTGCGTACGAGATTGTGGGGGCACGTGCGTACGAGAGAGTGTGGGGGCGCGTGCGTACGAGAGAGTGTGGGTGCACGTGCGTACGAGAGTGTGGGCGCGCGCGTGTGTGAGAGAGAGTGAGAATGTGTGCGCATGAGAGAGAGTGAGAATATGTGTGTGCGCGTGAGAGAGAGTGAGAATGTGTGTGCGCGTGAGAATATGTGTGCGTGCGTGAGAGAGAGTGAGAATGTGTGCGTGCGTGAGAGAGAGTGAGAATGTGTGTGCGTGTGAGAGAGAGTGAGAATGTGTGTGCGTGTGAGAGAGTGAGAATGTGTGTGCGTGTGAGAGAGTGAGAATGCGTGTGGGAGTGTTTGTGTACGTACACTGTAGGTGTCTTTGTGTGGGGCAGTATGTGTGGTTCGGTATAAATTGATTGTTACTTCACCTGATGACATCAGTTGTGCGTATTGGTCAGAGCCAGATTTCTTACCCTGTGTATATAGGTTGAGCATTCATAATCAAAGGAGAAAACGCTGGAAAATCTCAGCAGGTCTGGCAGCATCTGTAAGGAGAGAAAAGAGCTGACGTTTCGAGTCCAGATGATCCTATGTTAAAGTTTTGGTTTCCTCCCAAAGTCCAAAAATGTTCGGTGGATTGGCCATGCTAAATTGCCTCTTAGTGTCAAGGAGATTAGCAGGGTAAATACATGAGGTTACAGGATAGGGACTGAGTGGGATTGTGGTCGGTGCAGACTCGATGGGCCAAATGGCCTCTTTCTGCACTGTAGGAATTCTTTGATTCATTAATCAAATCAAAAGCCTGCAACACAAATTCAAAGCCGTCTGGCAATCTCAATGGAAGGACAGGCAGCGAGGAGTTCTCTGGCTATGGCACTGAGGGGGCTGCAGCACATCAATAAAGATGTTAATGATCTACAGTGCCAGTGCAGCCTTACCATTTCAAAGGTATGCTCTACGTTAAGCCCTTAGGTGTTCAAAATTCATGAATTAAAACAACGACAAAAAACAAATCGTGGAGAATGTTGCTAATTATTTTAGTGATTTGATTTTGAAATTTAGTGCTGATGTTCCGTTTACCTTGGCAGCTTTTATTTATTTCTACCTTTGGCTATAAGTGCATAACATTCCATTTTGGGATTGGGTTCAGCAAACATGAATTAGCATTAGCACATTCCTTCACCTTCTGCGCACTGAGCACACGATCCAAGTCCTTGATTGAAGGTGGCGTTATGTGCTAAAGGGGCTCCAGTGTTTGGTAAAACTTTCCTGCATCTTCCAGCATCCTCCTGAGCCCGGACACACACATCACTTTAAAATTGATGAAGGGAACATGTACAGTGTGAGTGCGGAGGAGTTGGTGAGCGCGGGCTCGGAATGCGGAGGAGTTGGTGAGCGCAGGCTCGGAATGCGGAGGAGTTGGTGAGCGCCGGCTCGGAATGCGGAGCAGTTGGTGAGCGCGGGCTCGGTGTGCGGAAGAGTTGGTGAGCGCTGGCTCAGCATGTGGAGGAGTTGGTGATCACGGCCTTGGAAAGCGGAGGAGTTGGTGAGCACGGGCTTGGAAAGCGGAGGAGTTGGTGAGCGCAGGGTCGGAAAGCGGAGGAGTTGGTGAGCGCAGGCTCGGAATGCGGAGGAGTTGGTGAGCGCAGGGTTGGAAAGCGGAGGAGTTGGTGAGCGCAGGGTCGGAAAGCGGAGGAGTTGGTGAGCGCAGGCTCGGAATGCGGAGGAGTTGGTGAGCGCGGGCTCGGAATGCGGAGCAGTTGGTGAGCGCGGGCTCGGTGTGCGGAAGAGTTGGTGAGCGCTGGCTCAGCATGTGGAGGAGTTGGTGAGCGCGGCCTTGGAAAGCGGAGGAGTTGGTGAGCACGGGCTTGGAAAGCGGAGGAGTTGGTGAGCGCAGGGTTGGAAAGCGGAGGAGGTGGTGAGCGCAGGCCCGGAATGTGGAGGAGTTGGTGAGCGCGGGCCCGGAATGCGGAGGAGTTGGTGAGCGCTGGCTCGGAATGCGGAGTAGTTGGTGAGCGCAGGCCCGGAATGTGGAGGAGTTGGTGAGCGCAGGCCCGGAATGTGGAGGAGTTGGTGAGCGCTGGCTCGGAATGCGGAGGAGTTGGTGAGCACTGGCTCGGAATGTGGAGGAGTTGGTGAGCGCGGGCTCGGTGTGCGGAAGAGTTGGTGAGCGCTGGCTCAGCATGTGGAGGAGTTGGTGAGCACGGCCTTGGAAAGCGGAGGAGTTGGTGAGCGCAGGGTTGGAAAGCGGAGGAGTTGGTGAGCGCAGGCTCGGAATGTGGAGGAGTTGGTGAGCGCGGGCTCAGCGTGCGGAGGAGTTGGTGAGCGCAGGCTCGGTGTGCGGAGGGGTTGGTGAGTGCAGGTTTGGAATGCGGAGGAGTTGGTGAGCGCAGGCTCGGAATGCGGAGTAGTTGGTGAGCGCGGGCTCGGAATGTGGAGGAATTGGTGAGCGCTGGCTCGGAATGTGGAGGAGTTGGTGAGCGCTGGCTCGGAATGCGGAGGAGTTGGTGAGCGCAGGCTTGGAATGCGGAGTAGTTGGTGAGTGCAGGCCCGGAATGTGGAGGAGTTGGTGAGCGCAGGCTTGGTATGCGGAGGAGTTGGTGAGCGCAGGCTCGGTATGCGGAGGAGTTGGTGAGCGTGAGCTCAGTGTGTGGATGAGTTGGTGAGTGCGAGCTCGGTGTGTGGATGAGTTGGTGAGTGCGAGCTCGGTGTGTGGATGAGTTGGTGAGTGCGAGCTCGGTGTGCGGAGGAGTTGGTGAGCGCAGGCTCGGTGTGCGGAAGAGTTGGTGAGCGCAGGCTTGGAATGCAGAGGAGTTGGTGAGTGCGGGCTCAGTGTGCGGATGAGTTGGTGGGCGCATGCTCAGAATGCGGAGGAGTTGATGAGCGCAGGCCCATCGGTGTGGAGGATTTAGTGAGCGCAGGCTCGGTGTGCGGAAGGGTTGGTAAGCGCGGGCTCGATGTGCGGAGGCGTTGGTGAGCGCAGGCTTGGAATGCGGAGGAGTTGGTGAGCGCAGGCTTGGAATGCAGAGGAGTTGGTGAGTGCGGGCTCGGTGTGCGGAGGAGCTGGTGAGCGCGGGCTTAGTGTGCGGAGGAGTCGGTGAGCGCAGGCTCGGTGTGCGGAGGAGTTGGTGAGCGCGGGCTCGGTGTGCGGAGGAGTTGGTGAGCGCGGGCTCGGTGTGCGGAGGAGTTGGTGAGCGCGGGCTCGGTGTGCGGAGGAGTTGGTGAGCGCATGCTCAGAGTGCGGAGGAGTTGATGAGCGCAGGCCCATCGGTGTGGAGGATTTGGTGAGCGCAGGCTTGGTGTGCGGAAGGGTTGGTAAGCGCGGGCTCGGTGTGTGGAGGCGTTGGTGAGCACAGGCTTGGAATGCGGAGGAGTTGGTGAGCGCAGGCTTGGAATGCGGCGGAGCTGGTTAGTGCGGGCTCGGTGTGTGGAGGAGTTGGTGAGTGCGGGCTCGGTGTGTGGAGGAGTTGGTGAGCGCAGGCTCGGTGTGCGAAGGTGTCGGTGAGCGCGGGCTTGGTGTGCGGAGGAGTTGGTGAGTGCGGGCTTGGTGTGCGGAGGAATCGGTGAGCGCAGGCTTGGTGTGCGGAGGAGTTTGTGAGCGCGGGCTCGGTGTGCGGAGGAGTTGGTGAGCGCAGGCTCAGTGTGCGGAGGAGTTGGTGAGCGCATGCTCAGAATGCGGAGGAGTTGATGAGCGCAGGCTCATCCGTGTGGAGGATTTGGTGAGCGGAGGCTCATCGGTGTGGAGGATTTGATGAGCACAGGCTTGGAATGCGGAGGAGTTGATGAGCGCAGGCTTGGCATGCGGAGGAGTTGGTGAGCGTGGGATCGGTGTGCGGAGGAGTTGGTGAGCGTGGGATCGGTGTGCGGAGGAGTTGGTGAGCGCAGGCTCGGAATGCGGAGCAGTTGGTGAACGCGGGCTCAGAATGCAGAGGAGTTGGTGAACGTGGGCTCGGAATGTGGAGGAGTTTGTGAGCGCGGGCTCGGAATGTGGAGGAGATGGTGAACGCGGGCTCGGTGTGTGGAGGAGATGGTGAATGCGGGCTCGGTGTGTGGAGGAATTGGTGAGCGCTGGCTCGGAATGTGGAGGAGATGGTGAGCGTGGGCTCGGAATGTGGAGGAGTTGATGAGTGCGGGCTCGGTGTGTGGAGGAGTTGGTGAGCGCAGGCCCGGTGTGCGGAGGTGTCGGTGAGCGTGGGCTTGGTGTGCAGAGGAGTCGGTGAGCGCAGGCTCGGTGTGCGGATGAGTTTGTGAGCGCGGGCTCAGTGCGCGGAGGAGTTGGTGAGCGCAGGCTTGGAATGCGGAGGAGTTGGTGAGCGCGGGCTTGCTGCGCGGAGGAGTTGGTGAGCGCAGGCTTGCTGCGCGGAGGAGTTGGTGAGCGCGAGCTCAGTGTGTGGAGGAGTTGGTAAGAATTTATTAAAACCGACAGCACCCTTTCTGACTTTCCTTGCCAGCTTTGATGAATTGCTATTGTCGAAACCCTGTGCCAGCAACTCTTAGCAACGGATTTGCATTCGCTTATTAACATGTTATAATTTGATTTCCAGTTGTCTTCTTTATCTCTTTAAATAGCGGATTATAAAAATATCTTAATCCATTGTTTACTCATGATTTGTTAACCTCATTGTGTTTGACAGAGTTTTTTGAGGAGATAACAGAGGGTTGATGAGGGTAATGCAGTTGATGTGGTACATATTGATTTTTAAAAGGCACTTAATAAAGTACTGCAGAACAGACTTGTGAGCAAAGTTAAGAGCTCATGGAATAAAAGGGACAGTAGCAACATGAGTACAAAATTGGCTGAGAGACCGAAAGAGCAAGGAGTACTGAGTGTTTTTTAAAATGGAGGAAAGTTTAATGTGGTTTTGGAGTTAGCTCTGCTGCTCTCGATATAGATAATGCTATAGAATTTAATGTGCGGGGCACAATTTTAAAATTTGTGATGACAGGAAACTTAAGTCCTGTGATGCTTCTTTGGACACGGGTGAGGTCCCTGAGGACTGGAGGATAGCGAATGTGGTCCCGTTGTTTAAGAAGGGTAGCAGGGATAACCCTGGAAATTATAGGCCGTTGAGCTTGACGTCCGTGGTAGGGAAGTTGTTGGGGAGGATTCTTAGAGACAGGATGTATGTGCATTTAGAACGGAACAATCTCATTAGTGACAGATAGCATGGCTTTGTAAGAGGGAGGTCGTGCCTTACAAATTTGGTGGAGTTTTTTGAGGAAGTGACAAAAACGGTTGATGAAGGAAGGGCCGTGGATGTTGTCTATATGGATTTCAGTAAGGCATTTGACAAAGTCCCACATGGCAGGTTGGTTAAGAAGGTTAAGGCTCTGGGATACAAGGAGAAGTGGCTAGATGGGTGGAGAGCTGGCTTGGCCATAGGAAGAAGTTTAACAACACCAGGTTAAAGTCCAACAGGTTTATTTGGTAGCAAAAGCCACACAAGCTTTCGGAGCTGCAAGCCCCTTCTTCAGGTAAAGAAAGATTGGCCATAGGAGACAGAGGGTAGTGGTCGAAGGGTCTTTTTCCGGCTGGAGGTCTGTGACCAGTGGTGTTCCGCAGGGCTCTGTACTGGGGCCTCTGCTATTTGTGATATATATAAATGATTTGGAAGAAGGTGTAACTGGTGTAATCAGCAAGTTTGCGGATGACACGAAGATGGCTGGACTTGCGGAGAGCGAAGAGCATTGTCGGGCAATACAGCAGGATATAGATAGGCTGGAAAATTGGGCGGAGAGGTGGCAGATGGAGTTTAATCCGGATAAATGCGAAGTGATGCATTTTGGAAGAAATAATGTAGGGAGGAGTTATACAATAAATGGCAGAGTCATCAGGAGTATAGAAACAGAGGGACCGAGGTGTGCAAGTCCACAAATCCTTGAAGGTGGCAACACAGGTGGAGAAGGTGGTGAAGAAGGCATATGGTATGCTTGCCTTTATAGGACGGGGTATAGAGTATAAGAGCTGGAGTCTGATGATGCAGCTGTATTGAACGCTGGTTAGGCCACATTTGGAGTACTGCGTCCAGTTCTGGTCGCCGCACTACCAGAAGGACGTGGAGGCATTGGAGAGAGTGCAGAGAAGGTTTACCAGGATGTTGCCTGGTATGGAGGGTCTTAGCTATGAGGAGAGATTGGGTAAACTGGGGTTGTTCTCCTTGGAAAGACGGAGAATGAGGGGAGATCTAATAGAGGTATACAAGATTATGAAGGGTATAGATAGGGTGAACAGTGGGAAGCTTTTTCCCAGGTCGGAGGTGACGATCACGAGGGGTCACGGTCTCAAGGTGAGAGGGGCGAAGTATAACTCAGACATCAGAGGGACGTTTTTTACACAGAGGGTGGTGGGGGCCTGGAATGCGCTGCCAAGTAGGGTGGTGGAGGCAGGCACGCTGACATCGTTTAAGACTTACCTGGATAGTCACATGAGCAGCCTGGGAATGGAGGGATACAAACGATTGGTCTAGTTGGACCAAGGAGCGGCACAGGCTTGGAGGGCCGAAGGGCCTGTTTCCTGTGCTGTACTGTTCTTTGATCTGTGAGGAGGGTAGTGGTAAATTTAAAATTTAATAGATATGTTAGTTGATTGAATGGATATAAAAGTGCCAGATGAAATCATTGAAGGTGGCAAGACAGCTTGAGAGTGGTTCGTAAATATGCAGGGTTCTGGGCTTCGTAAGTAGAGACTTGGTATACCAAAGCAAAGAACTTGTATTGGTGAAAAAAAAGAAACGTGCTATCAAAGCTTTTCATCAAGACAGCTATACAAGATAAATCAATGGGGTGGCATGGCGGCACAGTGGTTAGCACTGCTGCCTCACAGCTCCAGGGACCTGGATTCAATTCTGGCCTCGGGTCACTGTCTGTGCAGAGTTTACACGTTCTCCCCATGTCTGAGTGGGTTTCCTCCGGGTGCTCTGGTTTCCTCCCACACTCCAAAGATGTATAGGTTAGGTTGAATAGACATGCTAACTTGTCCATTAGTGTCAGGGGGATTAGCAGGGTAAATACATGGGGGTACAGGGATAAGGGTGGGATTGTTGTCGGTAGGTTCGATGGGCCTCGTGGCCTCCTTCTGCACTGAAGGGATTCTCTGATTTTCCGAATGGTAAAGGAAACAACAATTTTGATTGGTTGGCAAGTGGACTCTGATATACCAATCAGCACTCTCTCTTGCAGTGTAAATTGTTGTTGCAAGGTGATCTTATTGAAAAGTAAAAGATTCTGAGGGGCTTGACAGGGTAGAGAGGATTTTCTCGTGGGGGAATTTAGAACTAGGAGCACAGTTTAAACATGAGGGCTCTCCAGTTTCTGATGGAGATCAGGAGGAATTCCTTCTCTGAGAATCATTCAGTCTTTCAAATTCTCTTCCCCAGCAAACCGTGGAGGCTGGGTCATTGAATATATTCAATGCTGAGTTGGACTGACTTGATTGACAAGGGTTTTGAGGGGTTGGTTGGCAGGAAAGTGGAATTGAGTTCAAAGTATGATCAGCCATGATCTTCTTGAAATGCAGGGCAGGCTTGATGGGCTGAATGGCCTACTCCTACTATTTCTTATTTTCTTTTAGAGTTTTCAGAACTTGAGATTCTCAAGTGGGAGAGGCAGGGGTAGCTCGCATCATTTACTCCCTGTCGGTAAGGTCAGCCTCCTCTGACCCCTGTATCCATGGCACTGTTCTCCAATAAATCATTCATTCATTATAGTTCTCAGCAAACTCTGTTGTCTGCCATTCCCCAGAAAGCTCTTTATTGATGTGTATATTGGGTTTCCCTTTTGCTATAGATGGGATCTGAAGTTTTACCGTGTATAAGGAGGAAGTTTATTTGCAGGTTATGATCAGTAAAGTGATGGAAGGAGTCACCAGCAGTGCTTTCGAACCGGACTTGCTTAGCAATAACTTGCTCACTGACGCCCACTTTGGGTTCCGCCAAGGCCACAGCTCCCGCCCTCATTACGACCTTAGCCCAAATATGGACAATGGAGCTAAACTCCAGAGGTAAGGTGAGAGTGCCAGCCCTTGACATTAAGGCAGCATTTGATCGCGTGTACCATGGAGGAGCCCTATCAAAACTGAACCAATGGGCTGGTTGGAGTCATACCTGGCACAAAGGAAGCTGAATCCCCCAATATCAACATCCTGTTGGTTACCATTGACCAGAAACTGAACTGGACTAGCCATATAAATACTGTGGCCATGAGAGCAGGTCACAATCTCAGAATCTGAGATGAGTAACTCGCCTCCTGACTCCCCAAAGTCTGCCCACCATCCACAAGGCACAAGTCAGGAGTGTGATGGAATACTCTCTCCTTGCCTGGATGAGTGCAGCTCCAACAACACTCAAGAAGCTCAACACCATCTAGGACAAAGCAGCCTGACTGGCACCCAATCTACAAACATTCACTCCCTCCACCACCGATGCACAGTGGCTGTCGTGTGTACCATCTGCAAGATTCACAGCAGGAACTCACCAAGACTCCTTAGACAGCACCTTCGAAACCCATGACCACGACCATCTAGAAGGATAAGGGCAGCAAACACATGGGAACACTACTACCTGCAAGTTCCCTTCCAAGCCATATGCCATACTGATTTGGAAATATATCACTGTTCCTTCATTACTGATGGGTCAAAATCCTGGAACTTCCTCCCTAACTCTGCTGTGGGTGTAATTGCACAATGTGGGGCGGCGCGGTGGCACTGTGGTTAGCATTGCTGCCTTTCAGCACCAGGGACCCGCGTTCAATTCTGGCCTCCGGTGACTGTGTGGAGTTTGCACGTTCTCCTCATGTCTATGTGGGTTTCCTCCCACAGTCCAAAGATGCTTGGGGTTACGGAAATAGAGTGAGGTGGTGGGCCTGAGTGGGATGCTCTTTCGGAGAGTTGGTGCAGACTTGATGGGCTGAATGGTCTCTTACTGCACTGTAGAGATTCTATGATTCTATGACATGGACTGCAGCAGTTCAAACCGGTAACTTTCAACAACCATCTTGCAGGCAATTAAGGATGAACAATAAATGTCTGCCTTGCCAGTAATGCCCACATCTCATGAATGAATAGATTTTGGATGGTTTGCATTTATTTTTGTAGATAATGTGAATTGTCACTAGTATGAGCGATTGCTGCCTCTGGTCTGGGTGCCATCAACTTGTAACAGTCATGTTGAGTTAACAGCTCTCTCCACACTGGTCCTGGCTGATGCCCATTGTCTCAAAACATCTCAAATCAGCATTTCAATGCACTTCTAAATGAGCTTTTCTGTCAGCAATGCTCTGGGTGAAACAATTCTCCTCAACTGCCTTCTAAGGCGGGAGTCTCGCATGGTGGTCTGCCTCCCTGGGGCTGGGATCCAGGATGTCGCTGGGCGAGTCCCAGAAATCCTGAGGTGGGAGGGAGAGGAACCGGAGGTAGCGGTACATATTGGTACCGCTGATGTGGGTAGGAAGGGGGAAGGGGTCATGAAAAGAGAGTATAGGGAAAGAGGGAGACAGCTGAGAAGGAGGAAAGCAAAGGTAGTAATCTCAGGATTGCTGCCTGTGCCACGGGAAGGTGAGGGCAGGAATGGAGTGAGGTGGAGGATGAATGTGTGGCTGAGGGACTGGTGCAGGGGGCAGGAATTCAGGTTCCTGGACCATTGGGACCTCTTTAGGGGCAGGTGTGACCTGTACACAAAAGACGGGTGGCACTTGAATCCCAGGGGGACCAATATCCTGGCAGGAAGGTTGGCTAAGGCTACTGGGGAGAGTTTAAACTAGATAGGTTGGGGGGAGGGGATCAAAATGAGGTGACTGAGAGTGAGGAAGGTAGCTCGCAAACAGAGAAGGGTTATAGGCAGTGCAAGAGGGCGGATGGACAGGGAATAGAGAAGGGGAGAGGTCAGACCAAAGGATTGAGATGTGTTTACTTTAATGCCAGGAGTATAGTGAATAAAGGGGATGAGCTCAGAGCGTGGATCGATGCCTGGAAGTGTGATGTGGTGGCCATTACGGAGACTTGGATGTCTCAGGGACAGGACTGGATACTCCAAGTGCCGGGATTCAGATGTTTCAGGAAGGACAGGGAGGGAGGCAAGAGAGGGGGTGGAGTGGCACTGCTGATCAGGGGTAGTGTCACAGCTGTAGAGAAGGTGTATGCTGTGGAGGGATTGTCCACTGAGTCTCTGTGTGTAGAAGTTCAGAGTGGGAAGGGGCCGGTCACTTTGCTGGGAGTTTTCTATAGGCCGCCCAATAGTAGCAGGGAGGTGGAGGAGCAGATAGGGAAACAGATCCTGGAGAGATGCAGTAATAGCAGAGTTGTTGTGATGGGAGACTTTAATTTCCCAAACATAGATTGGAATATCCCTGGGGTAAGGGGATTGGATGGGGAAGAGTTCGTTAGGTGTGTTCAGGAGGGTTTCCTGACACAGCATGTGGACAAGCCTACAAGAGGAGAGGCTGTACTTGATCTGATACTGACCAATGAACCTGGACAGGTGTCAGATCTCTCAGTGGGAGAGCATCTTGTGGATAGCGATCATAACTCTATCTCCTTTAGGCTTGCATTGGAAAAAAAGAGGATCAGGCAAGCTAGGAAAGTGTTTATATGGAGTAAGGGGAAATATGAAGACATTAGACAGCAAATTAGAGGAGTAAATTGGAAGGAGGTATTCTCTGGGAAATGTACTCAAGAGAGGTGGCAGTTTTTCAAGGAATGTCTGTCTAGAGTTCTACAGGACAACGTTCCGAGCAGACAGGGAGGTGTTGGTCGGTTAAAGGAACCGTGGTGCATGAAGGCTGTGCGGGACCTAGTCGAGAAGAAGAGGAAAGCGTACAAAAGGCTCAGAGAACTTGGCGAAGATAGGGATTTAGAAGAGTATACGGCTTGTAGGAAGGGACTAAAGAAGGAAATTAGGAGAGCCAGAAGGGGTCACGAGAAGGCCCTGGCAGGTAGGATTAAGGAGAACCCTAAGGCGTTCTATAAATATGTGAAGAGTAAAAGGATGAGACGTGACGGAATAGGGCCTATAAAAGGTGAAGGCGGGAAAGTCTGTACGGAACCAGTAGAAATGGCAGAGGTGCTTAATGAGTATTTTGCCTCGGTTTTCACAGAGGAGAAGGACCTGGGTGGATGTACTGCGGGTGTGCGGTGGACTGAAAGGATTGAGTATGTGGACTTTAAGAGGTTGTGCTGGAATCTTCGAATGGCATCAAGATAGATAAGTCGCCGGGTCCGGAAGGGATGTACCCCAGGTTACTGTGGGAGGCGAGGGAAGAGATTGCAGAGCCTCTGGCGATGATCTTTGCGTCGTCGATGGAGACAGGAGAGGTGCCGGAGGATTGGAGGATTGTGGATGTGGTTCCTATTTTCAAGAAGGGGAATAGGGATAGCCCAGGTAATTACCGACCGGTGAGTCTAACCTCAGTGGTTCGTAAACTGATGGAGAAGATCCTGAGGGACAGGATATATGAGCATTTAGAGAGATTTAGTATGCTCAAGAATACTCAGCATGGCTTTGTCAAGGGCAGATCGTGCCTTACGAGCCTGTTGGAGTTCTTCGAAAATGTGACTAAACACATTGACGAAGGGAAGGCGGTAGATGTGGTTTATATGGATTTTAGCAAGGCGTTCAATAAGGTCCCCCATGCAAGGCTTCTGGAAAAAGTGAGGGCATGGGATCCAAGGGGTTGCTGCCCGGTGGATCCAGAACTGGCTTGCCCAAAGGGGGCAGAGAGTGGGTATAGATGGGTCTTTTTCTAAATGGAGGTGGGTCACCAGTGGTGTGCCCCAGGGATCTGTTCTGGGACCCTTGCTGTTTGTCATTTTCATAAATGACCTGGATGAGGAAGCGGAGGGATGGGTTGGTAAGTTTGCCGATGACACAAAGGTTGGTGGGGTTGTGGATAGTCTGGAGGGATGTCAGAAGTTACAGAGGGACATAGATAGGATGCAAGATTGGGCGGACAAGTGGCAGATGGACTTCAACCCAGATAAATGCGTCGTGGTCCATTTTGGTAGGACAAATGGGATGAAGGAGTACAATATAAAGGGAAAGACTCTTAGTACTGTAGAGGATCAGAAGGACCTTGGGGTCCGGGTCCATAGGACTCTGAAATCGGCCCTGCAGGTGGAGGAGGTGGTTAAGAAGGCGTATGGTGTGCTGGCCTTTATCATCGAGGGATTGAGTTTAGGAGTCCAGGGATAATGATGCAGCTATATAAGACCCTCGTCAGACCCCACTTGGAGTACTGTGCTCAGTTCTGGTCGCCTCACTATAGGAAGGATGTGGAAAAGATTGAAAGGGTGCAGAGGAGATTTACAAGGATGTTGCCTGGATTGAGTGGCATGCCTTATGAGGATAGGCTGAGGGAGCTTGGTCTTTTCTCTTTGGAGAGACGAAGGATGAGAGGAGACCTAATAGAGGTGTATAAGATGTTGAGGGGCATAGATCGGGTGGACTCTCAGTGGCTTTTTCCCAGGGTGGAAATGTCTGCTCCAAGAGGACACAGGTTTAAGGTGCTGGGGGGTAGGTACAGGGGAAATGTTAGGGGTAAGCATTTCACATAGAGGGTGGTGGGCGAGTGGAATCGGCTGCCGTCAGTGGTGGTGGAGGCGAACTCAATAGGGTCTTTTAAGAGACTCCTGGATGAGTACATGGAGCGTAATAGGATGGAGGGTTATAGGTAGGTCTAGAAGGTAGGGATGTGTTCGGCACAATTTGTGGGCCGAAGGGCCTGTTTGTGCTGTAGTTTTTCTATGTTCTATGTTTCTAATCCTTTTAGTAAGTATTTAAAATTAACGGCTGCTGGTTATTGAACTTTCTGTTGAGGCAAATAGGTCTATCAATGTCGCTCATATTTTTATACAACTCATTTAAATCTCTCCTCAGCCACCTCTGTTCAGCCCATCCAAGCTTTTCTCATTCAGTTCTCCATGCTTAACAACATCCTTATAAATCTCCTCTGTACTCTTTTTAGTGTGATCATATTCTTCCCATAATGCAGCGACCAGAACTGTGCACCGTTCTCGCGTTGTGATCGAGTCAGCGCTTTATACCAGCACTCTTAATTGCCAGATCAGAGAAGGAAACCTGGGTCAGTAGTAATATTCCTCTTGCAGTGATGCGTCATTAACTCTGTTTGTGGCATCTGTCCAAAAGTACTTCACAGCTAATAAATTATTTTGAAATCCATCACTGTATACAAATGTAGTACACAATTGCAAACAACAAAGTCCTAAGTTTTTGTTTGATGGAGTTGGCTGGGGTAGTAATGTTAGCCAAGGCACCCATCTGAATTCCCTGCTTTGAATCGTGCCATCTGATCTTTTGCATCGAGCTGAACAGGAGATGGGCTCTGACGAGCAGGGCTCCCTCAGCAATGTACAGCTTAGGTATGTGTTCAATTCCTTGTGTGTGAGTTGAACCTGCAGCCTACTGACTCTGATGAGAGTGTTACCACTGAGCCAGACTGACCAAGGTATTGTTGAGAATCTCTACCCCCACATGAGTATAGTTTTGTCAATTTAATGTAGTGAATAAGCTGAATAGCAATATTTTATTTCGATTGTCCATCAGTAATTGTAAAGGGGGAATTTATGTGCATGCGGGTGGGATTTTTTGATTTACTGTCAGTAGACAATGCTTGACTCAGAAAACAATCCCTGTTTGTGTTTATTGGTCCATCTATAGCTAGAATTTAAATAAGAAAAACTGCATAGGAAATCTCCTGTGTACACAGCTACCTTGCAGACCTGCAGTGTCAGTCCTGTTACTGATCAATACACCCACCATTTCTCTGCCCACACATGGAGTGTCACTATTTCATCGCAAAGTTGCAGCATGTACTCCAAAAACTGATTCAGCAGATGAGTCACTATTTCATTGGCTTTATTGCATTTATTTCGGCATGAGCTTGAAAGGGAAGGGATGTAGAGTACAGATGTCTACTGTGGGTTATTAGGCTGCTCTTGGACATGTCAAAAATAATGGTACGTGGTGTTTGATATAATCCATGCGCTTATTGACTGTAGAACTAGCAAGGCTGTGAGATGATGAAGACTTCAGCTAACAGTGTGCACCACAAGAAGCAAGCTGGCCAGAAGCCACATATGCTCTCATCTCTAGGCCGTGCAGTCATTGTATCAGGAATGGTGGTGTTGAGAGACCATGCAAGATCTGATGGCAGCAAGGCGATCAGTGCTGTTTTTGAGCAGGCTGACTAAGGAAGCATCGTTCATGTGAATGATCTGTTCGTTCTTGTCAGTACTGTCAAGAAACTAAGGGGTAGGTTTTTCAAGAGATAGAAAGAAAGGATTGACGGGTTGGAGGGCAGAGGAATGATTAGATGAGCTCAAATTCTACAGCCAGGAAAGAAGGTTGTTAAGGAGGGATTTCATGAAGGCCTATCTCATGGGAAAATGGTACGAGTAGATTTCTGTGTTTTCAGAGTCATGCAATTTTCCAGAGATGTTGCCTTTGCTTTGATATTGCCAGTTTTTAACCCTCAAAGATAGCCAGTATTGCTCCAACCATGAATGTTTGAGCTATGACCAGCCAGTGCTGCATTAAAGCGCCGTTTAAAGATTTTATAAGAGAGCAGAGAAGAATAGCAGTGATTAGGACATTCTTCCAGATGTGTAGCATTAGTGCCATGATTGGGGGAAAAAAGGTTAGATTGAATTTTTGATTTGTTCAGCATTTTCACGCAAATGTGTCAAAGTTTGAATTTTTTATTCAGCCTTTTCTTGGCACAAGAAGGGGTGTGATAATGTGAAAGAAAATCTTCAGAGCCTGAACTTATATTTCTTTCTATTTTCCACTTGTGCGTGTCTACATTAAACTTTTGCTAGCAGATGAAGTGTGTCCTTTTCTGATGATACGCTATTATAAATGTGCTAGACAATAATGATGTAATTGCAATGAGCTTTTCCTATTTAAAGGGTAAAGTGCAGCAGGTACTCTGTAAAAGAAGAGATTATATTTCAGCGACTTGTTTTAGAAATCAAACTTTAAAGAGTGGTGATCAACTTCAATGTCCCTTTGGGCCTTTCCTTAATTTCTTTGTGAACAGTTCTGGTCTGGAATTGCGGATAGCGAAGAGCATTGTCGGGCAATACAGCAGGATATAGATAGGCTGGAAAATTGGGCGGAGAGGTGGCAGATGGGTTTAATCCGGATAAATGCGAAGTGATGCATTTTGGAAGAAATAATGTAGGGAGGAGTTATACAATAAATGGCAGAGTCATCAGGAGTATAGAAACACAGAGGGACCTAGGTGTGCAAGTCCACAAATCCTTGAAGGTGGCAACACAGGTGGTGAAGAAGGCATATGGTATGCTTGCCTTTATAGGACGGGGTATAGAGTATAAAAGCTGGAGTCTGATGATGCAGCTGTATAGAACGCTGGTTAGGCCACATTTGGAGTACTGCGTCCAGTTCTGGTCGCCGCACTACCAGAAGGACGTGGAGGCATTGGAGAGAGTGCAGAGAAGGTTTACCAGGATGTTGCCTGGTATGGAGGGTCTTAGCTATGAGGAGAGATTGGGTAGACTGGGGTTGTTCTCCTTGGAGAGACGGAGAATGAGGGGAGATCTAATAGAGGTATACAAGATTATGAAGGGTATAGATAGGGTGAACAGTGGGAAGCTTTTTCCCAGGTTGGAGGTGACGATCACGAGGGGTCACGGGCTCAAGGTGAGAGGGGCGAAGTATAACTCAGACATCAGAGGGACGTTTTTTACACAGAGGGTGGTGGGGGCCTGGAATGCGCTGCCAAGTAGGGTGGTGGAGGCAGGCACGCTGACATCGTTTAAGACTTACCTGGATAGTCACATGAGCAGCCTGGGAATGGAGGGATACAAACGATTGGTCTAGTTGGACCAAGGAGCGGCACAGGCTTGGAGGGCCGAAGGGCCTGTTTCCTGTGCTGTACTGTTCTTTGTTCTTTGTTCATATTATTCAAAGGATATGAAGACATTGAAGAATGTATCATTCTACTTTTTTTGATACAAGAACTCAGAGATTATATCAATCAGGAAAGATTGACCACGTTAAGACTCTTTTCTCTAGAAAAAAGAAGTCTGACGGGTGACCTGATAAAGTTCTCTAAGATTAAGGCAGCCAGAGAGAAATGTTTTCATTTTCAGGAGAGTCCAAAACTAGGGGCTACAACCTATTCACTAATAAATGCACGAGAGAGTTCAGGAGAAACGTCTTTACCCAGAGAAATGTTAGAATGTGAAACATGCTACCATGGGGAGTAGTTAAGGTAATTAACATTGATGAATTTAAGGGGAAGTTAGTTAAACACATGAAGGAGAAAGAAATTAAAGGATATGTTGATGGGGTGAGATGAAATAAGATGGAAGAAAGCTTATGTTAAAAAAAACACTGACATGGGCCAGCTAAACCAAATGGCCTGTTTGGAGTGCTATTCCTTTGGAGCAAGTGGCAAGGAGGAGTTTGGTGAGCCAGGCTGAGGAGAGGATTGACCTTTGTCGATAATGTATTCCTGTCATCACATGGTTCTGTTGCTGCTGTTCAAAGCTCCAGCAAAAGCTGCTCTACCTTCCCCAAGCCAATTACCAGCCGTGTTCTGCCACAATGTAAGCTTGATCCCCTGCTTTTACTGATCCGTGGTAACATCACCCATAGGTGTGGGCACCTTCCAGAGCAGAAAATAATGAGAATTAGCAAGGCCAGTTGGCCCATCTTGTTATCCATTAAAAAATCCTAAAATCCCTCTATTGTAACATTCAGTTCTTCTTAAATAGTTCCAAAGTTTTTATTTCCACGACTCAGTTCCCCATGTTAATCACATGGTGTGAAGAAGCATTCTTGATTCTGCTTTTAAATGATCTTTTATTAATTCGAATTAGTGTCCCATATTCCTGCACTTCAATTTGTAGTTATTTTAGGTCTCCCTTGTCCATTCTCTAACAGGTCAACTGTGGTCAGACAGACCATGCTCTGAAACCAAATGGCAGATGCCACCCAATACAACTTCTGTGGATATCTCATCAAACCTCCCCCAGATGTTTATCTCATGGAGAGCCATTGGTCTTGCTGGAATCTGACTTCCACCCGAGTGGTTCCAACGTACACTCTCAAAAACATGCCTTGGAATCTTCTCCCAAACAATGCTTTCTCTCAGATGCCTTCACCAAAGATCCACTTTCAGGATTTCAGAGTCTCCTTTTTGTATTCCTCTGCTTTGGATTGCCTCATGCATTCAAGCTTTCATGCATTCTCCCAGGTACGCAGCACGGTAGCACAGTGGTTAGCACTGCTGCTTCACAGCTCCAGGGTCCCGGGTTCGATTCCTGGCTCGGGTCACTGTCTGTGTGGAGTTTGCACATTCTCCTCGTGTCTGCGTGGGTTTCCTCCGGGTGCTCCAGTTTCCTCCCACAGTCCAAAGATGTGCGGGTTAGGTTGATTGGCCAGGTTAAAAATTGCCCCTTAGAGTCCTGAGATGCGTAGGTTAGAGGGATTAGCGGGTAAATATGTGGGGGTAGGGCCTGGGTGGGATTGTGGTCGGTGCAGACTCGATGGGCCGAATGGCCTCCTTCTGCATTGTAGGGTTTCTATGATCTATGATGCCAACAGAACACCATTGCTTCACAGGTTGTTGTAAGGTGTCACCAACCTTATGATTACTTCAGATGTCTCTTTAACTCCGAGTACTTTTTCTGCATGTTACTTTAACCTCATCCAACAGGACACTGTTCACCACCTTATTTTTGTTCCTTTAACTTAAGTGTCTTCCTGAGACATTCTTTTTGTCCCAACTCTCTGATTGTCTGGATTTTCTCTTGTTCTTTTGGGAAGTCAGTTTTTCCCAGCAGCTCCCTTGTCCTGTCCAGCTTCTTCTGGATCTAGCTTTGAACAAAAACTCAAAGACTCTTTCTAACTAAGGTGATCCCTGATGGTTAAGCAACAGCCTAGTCATTCTTTAACCCTGTTTACTTTCACAGCATAAACCCACAGGCATGTGGGTACCTTTGTTTAACATGAACTAACTGAAGTTTTAATCCTTCCTTTTCCAGAAACACAAAATTAAACTTACGTTGTTTCTAATACCCACAAATATAAATATAGATGACTTAAAACTACCTCTGTTTCCTGACAATAGGATCACCTTCCTGAATAGAGTAAGAAATGAAGAACTTCCATTTATTTACCTGATCTTGGGATGTGGGATTCCTTCTATTGAACTCATGTTAATTGATTTTTACTAAGTTACTATTGTACAGATAATCCACATGTTAGTACCAACTCTACTCATTAACGCCTCTCTCACTGCCTCTTGAAATGAAGTCCAAGCATCTATCCAGTTCAACATTGGGAGCACCAGTGTTGGCTCCTGCAGCAAAATCCACCTGATTGCCTCCCCCAGATTGCCTCCCCCAGGCACTGTTTCAAGCTCAACCAAAACATTCACTATCTTAACATCCTGATTCACCCAAACTTTGTTTCAGTCCCCATTTCCTCCCTATAATAACCAGTTATCTTCGCCTTAGCAATAGTGCCTGCCTCCGCACCTCTGCTTCTGCCCTCTTTCAACTGAAACCTTCTGCTACATGTACTTCTCCCCACCCTGGCCAAACAATCAGATCCTGTCATTTTAGCCTCAATAGTGGCAGCTCAGCCTTCAGCTGCTTAGGTTCTACTCTGGAATCCCCTCCCTAACCCTGATCTCTTAAAGCCCCCTCAAAAATCATTTTTTTAACCAAGTTCTTAGTTGTTGTTTCTAACATCTCCTTTCTTGGTGTAGTGCCTATTTCCACACGCCTCTCTCATGGGACATTCTCTATGTTAAAAGCACCATCTGTATGTTCTTTGGTGTTTGAGGACTGGGAACCACAGAAGAGATGATATCAAGTGATAATTTGAGCAGTAAAATGGTTTGGACTTCATGATGGATAATGTGGGGTTTTTTGAAGCAACCAGTTGTGGCATGGTGGACAATAATTCAGCTTTGTGATTGACGAATGAACAGTATAGCGCTATAAGTGTTTTATTATTCTTTCATGGGATTAGGGTGTCATTTGTTAGAACAACATTTGTTGCCCATTCATAATTGCCCTTGAAAATGAGATGGTGGGCCACCGCCTTGATCCACTGCAGTCCGTGTGCTGCAGGTTGCTCCGGCTGTGATGTGTCCAAATTGATACACACCCGGATGAGGAGGGATGACTGGCTCCCTGTTTTTATTCAATCCACCCTCTACTGGGTAACAACAAGGTTTAATCTAACAAGGTTCCCATTCCCATGGACACCTTTCCCAGACCCAAAAGGAGACAATCTAACCAGGCTTTCTTGAGTTAAGATAGGGTAAGTTTATTAACTACTAAAAAGCTAAGGAGAAATGATAAACACATGCATCTACATTCAAATAATTAAAAGTAAGAGTTGAGCCCAATAGTAAATAAACATAAATAAAATGTTCTATGGAACAGTCCTTGGCTTGTGCGGAGTAGATGAAGTGTGCAACCATTACGAATTGGTTCCAGTATAGTTGACTTCTGCAGGCAAGTAGTTGATTCTTTTGTTCTTAACTAGCTATTTCCTTTTAACAAGGGCACTGTTTTTGGTACTGTGTCACGCAACTTCACTGTGCACACACGTGCAAACGTACATAGGGCAGATATAGGAAGGATGTTCCCAATGGCAGGGAAATCTAGAACCAGAGGTCACAGTCTGAGAATGGGGTAAATCATTTCAGACTGAGATCAGGAGAAATTTCTTCACCCCGAGAGTGGTGAGCAAATTCTCTACCACAGAAAGCAGTTGAGGCCATGACACTGTATATTTTCAAGAAGGAGTTACAGAAAGCTCTTGGGGCTAAAGGAATCGAAAGATAAAGTGGGGGGGGGGGGCGAAATGGCAATGGGTTACTGAATTGGATGATCATAATGAATGGCAGATGCAGGCTCAAAGGGCTGAATTGCCAACTATTTTCTATGTTTCTGCATCATAACAAGGTATACTCAGAGTGCTATTGGGAAATGATGGTTCTGTCAAGGTAAAGGTCATCTAAGCTCACACAAAGAAAATCCACATGAAACACTTCAACCCTGTTTAATCATGCAGTCAGGCCAGAACTAACTAAACAAATGAAGGTGATGAATCTGCATGTTATTTTAAAGTTGAAATTGACACTTGTAGCCTCCTGTTTTTGGGAGAATTATTGCAGAATTATGGCTCCGCCCAAATGAGGTTCTCCATGCATCAGCCATTTGCTTTACAGTCCTTAAGCTGCCTTCTAAAGGAGACGCACTGAGGCAATGTTAGTATTCCCCATTTGGTATTCACATCACCATGTTACTAATCCCAACCGAGAGTTTAAATCTGGTACTTTATCACAAGATAGTGAATCTACACACTGAGCCTGAAGGAAATAACTCTGCTTTTCAGCAGAGTGTCAATTCTGTCAGATTTCTGTGTGATGTTTGGTGTCCACTGTCCTCAGAAATTAGTTACATTTCAGGAGCCAGGGATCCACAGGAAGGCTTTGCTCTGATCCTAGGCAAGGCACTGATCATTCCCTAGTCAGTACTAATTTCTCCTGATTAGACATGGGTTCATGTTTGATAGTAAAGGTATAAAGTTGAATTGCTTCCATGAGCTTTAAAATGAGACTTATAAAAACATTGCGGCTTTAAGCAGGAATCTGAGGTTTGACTGCACTTCCACTCCGACACAAAATTACTGTGCACCCACGCCTTTCTGAGATGAGCTTAGATCTGAGACCATCTGGTTGATGAGGTTTAATAGCGAAGGAAATGAAAAGTACAAATGTAAGAGTCATTGTAATTGTCGTGATGCTGTTTGTTATCTCAATTTCCTGTATCAATTTAAAATATTTTTGTCATTACCCATATACAATTTAAAAGATATAAAGCTTGTTGATTCTTTTGGTTTGTACTAATCATGTGACCTTTTAATCATTGCTGACATTTTCCAGCAACTTTGCATCGCTAAATGGAAAGGTGCTGGGGAAATTTGGAATAGAATACCAAATAGGAGTTAATATTTTCTACCTACGCAGAGTAGGTTGTTGCATAAAGTTAAATCTCACGGGATCCAGGGTGAGGTATCTAAAGGGATACAAAATTGGCTTCTTGACAGAAGCCAGATGGTGGTTGTAGAGAGTTGTTTTTCAAACTGGAGGCCTGTGACCAGCAGTGTGCCTCAGGGATCAGTGCTGGGCCCACTGTTATTTGTCATTTATATTAATGATTTGGATGAGAATATAGGGGGCATGGTTAGTAAGTTTGCAGATAACACCAAGATTGGTGGCATAGCGGACAGTGAAGAAAGTTATCTCTAATTGCAACGGGATCTTGATCAATTGGGCTAGTGGGCTGACGAATGGCAGATGGAGTTTAATTGCGAGGCGGTGCATTTTGGTAGATTGAACCAGGGCAGGACTTACTCATTTAATGATAGGACGTTGGAGAGAGTTACAGAACAAAGAGATTGAGGGGTACATGTTCATGGCTCCTTGAAAGTGGAGTCACAGGTGGACAGAGTGGTGAAGAAGGCATTCAGCATGCTTGGTTTCATCGGTCAGAACATTGAATGCAGGAATTGGAATGTCTTGTTGAAGTTGTACAAGACATTGGTAAGGCCACACTTGGAATACTGTGTGCAATTCTGGTCACCCTATTATAGAAAGAATATTATTAAACTAGAAAGAGTGCAGAAAAGATTTACTTGGATGCTACTGGGACTTGATGGATTGAGTTATAAGGAGAGGCTGAATAGGCTGGGACTTTTTTCTCTGGAGCAGAGGAGGCTGAGGGGTGACCTTATAGAGGTCTATAAAATAATAAGGGGCATAGACAAGGTAGATAGTCAATATCTTTTCCCAAAGGTAGGGGAGTCTAAAACTAGAGGGCATAGGTTTAAGGTGAGAGGGGAGAGATACAAAAGTGTCCAGAGGGGCAATTTTTTCACACAGAGGGTGGAGAGTGTCTGGAACAAGCTGCCAGAGGTAGTGATAGAGGCGGATACAATTTTGTCTTTTAAAAAGCATTTAGATAGTTACATGGGTACGATGGGTATAGAGGGATATGGGCCAAATGTGAGCAATTGGGATTAGCTTAGGGGTTTTTAAAAAAAAGGGCGGCATGGACAAGTTGGGTCGAAGGGCCTGTTTCCATGCTGTAAACCTCTATGACTCTACCTGTTATAAATCTAAAGGAGATGTATGATGCATTTAAACAATAGAAGATGTAACTTGTTAAAATTTATCCCGAAGCAACACCACAAGTGATTGAGTAATTTTGTATGAACATTTGCACACTTGGGTTTCTGTATGTAAAGCAGCTTGTGTCCATGTTACAGTTTGTCACAGTAATTCTTCATTTGCTTTGCGTGCTTTCATCAATCCCTGTCAAATACTGACTTGAATCTCATCATTCTTGGCTCATTGGTTCACTTCTCACTGCTGAGTCACACGATTAGTGGATTCAAGCCCTACTCCAAGTATTTGAGTGCACATTCCAGACAAATACACAAACGCTTGTACTGAGGGAGTGCAGTGTTGATATTTGATGTATTTTGGATGAGACTTTGAACTGAAGTCTTGTCTACCATCTCGATAAAAACATAAGAAATAGGAACAGGAATGGACCATATGGCTCCTGGAACTTGTTCTGCCAGTTAATAAGGTCATGGCTGATCTTCTGCCTCAACTCCACTTTGCTGCTTATTTCTCCCTTACCTTGATCCCCTGAGAGACCCAAAGTCTATCTAGTTTTTCCTTGAATAAACTCAATGATGGACCTTTGGGATAGATAATTCCAAAGATTCACAACCCTCTGAATAAAGAAATTTCTCTTCATCTCACTCCGAACTAATCTGCCCCTTATTTTGAGACTCATGTTCCAGATTCCCCAACCTAGGGAAACAGCTGCCGGGGGCGGTCTTACCTGTTTGTCATGCCGGTTAATCGGTGTGACGAGCCAGTAAGATTGGGCGAGAGGCGAGAAATGGGCTTGCACCCAGTTTCTCTCCTCCCACGATGTTACCATTGTGCTGGTGTAATCAGCCTAATGCCCAGAAATACTTAAGCTTATTTCAATATCATTAGTGAGTCTTGGATGCAATTCTCCAGGCTTAGTTGCCTTAATGACCTCACCGATGTAGGTCCTCACCAGCAAAGATCATGTATGGTTCCCACCAACGGGATCCTGACATGATGACCTCACCGGTGGGATCGGAGGCCATTGAAGCCTCCTGGTGGTTGGGGGTAGCAGGGCGAGCAGTGCCCCTTGGGCAGTGCTGGCCTGGTACTGCCAGCCTAGCACCCTGGCACTGCCAGCCAGGCACTGGGTGGTGCCAAGCGTTCGGGCCCTAAGGGGAGGGCGTGGAGACTGAAGGTTGAAGGAACGGGGGGGGTGGGGGGGGGGGGTGCTTCATGACACAGAAGCAGAGGAGTGTGCTCTGTATCAGGGATTGGCTGGGCAGCGATCCATCGGAGTGCAGGGTGGGGAATCGGGGCCAGTGATCGGCCAGGGAGGGAGAGAGTGGGGCCAGCGATCTGTCGCAGGTCGGATATCAGGGCCAGTGATTGGCCGTTTGTGGGGGGAGCGGTTATCGGGGCCAACAATCGACCACGGTGGGATTGGGCCGGCAATCAGCCAGGGGTGGGGGGGGAGTGGCGACAGATCTTCCAATATACTATGTAGGCTTGAATACAGTGCACTGGGAGATCAGGGCACATGCACAATAGTGCCCCTAGCAAACAGCTTCCCAGTGTGAATAGGCTTCACCTACTCCCCCACTGGCACGTTTCTTCACCCAGAGTGGTGAATGTGTGGAATTCACTACTGTAGAAAGTAGTTGAAACCAAAGCGTTGTCTGATTTCAAGAAGAAATTAGATATAGCTCTTGGGGCTAAAGGGATCTGCAGGGAAAGGGGGAATCAGGATATTGAATTTGATTATCAAAATTAATGGCGGAGCAGGCTTGAAGGGCCGAATGGCCAACTCCTGCTTCTAGTTTCTTCGTTTCTAGAACACGTGGTCTGGGATATTAAAAGGGGCAGGTTATGTCAGTGATGGGAGGCTAAGGCTGAGTTTGGGAAAGTAAATCAGAATCTGAGTTTTCTCACATGTCCTTTGTTCCGTCTCAATTAAACTCGGAAGTGGAAAATTTGGAAGGTGGGTTGGGGTGGAGTTTAAGTTTTTAAAATGGTAACACCTGACTTGATCCCCTGAGCCATCTGTTTTTTGGGATTAAAATTCACCCCACTGTGTATGAACATTTCTTTAGGGGCTTCTGGTTATATGTGAACATGGTCACAATTGATGACAGCTTCCATCTCCTGTATACAACTGCTTGCTACTCAGCAGAGTAAATCAACGTGCAGACATTGTATCATGTGCCGAGTGCACTATGTTCCATTGGATTAATTGGACTCGAGAGGTTTTCCATTAATATTCAGTGTGTGAGTGTTCTGGCCAGCATCACAGATTCAACAAATAATCACCTAATCCACAATATATGTGCAATAACTGCAAGGATTGTTGAGGGCAGGTTTCTATCGATAAATTAAATACTGATGGAGATTCTCCACTGAACCGGAAATTGTCCTGTCTTTTCAGATTCTGATGAAGCTGCTGTGTACTTCAGCAATGCTGCTTTTATTTGAAAGCATTTTTATCTGAATTGATAGGGAGAAACGCAAGAAATCCAGCAGGCAGACTGGTCTTTACATTATAGTTCTGCGTACAAACCTCAAGTGGTGCCAACTGGGTAAAGTGCTGCCTCTTAGCTCAGTTTTCTTGGGTACAATGCACATTCTAAGGAGTTATTCTCAGCTCAACTCTCTGACTTCTGCTTGTTAACAATTGGTTGTGAAATTTAGACAGTTGTGATCCTTCAAGTCACTACATTGACTTGAAAATATTCAATTACTACAGTGGCATTGAGAATGGATTTCCCCACATAATGTGCCTTTGAATTTATGGATGCTGAGAATTATTGATGATAGATGAATTTGATGCTTTGGCAACACACAATCTTTAGTCCAGATCAGATCCACCAGACATTCAGGTTCGGATTCTCAATTCCATCCAGAGTCTAGCTCTTCAGCAGAGAATTCATGGCAGCAACCAGGTACAATAGTCAGTCTGACATATAGACTTCAAAGTTAATGGTTCCATGAACAGCTACGGACGGGTTAGATGTGCAGCAAGTTTTATCAGCATTAGAAATGAACTTGCTGACATCATTGCTTTTCCATGTGATTAAATTATTACATAAAGCTTCCCTGCTAAACCCAGGGATTGAGAGTATGAAGGGAATACTGTAAAATCCGCAGGATTATTCAGTAAGTGAACTCCTGTTCTGGGCTGACAATCTCCTGCTGCAGTGTATGAAACTGAGGATCACACAGGAACATGGGAATAGGAGCAAGCCATTTAACCCCTTAACTCGTCCCACTGTTCAACACGATCATGGTTGATCTTCAAACCCATCTGGTTGACTAGTGTCCTCAAGGAAGGAAATCTGGTCAGACCTGCGCGTGACTCCAGATCCATAGCAATGTGGTTGACTCTAAGGGCCCTATTTTACCATTTCCTCGCGCCCGAAAATGGGTAAAGTCGGGTGAGAGGCCATTATCGCGATCCACACCCGCATCCGTGCAGATTGCCACTTTACCGAAACCCGGTAATGGCGGCGAATCAATTCGCGCCCAAAACGGGCGCAACAACGATTTAAATGCATTTGCATGCATTTAAATAGAATTAATGAACTGCCCGCCCAACTTTATCAGTATGTCCCCCTTTAACAACGGGTTTGCCAATCCGGAACCGCGTCGTAATGGGCCTGCTAAATAAAAGTCTGAAACGGATGCTCCAGCTTCTGAAGAGCGCACTCAGTGTATCCAGCGTCTCTCTGACTCAGATCAGTGGTGGGGGGAGGCAGGTCAGATGTATCTCTGGGGAAGGGGGGGGGGGAGCGAGAGAGCCGACCGTTGTCTGGTGGTGGGAGGGAGGGCTGGTTGATGTCTGGTGGGGGGGGGGGGAGGGCTCATTGTTGTCTGGTGGGGGGGGGGGGGTCAGGTAATATGTGGTGGGGGAGGCCAGATGGATCTCTGGTGGGGGGGGGAAAAGGATCTCTGGTGGGGGGGCAGGGGGCTCCGCTGCCAGTCTGTGGGCGATCAGTGGGGAGGGGGCAGGGGTGGCGATCGGTCTGGGTAGTGGGGTTGGTGGATAAGGGGGACAGTGATGTGTGTGGGTAGTGGGGGGGTGGATAAGGGGGACAGTGATGTGTGTGGGTGGGGGGGGTGGATAAGGGGGACAGTGATGTGTGTGGGTAGTGGGGGGGTGGATAAGGGGGACAGTGATGTGTGTGGGTAGTGGGGGGGTGGATAAGGGGGACAGTGATGTGTGTGGGTTGTGGGAGGGGTGGATAAGGGGGACAGTGATGTGTGTGGGTAGTGGGGGGGGTGGATAAGGGGGACAGTGATGTGTGTGGGTAGTGGGGGGTGGGTGGATAAGGGGGACAGTGATGTGTGTGGGTAGTGGGGGTGGGTGGATAAGGGGGACAGTGATGTGTGTGGGTAGTGGGGTGGGTGGATAAGGGGGGACAGTGATGTGTGTGGGTAGTGGGGGTGGGTGGATAAGGGGGACAGTGATGTGTGTGTGTGCACCATCACTCCCGCTTGTCGCTCCCGGGCCGCTTTCTGCGACCCGGGAGTGATCTGACACGGGCACGCTTTTTCAATTTTTTTTCAAACTGCGCATGCGCAGTTCAGAGGTCCGATCGTTTCGGCCGCGCTAAGCCCCGCCCACAGTGCGAATGGGACTGGAGATGGCTGAGAGTGTATGGGGGCGCCTGAAAGCAGATTTCTAAGTCGGACCTGCATTACGCTCAGATTCGGCACTTAGAATGAAAATGGTAAAATCAGGCCCTAAATGTCCTCTTAAATGGTCCAGTAGGCCACTCAGTTGTACCAAACAACTACAGAAAATTGGATAAGGGATGGAACACCTGGCATCAACCTGAACGTACAAGATGAACAGAGGATTAGATAGAGTGGACAGTATAAGCCTTTTTCCTCAGATGGTGATGGCTAGCACGAGGGGACATAGCTTTACATTGAGGGGTGATAGATATAGGACAGATGTCAGAGGTAGGTTCTTTACTCAGAGAGTAGTAAGGGCGTGGAATGCCCTGCCTGCAGCAGTAGTGGACTCGTCAACATTAAGGGCATTTAAAGAATCATTGGATAAACATATGGATGATATTGGAATAGTGTAGGTTAGATGGGCTTTAGATTCGTTTCACAGGTCGGCGCAACATCGAGGGCCGAAGGGCCTGTACTGCGCTGTAATGTTCTATGTTCTAAACACCGCAAATGACTACGGCAAACTCAGTTCAACCAACCCTGTAAAGTCCCCCTTACTAACATCTGGGGGCCTTGTGCCAAAATTGGGAGAGCTGGCCCACAGACTAGTCAAGTAACAGCCCGACAATCATACTTACAGAATCATACCTTACAGATTAGGTCCCAGACAGCACTGTCACCATTCCTGGATATGTCCTGTCCGACCAGCAGGGCAGGCCCAGCAGAAGTGGCTGCATAGTGGTATACAGTCGGGAGGGAGTTGCCCTGGGAATCCACAACATTGACTCTGGACCACATGAAGTTTCATGGTATCAGGACAAACATGGGCAAGGAAACCTCCTGCTGATTACCACTGTCTCCCTTAGCTGATGAATCAGTACTCCTCCATGTTCAACACCACATGGAAGATGCATCAAGGGTGACAAGAATATAGAATGTATTCTGGGTGGGGGGGCTTCAATGTCCGTCACACAAGAGTGATTCAGTAGCATCACTAAAGACCAGAAGCCTTGTGGCACAGTGCTAGTGCCCCTACCACTGGACCAGAAGTTCCGGGTTCAAGTCCAACAGCAGGACTTGTTAGCCACAGAAGGGGCGTTCAATGTGACTCAATGAGCTGATAATCAGCTCAGGAATCCTTCCATCACTTCTCCCACTATCCCCCAACAGGTAAAAATAAGTGATAATAATGACATGGCCCAGGATGCTGCCATACTGTCAACTATCCGCATTGCCAATGTGAGACTGGATTTTGTTGATAGCTGCACATATCTATGCTCCATAATCACCAGCAATCTGTCACTGGATGCTGAAATCTATACCCACACTGCAAAAGTTGCAGCTGTTGTGTCCAAGCTGAGTAAGAGAATGTGGAACCAAACTGACTGAGAACACCAAACTGCGAGTCTACCAAGCCTGCACCCTCTACAGTAGTGAGACTTCGACAACATATGCTCGGCCGGAGAAAAGTATGAACACTTTCCACTTTCGCTGTTTTAGATGTCTCAGCATCTCTTGGCAGGACAAGAACACCAACCCAGAGGTCCTGGAATGTGCAGACATTAATTGCTAAGCCAATGACATCTGCACTGGTTTGACTGTATTCCCAAAGACTTTCTATGCAGTGAATTGGCTACAATGGGTCACGACTTCCTCTGCGACAAGGGCATCCGAAAGTAAGTTATGAAAATGGTGGACAGTGACAACTGGGAGACAGTCACTGACAATTGTGACCTCTGGATGCTGAATGTTTGTAAGGGCATTGGAAGAGGTGAGCAGAAACGAAAAGCTCAACTTGCAGAGAAAATGAGCCAGAGAAAAAGAGGCCAGCGAACCCTGCACCTTCTCAGTCTACTTAAGTTTATTTATTAGTGTCACAAGTAGGCTTACATTAACACTGCAATGAGGTTACTGTGAAAATCCCCGAGTCGCTACATAAGTAGGCTTACATTAACACTGCAATGAGGTTACTGTGAAAATCCTCTCGTCGCCACACTCTGGCGCCTGCTCGGGTACAGTGAGGGAGAATTTAGCATGGCCAATGCACCTAACTAGCACGTCTTTTGGACTGTGGGAAGAAACCAGAGTACCCAGAGGAAACACATGCAGACATGGGGAGGACATGCAAATTCCACAGTAACCCAAGCCGGGAATTGAATCTGGGTCCCTGGCGCTGTGAGGCAGCAGTGCTAACCACTGTGCACTTTTATTCCTCTGCAGCAAATGTGGAAGAGCCGAGTGTTCCAGAGTTCCAAATGTTGCAGGATGGTGCTCCTGAGCCACACCAGACAATGTTTAACACAAAAGTTGACCCTCCTACGGTCCAAACTTTCATCTTATGAGATGGAAGGCTGCCATTAAAAAACAAAATGAAGCCTCAACACTGATGCTTGCAAGACACCACCAAACACGCTCCCTTTATTCCTACTCTGTCTCCTGTTCCTCAGTCAATTTTCTAACCAGGTCAATAATTTGCCTTCAAATCCAGTAATATCAACTTTAACTAAGAGTATCTTTTGAGGAACTACCGGAATGCCTTCTGGAACTCAATATTGATAACATCCATAAACATTCTCCTATCCACTACTTGAGTCACTTCTTCAAAAAATTCAATCAGTTTCCTCATGTATGAACTACTCTTTCCAAATCCATGCTGGCTCTCATCACCTGAAAAACTCAAGGTGTTCAATCAATCCATCATAATTACAGACTCTTTACAACAGATGTTACACTAACTGGTCTGGTTCCCCTCTTTCATTTTTCTTTAATAGATCAATGACATGCTGAATTTTTCAAAGGGACAGACAGTTCTCTTGCATCGAAAGAACTTTGCGAAATTATAGTTAGGGTCCCACCTATTCCCTCTGGCCCTGGAGATTTGTCAATCTTTGGTGTCATTATTTTCCTCAGTACTTTTATTTTGTTGAGCCCATCTCTGATTCAACATTAATTTCCTAAGGCCTTCTGGCATCACCGTAAATATTGTTGCAAAGCATGTCCGCCCCATCCTTATTTTCATTGACAGTACCACTGTTATAAGCTGGAGGGACCCAAATTACTTCTGACAGGACAAAATGTTTAAAACAGAACCTGTTTAAAGTTACTCCCACCCCTTCAGTTCTCCTGTATTCTCCTTGATCACTGCACCACTCGCTGAAGCCAGGGGAAATTTTACACAGCTCACAGGAAATTACGTTGCATATGTTTCTGAGTTAGCTGGCAATGGAAATCAGCAGAAACATGTCCCTGACGTCAGGAAGGTGGCCTTGTCCCAGCTATCTGGCACCCAATTGCCATCCACTGGATGGTGCATCTGACTTGGTATGGTTTATTGTGCCCTGGGCTTTTGTTTCCATTTGTGTGCTGTGTATAATTGTTTCTTCCCAGACATTAATGTTTGCTGTGTGGCAAATGGAGGTTATTGAACTGGATTCTGTCATTCAGTGGCGCAATGTGCTGATGCAGTTAACAAGCATTGGACAAGAGGGGAAATGTATAAAAGAAGAAAATAGGAAGACTTAGCAGGAATGGGAAGAAAAGCAGTTAGCGTGGAATGCTGGGACCATTGAAGGAAAAGACTAGGTGTAGAGACAGGCAGGTTATTCATTCTGTTAAATCTGAAGAGTTAACTTGCAATTCCATAGCTCCTTTCACAACCTCAGAAGGTTCCAAAGTGCTAAACCATTAATAAAGTACTTTTGAAATATAGTGAATGTTGCAATGGAGAAAGTTCGGCAGCAAATTTATGTACAGCAAGTTCCCACGCGTTCATGACCAGATAGCCTTTTACTGATAAAAGCAAATCACTGCGGATGCTGGAATCTGAAACCAAAGGAAAGAACGCTGGAAAATCTCAGCAGGTCTGGCAGCATCTGTAAGGAGAGAAAAGAGCTGACGTTTCGCGTCCAGATGACCCTTTGTCAAAGCTAAAAGGCATAGAAAGTGGGAGATATTTATACTGTACGGTGAGGGAATGAAAGATGAGTCATAGCCACAAAAACCAGGGGAAAAGACTGTTAATGGCTGTCTGCAGAGAGAATAAAGGGTGCGAATGGCCAAACAGCAGAGATATTAAAATTGAGATGTTGGGGGAGAGGGGTGGGAAATGGATGGGACAGAGGTAAGATTTAGGAAAGGAGGAGCAAGAGGGGAGAAAAGGTAAGGGAAGGTGGATAAAGTAGGGGGAAAGAGTTGGGGGGAATAAAAATTAAGAAAGACAATAAAGAAATAAAAGGTAGAGAACAATAAAAAATTAAATAAAATAGAATGAAAACAAAGGGGTCGAGGTGGGGTAGAGCAAATCATCTGAAGTTGTTGAATTCGATGTTGAGACTGGAAGGCAGTAAAGTGCCAAGTTGGAAGATGAGATGCTGTTCCTCCAGTGTGCGTTGAGCTTCACTGGAACATTGCAGCAAGCCAAGGACAGACATGTGGACATGGGAGCAGGATTGTGTGTTAAAATGGCAAGCAACTGGAAGGTCAGGGTCCTGATTGCGCACAGACTGAAAGTGCTCAGCAAAGCGATCACCCAGTCTACACGTGGTCTCTCCGATACAGAGGAGACCACAATGGGAACAGCGAATGCAATAGACCAAATTGCAAGTGGTGCAAATGAAACGCTGCTTAACCTGGAATGAATGCTTTGGACCTTGGATGGTGAGCATGGAAGAGTTAAAGGGACAGGTGTTACACCTTCTGCTGAAGCATCTCTGCATCCTCCTCACAACTCACCCCCCCGCCAAACTTTGTATCATCTGCAAATTTGGGGGTAATACATTCAGTTCCCTCTTCCAGGTCATTAATATATAATGTGAACAGTTGGGGTCCTCGCACATATCCCTGCAGAACCCCACTAGCCACTGCCTAGCAATCAGAAAAAGACCCATTTATGCTAACGTTTTTGCTTCCTATCTGCTAACCAGCTTTCTATCCATCTCAAGACATTACCTGCAATCCTATGTGCTCTAACTTTATATGGTAGTCTGTTATGTGAGACCTTGTCGAAAGCTTTCTGAAAGTCTAAATAAACCACATCTACTGGTTCTCCTCAGTCAACTCTACTAGTTACATCCTCAAAGGATTCCAATAGATTCATCAAGCATGATTTCCCTTTTGTAAATCTCTGCTGACTTTGTCTGATTATAGCACTGCCTTCCAAATGCTGAATTATGAAATCCTTGATAATGGACTCTCGCAGTTTCCCCAGTTACCGACATTAGCCTCACTGGTTTTTAGTTCTGAAAACTGATATTTGACCAGAGAGTGTATTTCCATTGTAGGCTCCTTGAGTTCTGGCAAAGCTAATCTCAATCTGTACATAGAGTCATAGAGCACAGAAACAGACCCTTCGGCCCACCATGTCTATGCCAACTATCAAATATCAATCTATACTAATCCCATTTACCAGCACTTGATCCATAGCCTACTAGGCTTTGGCGATTTAAGTGCTCGTCCAGATGCTGCATAAATGTTTCAACAGTGCCTGCATCCACCACCCTCTCAGGCAGCGCGTTCCATATTTCCACCACCCTCTGGGTGAAAAATGTTTCCTCAGATTCCCTCCAAATCACTAACTGCTCACCTTAAACCTATGCCCTCTGGTCTGAGACACCTCAGTCATGGAGAAAGGATTCTTATGGTCTATATATGCCTCTAATAGTTTTGTATACCTCTCTCAGATCTCCCCCTCAGCCTCCTCTGCTCCAGGGAAAGCAAGCCCAGTCTATCCAGTCTCTCCTCATAGCTGAAATTTTTCTTCCCAGGCAACATCCTGGTGAATCTCCTCTGCACCTTCTCCAAAGCAATCATATCCTTCCAACAGTGTGGTGACCAGAACTGCACACAGTACTTCAGCTGTCGCCTAACCAATGTTTTATAAAGTTGTACCAAGACCTCCCTGCTCTGTATTCAATGCCCTGGCTAATGAAGGCAAGCATTCCGTATGACTTCTTCACCACCCTCTCTACCTGTGCTGTCACCTTAGGGATCTATGGACTTGTACACCAAGTTTCCTTTGTTCCTCAATACTCCGTAGGGACCTACTGTTTGTTTTTTATACCCTACCATGAGACCATAAGAAATAGGAACAGGAGCAGGTCATTTGGCCCCTTGAGCCAATCATGGCTGATCCGACATTCTTTACGTCCGCTTTCCTGCCTTTTCCCTGTAACCCTTGATTACCCTTATTAGACCTCCCAAAATGCGTCACCTCACTCTTACCAGGATTAAATTCCATCTGCCATTGATCTGCCCAATTTACCAGCTGATCAATATCAGTCTGTGATCTAAGAATATCCTCCTCACTATCATAGAGTCATAGAGGTTTACAGCATGGAAACAGGTCCTTCGGCCCAACTTGTCCATGCCGCCCTTTTTTTTAAAAACCCCTAAGATAATCTCAATTGCCCGCATTTGGCCCATATCCCTCTATACCCATCATACCCATGTAACGATCTAAATGCTTTTTAAAAGATAAAATTGTACCTGCCTCTACTACTACCTCTGGCAGCTTGTTCCAGACACTCACCACCCTTTGTGTGAAAAAATTGCCCCTCTGGACACTTTTGTATCTCTCCTCTCTCACCTTAAACCTATGCCCTCTAGTTCTAGACTCCCCTACCTTTGGGAAAAGATATTGACTATCTAGTTGATCTATGCCCCTCATTATTTTATAGACCTCTATAAGATCACCCCTCAGCCTCCTATGCTCCAGAGAAAAAAGTCCCAGTTCCTGCCTGATACCATCAAAATTGGCCTTGCCCCAATTTAGAATTTTAACTTTTGGGCCAGACCTATCATTCTCCATAGCTATCTTAAAACTAATAGAATTATGGTCACTGATCCCAAAGTGATCCCTCCCTAACACTTCTGTCACTTGCCCTTCCTTATTTCCCAAGAGGAGGTCAAGTTTTGCCCCCTCTCTAGTCGGGCCATCCATATACTGAATGAGAAATTCCTCCTGAATACACCCAACAAATTTCTCTCCATCCAACCCTCTAATACTATGGCTGCCCCAGTCATGTTGGGAAAATTAAAATCTCCAACTATTACCACCCTATTTTTCTTGGAGCTATCTGTAATCTCCTTACATATTTGCTCCTCAATTTCCCGCTGACTATTTGGGGGCCTATAGTACAACCCTACCAAAGTGATTTCCCCCTTCTTATTTCTTAGTTCAACCCATATAGACTCAGTGGCCAAACCCTTGGATATATCCCCTCTCAGTATGGCCATGATGCTTTCCCTAATCAAAAGTGCAACTCCCCCTCCTCTCTTACCTCCTGTTCTATCTTTCCTATAGCATCTGTATCCTGGAACATTAAGCTGCCAGTCCTTTCCCTCCCTTAGCCATGTTTCAGTAATTGTTATAATATCCCAGTCCACGTACCCATCAATGACCTGAGTTCATCTGCCTTGTCCGTCAGGCCTTGAAATAAATGCAGTTTAATCTGGACTTCCCTTGCTCTCTGTCTCTTGTCTATCAACAACACCACCAATTTTTGTGTCATCTGCAAACTTATTAATTATACCTTCTACATTCACATCCAAGTCATTAATGTATATAACAACCAGCAAGAGTCCCAGCACCAATTCCTGTGGTACATCACTGTTCACAAGCTTCCAATCACAAAAGCAACCCTCCACCAGCACCCTTTGCCTTCCTTATTGAAGTCCATGTAAACCACATCAACTGCGCTACCCTCACCAATGTATTTAGTTACCTTTTCAGAAAACTCAATTGAATTAGTTAGACAGGATCTCCCACCAACAAATGTGTTCTTCCCAAGTGCTGATTAATCCTGTGCCTCAGAATTTTTTCCAACAACCACTGACACACTAACTGGCCTGTAATTACCTGGCTTATCCCTGCTGCCCTTGAAAAAGGTAGTACCACATCAGCTACCCTCCAGTCATCCGGCACTTCACTTGTGGCCAGCAAAGATTCAAGTATCTCCTCTGTCAGTGTTCCTGCAGGCTCCTCCCTTGCCTACCATGGCACCCTGGGATACATTTCATGAGGGCCTGGGGATTAATGCACCTTTATACATGCTAAAACATCTAATACCTCCACCTCATTAATCTTAACATGCTCTAGAACTTCTTCATCCCAACTGAAATCTCCTGCTATAATGTCTTATTCCTTCATGACTTTGAAAGTTGTGGTCACTGTCCCCAAAATGCTCGCCCACTGACACTGACCATTTACCCGGCTTCATTCCTTAGGATTAAGCCTAGCACTGCCCCATCCTTGGTAGGACTATCTACGTACTGACAAAAAGCTCTCCTGGATGCAGTTTAAAAATTCCACCCTGTCTAATCCTTTCACATTAAGGTGATTCCAGTTAATCATAGAGTCATAGAGGTTTACAGCATGGAAACAGGCCCTCCGGCCCAACTTGTCCATGCCGCCCTTTTTTTAAAACCCCTAAACTAATCCCAATTACCCGCATTAGTATTGGCAAAGTTGAAATCTCTGCAACTATAACCCTATTCCTCTCTCACCTTCCTGTGATTTGCCTGCAAAATTGCAGCCCAATAAACTCACTGAGCTCTCTTGGATTACCATATACATAGACGATCTGGAGGAGGGGACCGAGTGTAGGGTAACAAAGTTTGCGGACGACACAAAGATGAGTGGGAAAGCGAATTATGTGGAGGATGCGGAAAGTCTGCAGAGAGATTTGGATAGGCTAAGTGAGTGGGCGAGGATCTGGCAGATGGAGTATAACGTTGACGAGGGAATCGCGTATTACATATAATACGCGATTCCCTGGGATTAACAGTACATCGACGTGTTCATTTTTGGAGCGTGTGACTCTTTTTGCTTCTCTGGGTCCAAAGATGTGCTATCAAGTCTCCATGGCTTGTTTCCATTATGAAGAAGCACGACCTAGGATGAAGGCAACAGCACGTTCCAAGATGGCAGGTGACGGTCATTCTGGTAAAGTTAGTGAACCAGCTCCACTTCTTTTTCTGTCCAGGATTTTGTTTTGTAATTTAAACTTTTAGTATAGAAATGAGAGTTCTCTCTGTTTTTAAAAAAAGCAAATTCTATCAAAGGACAGGAAACTGTAAACCCCAGTCTGGAAGGTGAGAAAGAAGAGTAACATTGAGTGGTGAAATGTCCACCCAAGCTCAGGCAAAATATGAACCAGCTGCATGGCTCACCCAATTCACACCAACTGCTTAAAAGGGCAGAACAAGCATCATTGGCTGCTCTGCGAGAGGAACTCATAAGAACAGGAGTAGGCCATCTAGCCCCTCGAGCCTGCCTCGCCATTCCATAAGATCATGGCTGATCTGATGGTGGTTTAGTTCCACTTACCCGCCTGCTCCCCATAACCCTTAATTCCCTTATTGATCAGAAATCTACCTACCTGTGACTTAAACATATTTAACGAGGTAGCCTCCACTGCTTCAATGGGCAGAGAATTCCAGAGATTCACTACCCTCTGAGAGAAGAAGTTCCTCCTCAACTCTGTTCTAAACTGACTCCCCCTTATTTTGAGGCTGTGTCCTCGAGTTCTTGTTTCCTTTCTAAGTGGAAAGAATCTCTCTGCCTCTACCCTGTCTAGCCCCTTCATTATCTTATATGTCTCTATAAAATCTCCCCTCAACCTTCTAAACTCCAACGAGTACAGACCCAATCTACTCAATCTCTCCTCATAAGATAACCCCGTCATGTCCGGTATCAACCTGGTGAACCTTCTCTGTACTCCCTCCAAGGCCAATATATCCTTCCGCAAATAAGGGGACCAAAATTGCACACAGTACTCTAGTTGCGGCCTCACCAGTACCTTGTACAATTGCAGCAAGACCTCCCTGCTTTTATACTCCATCCCCTTCGCGATAAAGGCCAACATTCCATTTGCCTTCTTGAGCACCTGCAAACTGAGTTTTTGCGGTTCATGCACAAGGACCCCCAGGTCCCTCTGCACAGTAGCATGTTGTAATTTTTCACCATTTAAATAATAGTCCATTTTACTATTATTCCTTCCAGAGTGGATAACCTCACACTCGTCAACGTTATACTCCATCTGCCAGATCCTCGCCCACTCACTTAGCCTATCCAAATCTCTCTGCAGACTTTCCGCATCCTCCACATAATTCGCTTTCCCACTCATCTTTGTGTCGTCCGCAAACTTTGTTACCCTACACTCGGTCCCCTCCTCCAGATCGTCTATGTATATGGTAAACAGTTGAGGCCCCAGCACCGATCCCTGCGGCACGCCACTAGTCACCAACTGCCAACCAGAAAAACACCCATTTATTCCAACTCTGCTTCCTGTTAGATAGCCAATCCTCAATCCACGCTAACACTTTACCCCCAACTCCATGTACCCCAATCTTCTGCAGCAACCTTTTGTGAGGCACCTTATCGAACGCCTTCTGGAAATCTAAAAACACCACATCCACCAGTTCCCCTCTCTCAACCGCACTCGTTACATCTTCATAAAAATCCAGTAAATTCGTCAAGCACGACTTTCCCTTCATGAATCCATGCTGCGTCTGCTTGATCGAACCATTTTTTTCCAGGTGTCCTGCTATTTCTTCTTTAATGATGGATTCCAGCAATTTCCCAACTACAGACGTTAAGCTAACCGGCTTGTAGTTACCCACCTTTTGTCTACCTCCTTTTTTAAACAGTGGCGTCACATTAGCTGTTTTCCAATCAGCCGGCACTTCCCCAGAGTCCAGCGAATTTTGATAAATTATAACCAACGCATCTGCTATTACTTCTGCCATTTCTTTCAGTACCCTGGGATGCATTCCATCCGGGCCCGGGGACTTGTCTACCTTTAGTCCCATTAGCCTACCAAGCACTACCTCTTTAGTAATAGTAATTGTTTTAAGGACCTCACCCCTTACAGTCCCACGACCAATTTTCGGTAAGCTATTTGTGTCCTCTACCATGAAGACCGACACAAAAAACTTGTTTAAGGCCTCGGCCATTTCCTCGTTCCCCATTATTAAATCCCCCTTCTCGTCTTCTAAGGGTCCAACATTTACTTTAGCTACTCTTTTCCTTTTTATACATTTGTAAAAACTTTTACTATCAGTTTTTATATTTTGTGCTAGTTTAGTTTCATAATCTATCTTTCCTTTCTTTATTGCTTTCTTAGTAGTTCGAGGGGCTAGAGGGAAGGAATACAACTCATCCAGTTCTTTCTTCCTTAAGGTTAAAAATCTCGAAATTGTGCATGAATGTTTGCATTATAAAAAAGGACTGGTATTGTATATGTTCAATCTTATCAAATAGAATGAAATTGGGAAATTGGTGTGCCCCAATTTCAGGCTTTCCTTGGGCAATGTCAAGAGGAATGTGGTGAAAATTGTAGGGATAAATAGAAGGGATAAACAAAAGCATCAAGATTTTACAGACTCCCTGAGATGAATGAGGTATGCAATTGCTATGTGAGGCAATGGGCAGGGTTCCAGTCGACTTGAGTGTTTTTGAATCCTTGTCAGCTTTACTGCTGTAGTTGTTGTTTATGGACCATGCATCGTGTTGCAGATTGCTGGCACAATCTCTTGCTCAAAGATGTATCTTAACAGAAGTACGGATTCGAGCCAAAATCTTGCAGAACTAAAATTAATGGGTAGTTCCCCTTCTTCCGCCATGAAAACAATCTTTGATCATATTGCCTCAAAGTCAACTGGTTTAAAGAACATGTCATTCGTTTGTGTTCATTTGGTCATCCAAAGATGAAGATCTGTTTGAAATGTTAGTTTTTAGGGCATAATTTAACTAGCTGACCTGCTCTGTATTTGGAAATAATGTGGGATATTCCTGGAAGAGTGGGGAGAACAAACAATGACTATCTTCTGTATGATCCTCCTCATTCTTAGTATAATTTATTTTTTACACACTTGTTCGTCTTTACCCACTGTTTCTATCTCTAATTTACATCAGTTAAACTTCAATTGTGACAAATAATTTTATTGTTGTGCAGCATAGCTGCTACTGCAAGTGGTCTGTTTGAGAACAGCAACAACGAGTACAATATAAAGGAAAAGACTCTTAGTACTGTAGAGGATCAGAAGGACCTTGGGGTCCGGGTCCATAGGACTCTGAAATCAGCCCCGCAGGTGGAGGAGGTGGTTAAGAAGGCGTATGGTGTGCTGGCCTTTATCAATCGAGGGATTGAGTTTAGGAGTCCGGGGATAATGATGCAGCTATATAAGACCCTCGTCAGACCTCACTTGGAGTACTGTGCTCAGTTCTGGTCGCCTCACTATAGGAAGGATGTGGAAAAGATTGAAAGGGTGCAGAGGAGATTTACAAGGATGTTGCCTGGATTGAGTGGCATGCCTTATGAGGATAGGCTGAGGGAGCTTGGTCTTTTCTCCTTGGAGAGACGAAGGATGAGAGGAGACCTAATAGAGGTGTATAAGATGTTGAGGGGCATAGATCGGGTGGCCTCTCGGAGGCTTTTTCCCAGGGTGGAAATGTCTGCTACGAGAGGACACAGGTTTAGGGTGCTGGGGGTTAGGTACAGGGGAGATGTTGGGGGTAAGTTTTTCACACAGAGGGTGGTGGGCGAGTGGAATCGGCTGCCGTCAATGGTGGTGGAGGCGAACTCAATAGGGTCTTTTAAGAGACTCCTGGATGAGTACATGGAGCGTAATAGGATGGAGGGTTATAGGTAGGTCTAGAAGGTAGGGATGTGTTCGGCACAACTTGTGGGCCGAAGGGCCTGTTTGTGCTGTAGATTTTCTATGTTCTATGTTCTAACAGATACAGGCAGCACAATGGTTAACACCACTGCTTCACAGCGCTAAGGACTCAGGTTCAATTCCGGCCTTGGTTGACTGTCTATGTGGAGTTTGCACGCTCTCCCCGTGTCCTCTGCGTCCTCTGGTTTCCTCCCACACACCAAAGATGTGCGGGTTAGGTTGAATGGCCGTGCTATAAATTGCCCCTTAATCTCAGGGGGATTAGCAGGGTAAATACGTGGGGTTATGGGGATAGGTCCTGGGTGGGACTGTTGTCAGTGCGGACTCGATGGGCCAAATGGCCTCCTTCCGACCTGTAGGGATTCTATGGAGCAATCATGAAGAGACAGCACAATCTTCATAGACCATCTGCACATGCCATTGTGTAGAAATTACAATAAAACCTGTGAAGGGGAACTATTTGGGAAGAAAATAATTCTGGAGAATAATATCTCTTATGGTAACAAAACCAATGAATACAATGCATGTTGCAATCAGTTTTATGCATTGCCCTGCTGACTTTGAAGGCTGGTCATTATTATAAAGAATGTATCCCATGGATGCTCGTGCAAGGTAAGAATTGAATCAAAGAAATGAAATTACAATTTTGGGGTATTTTTAAATTAGGAACATTACCGAGAGGCCCAGGCTTTTTGGGCAGGACATCATCAAATTTGAAGGGAACAAGTAAATCTGGAAATAGTGGGTGAATGATTCCAAACTTGGGTTTGTGTTAATGAATTTATTTTAGCAGGTGGGGTATGAAATAGCTATCCAAGAATCCACGTGAATCCCCGAGACTCAGAAATGCAAAATTCTGAAATAGATCCCATGTTTTTTTTAAGTTGTTGTTTCTGGACATTTTTGATTGAATAAGAGACATTTATTCATTGAGTAAGCCAGCCACAGATGCCCTCTACTGAGGAGCTCCAAATTTAATTTGCTAATTATGTCAACACAGTAAACCTTTAACTTCTTTGCCCCAAAGTAACACAACCTCACAAAAGAATAAATCTGATTTGCCATACCCTGCAATTCATTGTGCTTTGTATGGATCTCAAGCTCAGACCTACCCTGAATAAATATCTCCTCCTCCTTTCTGTTTCATGAGCGTTGGTTCCATGCAATAAATATCCTTTAGTTTCTAACTTTTCTTCCATTGGAGAGTGATAAAAGTGAGTGTAAAATAATACTTTGGCTGTAATTTTCAACTTTGAAGCATAGGCTCTGATGTTGAATTTGTTTGCAGCAAAAGTTTTAAACCTAAATAACTGCACTGGCATCCCTGTGGGCAGAAGGAAAGTCTGCAGTGACTTTCGAAGCGTGGAAATGATACACCCAGATTATCTTATTTACGCCCAGATTATCTTATTTACGCCCAGATTACCTTATTTACGCCCAGATTACCTTATTTACGCCCAGATTACCTTATTTACACCTAGATTACTCAATGTTACCCACAGATTAACTATCATTATGACCAGATTAATGATCAGTATGGTGGTAATATTCAACACTGTGCCAGATTAGTTACCAGCACCCACAGATAATTTGGCGCACAACCCAGGTTGTACACTGGCTTCTAAAATCCTGATGATCTGATGATCTGGTGCCTTCAAAATCTTTTATTTGCATTTACTTGGATTTGTTTACAAATGTTTATTGATTATTTTTCTAGATGGTAATATTTATTTCAATGTGCAATTCTTGACCTGTGTAAATCACGTGTGTGCATCCCACAAATTACAGCATGCTTCCAGTTTGTGTGTTACAAATAAGGGACTATGTAACACGACTGCTATAAGATTTCTGTCAGAAGCAACTAGATAAGTAAATGCATCACTACATGATTGCAGTGTGACAGGAGTCATTATCTAATCGGAGGTAATCAAGCTGGGAATGATGGAGTCATCTCTTGCTTCAAGATGGCATCGCTGCAACTACTGAAAGCCTAGACACTCATAGATCACAGCAAAGGGCAGCAGTTTCCCACGGACTGTGATCCATTCCTGGTTTTTATTGCTAGTAAATGAAGGAAGGAGTCAAACACAGGAACAAATTCATATTCTTGGAAATCAGACTCGTTCTACTTAATGAAATATGAGAGCTGTTTTTCAACTGGTCTTGACCTTTTTGTATCTAATTATCAGAAAACAGTTGGTACCTCCTACACACTACTGCCAGGGATCATTACTGATGCCATGCAACTGAGGAAATACCCGTTTAAAGGGTCTAATACTATACTAGTGATTTTTCTCTCTCCCATAAAGCAATGTTTATTTTTCTAACCTAGAAACATTCTAAACCCATCATCAACCATTCCATTCCATTTGTTTTGACAGTTCTTTGTACCACTTATCCTATAATTTTGCTTTGTACTTCTCTCAAATTTTTCATACAATTTCAGTCATTTAACAATTTAAACAGATTTGGCTATTCCTTCTCGTTTAGATTTTTTTTTCTCAAAAAACTTTTAAATGCTGGTTGTGGACTAGGGAAAGGGACTGGGCACTAATATATCAACATCATCTCTCTTCATGCATTGCCAGGAAACTAACGCTGTGAACTGTAAAAGAAAATTAAATCTTGGGTAGATTTAGACGCAAACATTGGGCTGCTGCATTCTTCTAACGACAACTGTTTAACTGATTTGTCCAGCAACTGGTTTATTTCAGTAAGAGCAGCGTGGCCGACAGTTCCAGGATTGAGCTTTTCGAGATGTCAGCTTGCAGTGAAACGGGATAAATGAAGTGGCTGTTTTTGTTTGAGTTGCTGTGGTGCTGCTGATGCAGAATGTGAATTTCAGGTGGTGACGGGCTGATTGAGCTGAAACTGGAATGCCGTGCCAGTGAAATAATCATTTGAATAGCCACAGGGTACAGCCAGCTGAAAGCACTGCCTTGTGCCACGAACGATTCCCGATGATGAGTCTGGGCAGGCAGTGTGCAGCGAGCAAAATGAAAGCAATATAAGAGCCAAAAATCAGGCTTGGATGAGTTATAGTGTTTATTACCACATGCGTGGGTGTGTAAGCAGCGAGCTCAGTATGAGATGAGAAGGCTTTCAAATTCATAAGCTTTTCTTTTGAAAAAAAGACATACAATACTGTGGATGAAAGCAGGTTTACTGGATTGTTCTCGGAAATCAGAACAGATTACACTGCCTGATTCCACATTTTTAAAAAGTACTCTTGCTTCAAGTTTATTTGGGTTGGTTTTGTCTCCCCTCCATCATCCCAAGGGTAACTGACAAAATCCTAGTTGGTTTGGAAACTGGGGTTGTGTCCGTGTGGCAAATGAATAGTTGGTGTTTATCCTTGATACCCTCCACACCCCGGTGACCTGGGGCTTACTTCAGTGCAGCTGAGAAAATACACCTTTTAAAATGGCCTGCCTCTAATCTAGTGACTCATCTCAAAAGGAAGCTGTTTATTTTTCTGAACTAGAAAACATTCTAGCCAATGACCAATCGCTCCATTTCATTAGTTACTTGCCCAGTAGTAATTGGAGACGGTAATGTCCAATATCCCATGGGAAACCTGGAAATAAGATCAATGTGCCTGTCAGCAGCATTTTAGCACACCAGCCTCATTGTTTCCCAAGTTTGCTGCTGATAGCCCAGCAACAGGCATGATGAAGACTTGTTGACATGATCTTAACTCCAGTATTTAAAAGGCCAATTCAACAATGGAATTTGGAACGGTTCGGAATTAGAAGCAAGAGAAGACAGTCTGTGAGAATGGAAGCAAGGTGGTTGAGTCCAACTTTAATTGCGCTTTCCTTGACGTACTGCTAGCATCAGTGAGGATTTGGAGCGATGTTATTCCCTAGCAACAGCAGGAAGAAACCGTGTTGCAACTATAAAGGAGGAGTAGCTGATAGTATCTCTGGAAATCAGCAGCATTATGCCAGGTGAGTACAGAAGCACATTTACCGGCACCCTGCTATGCCTTGTCAAGCCCACTCCATCATGTCACTTAGCTTGTAAGCTCACCCTCATATCCCCATCTATCATCCAGCACTCCCACTTGTTCTCAATCTTTAGCAATTTGGTGCCTCCCCGTGATGGTCACCCTCACTCCATCCATCAAGGTGAACACATGCCAATACGCTTCTCATTGGTCTGTTCTTTTCCTCTATTGCAAGAGATAAGAGAGCAGAACATGTGACAGAGAACCAGAGGTGAGTCTCCAGAGATTGATCAGTTAACTATTACAGAGGAGGGAGCATTGTCAATCAGTGGTATTTTTGCATCACTGGCCATCAGAGATGAGGACCCCCACAGCTACCTGGTGGCAGAATCAAATATAACGCACACACTTGTCATAAAAACCTCAGTCATATTGACTTGATTTCAGCCGGGAGTGAAATATGATAAGTTTCACAATCTTACCTTGCCAGTCATATATTTTTTCACCAATCAGGATCCTCACATGCACAACCAGATTCCATGGACCTCGCAAATGACAAATCCTCAGAGGAGTTGATTCATTCTGCAGATCTTTGACCAGTTCTAACACCCATAGGACCTTGGCCAAAAGCACCACAACAGCTGGTGTTTCTGTTCCACATGAGCAATTTCCCACTCAATTTCATCTTACCCTGTCAGCATGCACTCCTCTAGCTTCTTATTGAATGTATCTATGCACAAGGATGGAGAACTTCATGTTAATAGATTCACTGAATAACTGAGAATATTAAGTACTTGGTATGGTCTTCCTCATTGATTTGTATGCAGCCAATGTCCTTAAAACAAACCGTCTTCCTTGCTGCCCCTCTCATCCTCCTCTGACCTGCTGTGTATATTTGCCTTGTGCATCACCTGGCCTCTTTACTGCCCCCTGCCTCCACTTAATTGAAGCACATCCCCAAATAAACACACAGAGCAGACTTTTAAAGGAACAGCGCATTGCGATTTGGATTATTCCTTCTGAGGTGAAGCTTGAACAGCACATGAAATACAGTATTTAAAGCTAGCTCATCAGTCATTCTGTAGCTGTTTGAATTTGAATCGAGGTCTTAATGGAGAAACTCGCTATTTAAATCATGGAGGAAAGTTGCTGGGTTTTTTACGGTGATTCTCTCATCTGCAGGAGTAGAATTCATTGTCACTGAATCAATTAAGATAATGAAAGTGAGGAGGAGGAGGGGGCTGCTGAAAGGGTGCACTGGGAGAAATCTGACGGAAGCCAGACATGTTTTTTTGTGAAGAGACTGGGAACTGAGGGCAATGATTGACACTTAAAATCGGCACCAGAATGGCAAAGCGTTGAAAATGCCTCTCCTGGAAATTATGTGTTTCACATGTCAGGCACGTAAAGTTTCAGAAGATCCCTCTCCAGGCTGTTCAAAATTTGTACAGCATTTCCCATAGGCATTTCTCAGTAGTTACTTCAATCTGTGTGTGTGAGAGACTGTGTATTAAACCAATGATTTTATGCCTTTTTGAAGCCTTGAGTTGTGTTTAACCCACTAACAGCTGTTGAAATGGTACCTGTTAAAGGGTCAGTGAATTGGTTACTGGATTCGAAGAGGGAGCTTAATTTTTGCAACATTTTCCATTGACAGCACCCACTTCAAAAAATGTGCTGCTGAGACCCTGAGCTTTGGAATACCCTCCCTCTCCCTCTCTGCGTCTCTACTTCTTCCTCCTTAAAACCCACCTTCCTGCCAGTGGCAAATGTTGTTTGAGAATCGCTCCTGTGAAGCAGGTTGGGTTGTTTTACTATGTTAAAGGTGCTATCTAAATGCAAATTGTTGTTGTATCTGCCTCTGGCATGAACTGAGGTCCTGTTGAATTGTTTATTGATGGAGCCACTCTCGTACTCACTGGATGAGATTTTACGGCCTTGCTCGGGCGAGACCAGAAATTCCTGCCCGAGGTCAGCGAAGATTTCCGTTGTCGGACCCACGCCCGTGCCGATTCTGTGGGGGCGAGGTGGTAGACTTCTGGCATCACAAAGTAACCCAAACTCTATGAAGCTTCAACTCCTTGTGATTACCAATGGTAGTGATGTTATCAAGCTTGTGTTTGTTTTCCTTGGGGTGCTTCACTATATAGGGTGGCTGATGACTAGAGATGTAATGTTGGCCACATTCATCTGCGCGTTGAACATTTGTAACATGTGAACCCTTTCAAATGTCCTCTGATTTCTGTTACCTTTTAGACTGACTGACGTGGTCTCATTTGAACCTGGGTTCTTCTCTAAAAGTTGCTGCAATCCTAATGTGGTTCTTTTGCAAATGGCCCAAGCCACTTAAATTGCCTTTGGAATGGGCTTTTTGCAAATTGTCCAACTGATTCCAACCTGGTGCACAGTGGCTCTCTAGGTGAGTCCGTGGTGCATTTTAAATTACATCACTTTGTATAGTTTGTGGTTGGAATGATGCGTGTTGTTGGAATGTTTAGGGGTTTCAACTTTCGATGCCTGCACCACCGATTCTCGTTGCCATTATTAACATTCACAAAACTCTATGTTGTATTTCAACAAGTGGGTTTAGAGTATAGTATCGCAATGTTATTTGGAGCTGAGTGTATTTCCTGCTTTTGGAAATTGCACCGCAGGAGATTTTGCATGATATGCCTGAACAATAGATACCGAATTCTTCCATTGTATTTCTATCACCAACACACCACCCCATTAGCATAAACTGGGGTATGTGGAGAGTTCAGGCACTTGCCCAGAAATTGGAGGGAGAATTACTCACAAAAGTGTGAAACTGATGAGGTATCTGTGTATTCCAGGAACGCTACCCCAAGGAGAAGAATCATTTGATTCAAATAAAAATAGAGGGCACAAAGTGCAGATTGGTGGCAGTTTTGCCTTCTCGCTGAGCTGCAGTTTTTGATTGCTGTGCCTCCTTTTATACAAATAAATAAGATGCAAGTGTCCTGCCATGTGATTTTCCCGAGAGTTGCTATGTAAATTGTTGAGGGGGTTTAATGATTGCGAGCGAGAGAAAATCTAAAGAGCCTCAGAGCCACGTGTCTGGTTGAGTATATCCATTTTGTTAACGGTTTCAGAGAATGGTTGCCATGGTGCCTCTGTCATCCTTTTCTGGAGGTGTACTCTGGACATAATAGATTTATATGTAGCCTTGGTATCCAGTCTTAGTCGAAAAAGGGAGCAGAGGATTGGGAAGCTGCACCCAGGTGTCAGAGTGTGAGAATCCTGCAGCTGTCGGTTAGCTGGACAAGCTGAAGGACGGAGGTGGGCTGTACAGCAGTAAGTGGCAATGGGATTTTGCAGCCCACCTGTAGAAACCTAGTTCCAGATATCTTTCATGTTCTCTGGTTAATTCTAGTCTCTGATCAGACTCAGATACTGTGTGGGCTGTAAATTCGAATGGAGGGAGGAGGGTTTTAATTGTTTTGGATGTTGCATGTTACAGGAAGGCTGTGTTACTGTAGTGATGTTTGCCAGAGCTTTATACTAGCCTCAGCTTGTTACTGCATCAAAACATTGTGTTTGACTTGTGTTTGAATCAGCATTTTATTTTCACCTGTTTCCATGCCATTACCCCACCAAAAACAAATCTCTCCAATACAAGTCTAAAACAGTAGATAATACTCTGAACTGAACTGACTACTGAGAACATTGCATACGGTGTGGAGCATTTACAGCAGTCTGTCAGTCTGAAGTCTGTGCAGCAACTTATATTTATGCAGCAGCTTTAACGTAATAAAACATCCAAGGCATTCGAAGGAGCATTATAGAACAATATAACACAGCTCCACATCAGGCGAAGTCAGTTCAGATGATCAAAAGCTTGATCAAAGAGGTAAGTTTTGGAAGCAGGAAAACAAGGTGGAGAGCATTAGGGAGGGAATTCCAGAGCTTAGGGCCTAGGCAACTGAAGATATGGCCATCAATGGTGAAATAATTCAAGATGTGGAGATGCCGGCGTTGGACTGGGGTAAACACAGTAAGAAGTTTAACAACACCAGGTTAAAGTCCAACAGGTTTATTTGGTAGCAAAAGCCACACAAGCTTTCGGAGCTCTAAGCCCCTTCTTCAGGTGAGTGGGAATTCTGTTCACAAACAGAGCTTATAAAGACACAGACTCAATTTACATGAAATTCATGTAAATTGAGTCTGTGTCTTTATAAGCTCTGTTTGTGAACAGAATTCCCACTCACCTGAAGAAGGGGCTTAGAGCTCCGAAAGCTTGTGTGGCTTTTGCTACCAAATAAACCTGTTGGACTTAAACCTGGTGTTGTTAAACTTCTTACTGAAATAATTCAAATCAGGGATGCTCAAGAGGCCAGAATTAGAGGAGCATAGATATTTGGGACACATTAAATGTGTTCATGGGATGTGGGTGTCACTTGCTAGACCAGCATTTATTGATTTATTGCCCATCCCTAATTGCTCTTGGGAAGGTAGTGGTGAGCTGCCGCCTTGAAATGCTGCAGTCCATATGGTGTTCGTACATCCACTGTGCTGTTAGGAAAGGACAGGGCGGCACGGTAGCACAGTGGGGGCGGCACGGTAGCACAGTGGTTAGCACTGCTGCTTCACAGCTCCAGGGTCCCGAGTTCGATTCCCGGCTTGGGTCACTGTCTGTGTGGAGTTTGCACATTCTCCTCGTGTTTGCGTGGGTTTCCTCCGGGTGCTCCGGTTTCCTCCCACAGTCCAAAGATGTGCGGGTTAGGTTGATTGGCCAGGTTAAAATTGCCCCTGAGATGCATAGGTTAGAGGGATTAGCGGGTAAAATATGTGGGGGTAGGGCCTGGGTGGGATTGTGGTCGGTGCAGACTCGATGGGCTGAATGGCCTCCTTCTGCACTGTAGGGGTTCTATGAATTCTATGAAAGGACTTTGACCCAGTGACAGTGAAGCAACTGAGAATAGTAAGTGGCTTGGAGGGGAACTTCCAGGTGATGGTGTTTTCATGCATCTGCTGTCTTTGTCTTTCTAGGTGATAGAGGTCGCCAGTATGGAAGGTGTTGTCAAAGGAGCCTTGGTGTGATGCTGTAGTGCACCTTGTAGATGGGTTGCAGAGTTAGGGAGGACTTGAGGTGATTTGAAAACAAGGAGGAGAACTTTAAAATCAAGATATTGCACAACCAGGAACCAATGTAGGTCAGTGAGCAACAGGTGGAAGGGGGCAGGATTTGGTGAAGTTAGCATGGGCAGCAGAGTCTTGGAGAGAGTCACACACAATGTTATGGAGATCTGTTAATTTGGACAGTGTCTCTGTTCTGATTTACTGATATCGAGCATTTCTGCTATTCAGAGATGGAATTGGTGCTATTTGAAGGTTGCTTCAGAATTTATAATTTTCATCCTGGATGAAGCTGAAGTGAGCCTTTGAATCTTGAATGGAGTGAGCCCTGGAGTGGTGGGTCAGGAGTGAGCTCCTGAGATGGAGTATGGGTGTGGAGTTGACCCTCAGAGTGATCCTGCTATAGGCTGTAACAGGCACTTAATGTCAGGTTGGATATTCCGTTTATTCAGACCTGTGCACTTGGCTGCCTGTCTCTGCATTTCACTTGGTAACGTGAGCTTGCATTATCAGCTGAAGGATTTTTGAATAATCCGTTTAACATCTTGTGCATAGCAGTGTGAGAGTGGATTGGCACCAGCCACAAGAATATTCTCCAGTGTGTTTCTCTCGCAGCAGTGATCAGTGTTTACCAGTTCCATACAGACCAATTAGAGGCAAGTGGGAGAGGGTTGGGGGGGGGGGATTATGAAGAAAGATCATGATTTTCATTTCCCCGTCATGCCAGCCTGTCCTCCATGGTCGCTGGTGCTGAGCTGGATGTGGGAGTGGAAGAGCAGGCAGAGTGAAATATAGGAGGTCTGTTATTTTGAGTTGTCCAGCAAAGCTGGTATTCCAGCATCCCACACATTGCAGGACCTCACTCAAGCTTGTTGTGATCAGTTATTGGAAATGGTTAGTTTTCAAAAATCATCTTTACTGCACAATGTTAACATTTAGATGTTTGTATCTATTTGTAAGGATCATTTTTCCTCCTCCTCCAATCTATGCTCAATCGTTCCTCATCCTCAGTAAAAACTGCAGATTTCTCCACTCCTCTCAGGCGAGCCATTAGCACAGTTTTACTGGAGTTGGCACATGGCTGAAATCTAGGAGGTATTTCCTCACTGCTGACACTGATGCCTCAATTTGTAAAAGATCAGGAACCACCTTGTGACATGTATATGGGCCTCACATTGGCAAATGTGAAAGCACTGGGCAGTGCAGTGTGCTCTGATTGGTTAGATTCTGGTTTGATATCATCATGAGTACAGAGGGATGGACGTAGCAACTAAAGGACAGAGATGTGGGAATGAAAAGGTTCAGCACTGAAATGAGGGGGCCAGCTGCGACCAATAATAGCACCTCCCACAATCGCAGGAAGTTCACCACCCCAGAGTGAGGAGTGGATTTAACTCTAACATTGAGAGGGCTATGTGTTCCCCACAGTTCCTTTACAGTCCTAGCCTCGCCATCCTGTGGCGATTCCAAACAAAGTGCCAGATATTTCTTCAAAGAAGAATCTGGCACAATTCATTGAACAGCCACGTGTTAAGCATATTTTGAATTCTGCAATGAAAAGATCTAAAGTTAATGTTTGTTTTTGCAGTCGGGAGAGACACCAACCACACCAAAATACTCCAAGGACTGTAAAGAAAGCTTCTTCCCTTCTACGCCAAACACAGTCACCACAACTGCTCCAACTTCAACTACATCCACTACAGTGGTGCCTGAAAACCCAAGGCCAAGTGACTCGCAATCTAAAACCAGGTTAAGCAACACTGCCCAGGAGGATCTGCGAGGTGCTGAGGTTACGTCAATGTTAACGCCAAGAGACATCGAACCCCAAACCACTGGTCCAACAGAGACACTGTCCAGCCTATCATATCTCACTCAAGGTAAACTTTAATGCTGATTAAAATGATGACTGGCATTTATGAACTCCTGGGCTTAATATAACATCCTTAGGCATTTTGCAGAGACTTAAGGAAAATGGACACCCAGGTACAGGGAGATAGACCAGACAGGGAAGGTGGCGCTTAAGAGAGGTTCCCCAGAAGGTGGAAGGTTTATGCAGCTAAAGAGTGGCCAGGGAGAGGGGGCTGCATGAGACGCTGGAGTCAGAGGGATGGAGAATTTTGGGTGTATTTTTTAGAGCTGCAGGTTATGGAGACAAAGGAGCGAGGCCATAGAAGAATTTGAACAAAAGGTTGAGAATTTTAGATCGGGACCAAGAATTAATATGGAGCAGGGATGACAGTGCAATAGACAAGAAAGAATTTTAAGATATGTATAGAGTTTTCAACGACAATGAAATTGTTTTTAAAAAGGTGTTTTCATTCCATGGGAAGCTTAGTTTTCATGCAGGCCAATTGGGAGGGGATGTGTGGCTTCCATTTTCTTCCTCCATTTTGCTCTCCAGACATGAACAGTTTGTGAGTGACTCTGACAATCGATTTCAGCAGCCTGTCAGTCTTGTGAAAACTGGAAAGTTTATGAAAATCTTTAGGCTCATTGCACCCTTTTATTCATCTCTACCTCTATCCTGGATGCTATCCTGCAACCATAGTCCCTTCAGTTCAGTCCTGTTTCTTGCAATTTGTTTCAGATGTCAGTTATCGTTGGTGTGAAATCATTCTCCTTCAATCCTGTGCTCAGGAAGGCTGTGGCATGGTTGTATTGTCACTGGGCTTTTTTATTTCTTAGTGTCACAAGTAGGCTTACATTGACACTGCAATGAAGTTACTGTGAAAATTCCCTAGTCGCCACACTCCAGCGCCTGTTTGGGTACACTGAGGGAGAATTTAGCATGGCCAATGCACCTAACCAGCACGTCTTTCAGGCTGCGGGAGGAAACTGGAGCATCCGGAGGAAACCCATGCAGACAAGGGGAGAACGTGCAGACCTCGCACAGACAGTGATCCAAACCAGGAATCGAACTCGGGTCCTGGCGCTGTGAGGCAGCAGTGCTAACCACTGTGCCACCGACTAGTACTCCAGAGGCCCAGTCTAACAGTCTGGAGAGAAAGGATCAAATCCTCCCCCACGGCAAATGGTGAAACTTAACTTCAATTAATCAAAAAAATCTGGAATTACAAAGAGGTAGACTTAGATAGTAATAGTGAGCCTATCATATGAAACTATTGGTGCTTGTCATTAAAGCCCATCTGGTTCTCACTAATGGGAAGGAAATCAGCCATCCTTACCTGGTCTGGCCTACTTGTGACTCCAGAGCCACAGTAATGTGGTTGATTCCTAACTGTCCTCTGAAATGACCGAGCAAGCCATTGAGTTGTATCAAACTGTGACAAAGTCTAAAAAAAATGAAACCAAGCTGACCACCTCACATTGACTTGGGCATTTGTCAATGCTGCAGAGTCATCCTTAGTAACATCTGGGGGATGGTGCCAAAAGTGGGAGAACTGTCCGACAGCCCATTCAAGCAGCAGCCTGACATGGTCATTCTCACTGAATCATACTTTACATACAATGTCCCAAATGTCACCAACACCATCCTTGGCACATTCTGTACCAGTGGCAGGGCAGAGACATCAGAGGTGGCAATATTGCTATACAGTTGGGAGGGCATTGCCTTGGGAGTCCTCAACATTGACTCCAGAACCCATGTGTCTCATGGCATCAGATCAAATGTGGACAAGACAACCTCCTGCTGATTACCATGTGCCAGCCTCCCTCAGCTGATGAATCAGTACTCCTCCATGTTGAACACTGCTTTAAGGAAGCACTTGAGGGTAACAATCGCACAGAATGTACTCTAGGTAGGGGACTTCAGTGGCCATCACCAAGAGTGGCTCAGTAGCACCACTATTGATTGAACTGATCAAGTCCTAAAGGACATAGTTGTTCAACTGAGACTGCGGCAGGTGGTGAGGGAACCAACAAGAGGGAAAAACATACTTGACCTCATCCTCACCAATCTACCTGTCGCAGATGCATCTGCCCATGCCCATGGTAGGAATGACAGTGGTTCACAGATGAAGTCCCATCTTCACGTTGAGATTCCCTCCATTGTGATGTGTGGCACTATCATCATGCTAAATGGGATGGATTTTCAACAGTTCTAGCAACTCAAAACTGGGGATCTATGAGATCCTGTGGACCATCAGCTGAAGCAAAATTGTATATACGCACAATCTGTAACCTTATGGCCTGGCATATGTGAGCAATGTGGGTCTCCCTGCACCACATGGCCTGCAAAATATGGTTCGCCAATATATTCCCATAGTCCAATGGTTCGCAAAGGGTGCGGCGTGCCACACTTGTGCGGCGAGAGAGGATGGCAAGTGTGGCGGGAAGATTCAAGGACAATGAAAGAAACATTTAAACATGGATAGATATTTTTCCAAAGTGAGAGCAAGAGCATCAAGTGATGCTGAGGACGATCCGAGTCCACATTGTGATCCAGAATCGCCGTTCGAACAGAGTGCTGAAGAAGAGTCGTTTAATTCTACACCAGTAGCAGGCGCAAGCAAACCTCCAAAAAAGAAAGTTTGTCGACAATATATGGATAGCTATCTGAATCTCAGTTTCACATGGACTGGAGATGAAAACGTACCTCGGCCTATGTGTTTGATCTGTGGTGAGAAGCTTCCCAATTCCAATATGGTCCCAAGCAAGATGAACAGACATCTGTTGTCAAAACATGGAAATCTGGCAAACAAGGATGTTCAATATTTTGAAAGGCTTTTGGAAGAGCAGAAATGCCAACGATCATATTTCGAAAAACGAATGACAGTCTCAGATAAGATGCAGATTGTATCTTACCAAGTGGCTGAATTGATTGCTCAACAGACAAAACCACATACAATAGCTGAAAAATTGATTCGGCCTGCCTATAGCTTGATTGTGAAAACTTTGTTTGGTGATGATGCTGAGCGAGAAGTTATGGAAGTTCCTTTGTCTGATAATACAATTCGCAGAAGAATAGTTGATATGTCAGCTAATATTGAGAAGCGTGTTTCCGAAAGCATGAAGAATTCTAAATTTGCCATTCAAGTTGATGAATCGACCGACATTAGTGGAAAAGCACAGTTGCTTGCCTATATCAGATTCATTCACAATGACGAAATAATCACACAGTTTCTATTTTGCAAGGAACTTGCAAAACATACCAGAGGACAAGATATTTTCCAAACCTTGTCTGAGTATTTGGAAAAAGTTGATATTTCATGGGACTCTTGTATTGGAATTTGTACGGATGGACGACATGTGTGATAGGGAATGTGAGAAGCTTGGCGGCACTCAAACAGAAAAATCCAGATGTAATATCAACTCACTGTTTTTTACACAGAGAGGCATTAATCACCAAGACCCTTGTAGCTGATTTGAAGTTGGTTCTAGATCAGACTGTGCGCATTGTGAACTTCATCAAAGCAAAACCACTAAAGGTGCGGTTATTTGCTCAACTCTGCAAAGACATGGAATCAAAACATCAATGCCTAATTCTGCACTTGGAGGTTCGCTGGATGTCCCGCGGAAAAGTTTTAAATCGGGCGTTGGAACTGAAGAATGAATTAAGAGAATTTTTGGAACAAGAAAGGGAACCCATTGTACCACCAACTGGATGACAATGACTGGTGTGCAAAGCTGGCATATTTGGCCGATATCTTTTCCCGGTTGAATGTGCTCAATGCCAGTATGCAAGGCCGCGATGACAATATCCTCACAACTACAGACAAACTAACTGCATTCAAAAAAAAGCTTCAGCTCTGGCTTGGAAGAGCGATGCAACATAACCTCGAAATTTTCCCACTGGTAAAAAGTTTTAAAACGAGCAATGAATTGTACGGCCTCATACAGGAACACCTTGCAACACTGGTAGAAAAGATTGATCATTACTTCCCATCGTTGTCTACAGAAAAATTCGACTGGGTTAGAGACCCCTTTGCAAATTCCAGCTGTTCAGGTCTGACATTGGATGAGGAGGAGGAAATGGCCTGCATTTCGAGTGATCGCACCTTGAAAATGAAACACGGGACTCTTTTTGGATATACAACCAGAAACAGTATCCACGCATCTCTTCAAGAGCATTAGTTATTCTTCTACAGTTCTCCATGACATATTGTTGTGAACAGGGATTTTCAGGTCTGACAAATATCAAAGACCAGAAAAGAGAAAGGCTTCTTTGTGTTGATGAGGAGATGAGAGTTTGTTTGTCTCAAATTATACCTAATATAAATGAGATTACCCGACAAAAACAAGCTCACACCTCTCATTGAGTTTGTATACTTACTTAAGGTTACATATGTAAGAGGCTCGTCTAGAAGTATATTTTGGGAATGAATCATGTTTTTAATGTAGCTGCATTGTTTTATACTTTCTGGATGTCCCATGATCATATTATAAAGTAGTTGTGTTCTATGTTATGAATCAAGCACTGCTAGGAGTTTTTTTAAAAATGTATTTCTTATCAATAAAAAATTCGGTGTGGCGCGAGCAAATTTTTATTCCAAAAGTGCGGCCCAGTGAAAAAAGTTTGGGAACCACTGCCATAGTCAATTAGGGATAGGAAGAAATGTTGGCCTATTCAGTGATGCCCAAATCCCATGAAAGAATAATATCCCCAATTCTCCCATTGCCATCAAGCCTGGGGATCAGACCTGGTTAAATGAGAGCCATGGACAGCACCAGGCATAAGTAAAATTTAAGTATCAATCTGATGAAGCGACAACAAAGGGCTACTTGCACGCGAAACAGGAGAAACAGAATGCAATTGATAGTGCTGAGTGATCCCACGACCAATGCATCAGATCTCAGCTCTGCTGACCTGCCACATCCAATTGTGAATGGTGGTGTACAATTAAACAACTAACTGGAGGAGGGGGCTCCACAAATACCCCCATCCTTGGTGATGGAAGAGCTCAGCACATCTGTGCAACAGAGAAAGCTGAAGCATTTACAACTGTCTTCAGACAGAAGTGCTGAGTGGATGATCCATCTTGGCCTCTTGAGGGCCCTATGCCAGCCTTCAGCCAATTTGATTCAATCCACGTAAAGAAACAGCTGAAGGCACTGGTATTCTGTAAAGGCTATAGATCCTGACAATATTTCAGCAATAGTACTGAAGACTTGCCTTGTCCCCCGCCAAGCTGTCCCAGTGCAGCTCCAACACTGGCAGCTACATGACAAATTGTAAAATTGTCCAGGTATGTCCTGTATAGAAAAAGCAGGACAAATTCAACTCGGCCAATTATCATCCCATCAGCCTACTCTCAATCATCAGTAAAGTGATGGAAAGGTTAAATTCAGTGCTATCAAGCATGACTTACTCAAATATAATCTTCTCATTGACACTGAGTTTGGGTTCTGCCAGGGCCACTCAGCTCCTGACCTCATTATAGCCTTGGTCCAAATATGGACAAAAGAGTTGAATGCCAGAGATCAGAGTGACAGCCCTTGACATCACTGCAGCATTTGACCAGGTTTGGCATCAAGAAGCCCTAGCCCTTGACATGACTGCAGGAGTCCCTCAGAGCAGTGTCCTAGGCCCAACCTTCTTCAGCTGCTTCATCAATGACCTTTTTTCCATCATAAGGTCAGAAGTGGAGATGTTCTCTGATAGAAAAATGGAAACTAGCAGCAGGAATAGGCCATTTGGCCCTTCAAGCCTGCTTCACCATTCATTATGATCATGGCTGATCATCGCATTCAACATCCTGATCGCCCCTTACCCCCATATCCCTTGATCCCTTTAACCTCAAGAGCTATATCTAATTTCTTCTTGAAATCAGACGGACGTTTTGGCCTCAACTACTTTCTCTGGTAGTGAATTCCACACATTCACCACTCCCTGGGTGAAAATATTTCTTCTCACCTCAGTTCTGAAAGGTTTACCCCTTATCCTCAAACTCTGACCCCTAGTTATGGACTCCCTCACCATTGGGAACATTCTTTTTGAATCTACCCTGTCTAACACTGTTAGAATTTCATAAGTTTCTATGAGATCCCTTCTCACTCTTCTAAACTCCAGTGAATATAGAAACATAGAAACCCTACAGTGCAGAAGGAGGCCATTCGGCCCATCGAGTCTGCACCGACCACAATCCGACCCAGGCCCTACCCCCACATATTTTACCCGCTAATCCCTCTAACCTACGCATCCCAGGACTCAAAGGGACAATTTTTAACCTGGCCAATCAACCTAACCCGCACATCTTTGGACTGTGGGAGGAAACCGGAGCACCCGGAGGAAACCCACGCAGACACGAGGAGAATGTGCAAACTCCACACAGACAGTGACCCGAGCTGGGAATCGAACCTGGGACCCTGGAGCTGTGAAGCAGCAGTGCTAACCACTGTGCTACCGTGCCGCCCATGCTAACCACTGTGCTACCGTGCCGCCCAATATAATCCTAACCGACTTAGTCTCTCCTCATATGACAGACCTGCCATCCCAGGAGTCAGTCTGGTAAACTTTCTCTGCACTCCCTCTATTGCAAGGACAGCTTTCCTCCGATAAGGACACCAAAACTGTACACAATACTCCAGGTGTGGCCTCACCAACACTCTATAACGATTGCAACAAAACATCCCTTTCCCTGTACTCAAATCCTCTCACTATGAATGCCAACATACCATTTGCCTTCTTCACTGCCTCCTGTACCTGCGTGTTTACTTTCAGCGACTGATGCGTAAGGGCATCAAGGTCTCGCTGAGTATCCACCGCTCTCAATTTACACCCGTTCTAGTAATAATCGGCCTTGCTATTATTGTTGTCAAAGTGGATAACCTCACATTTATCCACAATATAAATGTGGGCTATGCAGATGCCCACTCACTCAGCCTGTTCAAATCATGTTGAAGCATCTCTGCATTCTCCTCACAGCTCATGGTACCCCACTAGCCACTGCCTGCCAATCAGAAAAAGACCCATCTCTGCCAACTCTTTGCTTCCTATCTGCTAACAGCTTTCTATCCATCTCCTGACATTGCAGATATTACCTTTAATTTTTCATTGTAGTCTGTTATGCAAGACCTTGTCGAAAGCCTTCTGTAAATCTAAATAAACCACATCCACTGGTTCTCTCACACACCTGCACAATGTTCACCGTTCACAACTCCTCAGATATTGAAGAAGTCTGTGTCCAGGAGCAGCAAGACCTGGACAACATGGCTAGGGCTGCTAAGGGACAAGCAATATTTGTGCCACACAAGTGCCAGGTAATGACCATCTCCTCTTGACATTCAATGGCATCACTATCACTGAATCTCCCACTATCAACATCCTAGATGTTAACATTGGCCAGAAACTGAACTGGGCTAGCCATATAAATACTATGGCTACAAAGCCAGGTCAGAGGCTGATAGTTCTGCAGTTTATAACTCACCTCCTAGCTCCAAAGCCTGTCCACCATCGACAAGGCACAATTTAGAAGTGGAATGGAATATTCTCCATTTGCTTGGATGAGCGCTGCTCCAACAACAGTCAAGAAGCTCAACACCATCCAAGACAGCCTGCTTAATTGGCACCCCACCCACCACCTTCGATATTCAGTCCCTCCACCAATGCACAATGGCAGCAGTGTGTACCATCTGCAAGATGCACTGCAACAACTCACCAAGTCTCCTTCAACAGCATCTTCCAAATCCATGACTCTACCGCCTAGAAAGACAAGAGCAGCAGATACATGGGAACGCCACCACCTGCAAGTTCCCTTCCAAGCCACTCACCATCCTGACTTGGAAGTATATCACTGTTGTCAATGTCCTAGAACTCCCTCCCTAACAGCACTGTGGGTGTACCTGCACCACGTGGCCTGCAACGATTCAAGAAGGTGGCTCACCACCTTTTCAGGGGCAATTAGGAATGGACAATCAATGCTGGGCCAGCCAGTAACTCCCATATCTGTGAAGGGATTTTTTTAAAGTTCCTAATTTTTAAACCACATCTTTCATTCTTGAATATGAAAATCTGATCAACTTTTAATAATTTCCCTTTGTATCTTTGAAAACCTTTGTTTGGTTAGGTTGAAGTCGCCACTTTTCCAGAGACCAAAAACAGCTTCCGTCATTTTTCTGCATAGTTTGAATTGCTGATACCCAACCTGAGTTACCACTGTTAATCCCCAAGCCTAATTTTGTGTAATGTCTGCACACGGCCATGGCCCAGCATGCTGCTGAGGACAGGGAGCCTTTCCCACACCATCGATTCATTTGTAAATGGTTACCATTTTTGTAGCTCCCCAAATGCTAATCTGGTTGAGATCAGATAAACACAGTAAGGAGTCTAACAACACCAGGTTAAAGTCCAACAGGTTTATTTGGTAGCGAACACCACTAGCTTTCGGAGCGCTGCTCCTTCGTCAGGCGAGTGGGAGATCTGCTCACAAACAGCAAACAGGGCATATAAAGACACAAACTCAATTTACAGAATAATGAACAATGATTGGAATGCGAGTCTTTACAGCTAATCAAGTCTTAAAGGTACAGACAATGTGAGTGGAGAGAGCATTAAGCACAGGTTAAAGATATGTGTATTGTCTCCAGACAGGACAGCCAGTGAGGTTTTGCAAGTCCAGGCAAGTTGTGGGGGTTACAGATAGTGTGACATGAACCCAAGATCCCGGTTGAGGCCGTCCTCGTGTGTGCGGAACTTGGCTATCAGTCTCTGCTCAGCGACTCTGCGCTGTCGTGTGTCGTGAAGACCGCCCTGGAGAACGTTTACCCGAATATATCAGAGGCCGAATGCCTGTGAGCGCTGAAGTGTTCTCCAACAGGAAGAGAACATTCTTGCCTGGTGATTGTCGAGCGGTGTTCATTCATCCGTTGTCGTAGCATCTGCATGGTTTCCCCAACGTACAATGCCTCGGGACATCCTTTCCTGCAGCGTATCAGGGAGAAAACGTTGGCCGAGTTGCAAGAGTATGTACCGTGTACCTGGTGGATGGTGTTCTCACGTGAGATGATGGCATCCGTGTCGATGATCCGGCACGTCTTGCAGCGGTTGCTGTGGCAGGGTTGTGTGGTGTCGTGGTCACTGTTCTGAAGGCTGGGTAGTTTGCTGCGGACAATGGTCTGTTTGAGGTTGTGCGGTTGTTTGAAGGCAAGAAGTGGGGGTGTGGGGATGGCCTTGGTGAGATGTTCGTCTTCATCAATGACGTTGAAGGCTCCAGAGGAGATGTCGTAGCTTCTCTGCTCCGGGGAAGTACTGGACGACGAAGGGTACTCTGTCCACCGTGTCCGGTGTTTGTCTTCTGAGGAGGTCAGTGCGGTTTTTCGCTGTGGCACGTCGGAACTGTCAATCGATGAGTCAAGCGCCATAGCCTGTTCTTATGAGGGCACCTTTCAGCGTCTGGAGGTGTCTGTTGCGATCCTCCTCATCCGAGCAGATCCTGTGTATACGGAGGGCTTGTCCGTAGGGGATGGCTTCTTTAACGTGTTTAGGGTGGAAGCTGGAGAAGTGGAGCATTGTGAGATTATCCGTGGGCATGCGGTACAGTGAGGTGCTAAGGTGACCGTCCTTAATGGAGATGCGTGTGTCCAAGAATGCAACCGATTTTGGAGAGTAGTCCATGGTGAGTCTGATGGTGGGATGGAACTTGTTGATGTCATCATATAGTTGTTTCAGTGATTGTTCACCATGAGTCCAAAGGAAGAAAATGTCATCAATGTATCTAGTGTATAGCATCGGTTGAAGGTCCTGTGCGGTGAAGAAGTCTTGTTCGAACCTGTGCATGAAGATGTTGGCATATTGAGGTGCGAATTTGGTCCCCATGGCTGTTCCATGTGTCCGGATGAAGAACTGCTTGTTGAAGGTGAAGACATTGTGGTCCAGGATTAAGCAGATGAGTTGTACAATTGCATCTGGAAACTGGCAGTTGTCGGTGTTGAGTACTGAGGCAGTTGCAGCAATGCCATCATCGTGGGGGATGCCGGTGTAGAGTGCCGAGACATCCATTGTGACGAGGAGTGCTCCTGGTTCAACTGCTCCATGTGTGCTGAGTTTCTGTAGGAAGTCTGTAGTGTCGCGACAAAAGATGGAGCTTCTTTGTACAATGGGTTTCAGGATGCCCTCGACATAGCCGGAGAGGTTCTCGCACAGGGTCCTGTTGCCCGATACGATGGGACGGCCGGGTGTGTTTGCCTTGTGTATCTTCGGGAGGCAGGAGAGATCTCCAACGCGGGGAGTACGTGGGATGAGAGCATGGAGGGTGTTCTGAAGGTCCGGATCAAAGGTCTTGATCAGAGTGTTGAGTTGACGGGTGTGTTCTTTGGTCGGATCTGCGGGTAACTGTCTGTAGTGTTCCTTGTTGTTCAGTTGTCGGTACACTTCTTTGCAGTAATCCGTTCTGTTCAGTATGACGATGGACCCTCCTTTGTCTGCTGGTTTGATGACAATGTTGCGGTTGGTCTTGAGAGCGCGGATGGCATTGCGTTGTGTTTGGGTGATGTTCGGGGCTGTCTTGTGAGTGCGGCTGATGAATTTGGTGTTGATGGACCTCCTGATGGCTTGGGCATACATGTCAAGTCGAGGGCAGCGGCCTTCCGGAGGAGTCCAATTTGACTCTTTCCTCTTCGGATGCACTGCGGATCTCTCTGTCTGCTGTTCCGGTTCATTGGCTGTCTTGTTGTGTTCGCTGTTGGCCTCTTGGGGTTTGTGGAAGAACTCCCGCAGCCTCATTCGCCTGATGAATTCCTCTGTGTCTGCTGCGAGACTGATGGGGTCTATTTTGGTGGTGGGGCAAAAATTGAGCCCTCGGCTGAGAACTTCTATTTCATCTGATTGAAGTGTGTAGTCCGACAAGTTGACAATGGACTTCCCTCTAATGGTACTGTTTTCTACTGTGGTACCGGGGGAGGCTTGGTTGCTGCCTTGGTTGTCTGTACCTTTAAGACTTGATTAGCTGTAAAGACTTGCATTCCAATCATTATTCATTATTCTGTAAATTGAGTTTGTGTCTTTATATGCCCTGTTTGCTGTTTGTGAGCAGATCTCCCACTCGCCTGACGAAGGAGCAGCGCTCCGAAAGCTAGTGGCGTTTGCTACCAAATAAACCTGTTGGACTTTAACCTGGTGTTGTTAGACTCCTTACTGTGTTTACCCCAGTCCAACGCCGGCATCTCCACATCATGAGATCAGATAACCCAGCACAGACCAAAAATTGGATCAAAGTTGTGAGCTTTGCAGTTCAAGTGCTTACTGAACCAGGGCAGATTCTGTCTTTTTTATTGGAAGTAGGATATTTCCCAATTTCTTCATCCCCTCCATTGTCTTGTTTGTTGCAGTCGACCATTCTTCCTCAACACCCAGTATTGCAGTGTAGCCTGCTGCCAGCATTACACGAGATTAGCCCACCAGGGTGAGCTGCCAAAGCCACACGTGTAGTTGTGGGGCCTTTGGCCTCCACTGTCCCCCTCTGGCACAACCATGATTGTGTGTGTGTTCATTGGACTAACAGAGCTGTGCCTTTGCCCACTATTCCATTGCACAGCATGTTGCTACAGCAGATGTACTGTTTTGGGACTGTTTAGTGCTGTAGTTAGGCAGAGGTTGAGTTTATTGCTAACTGGCATTGAGAGCTGGATGGATGCTTTATTTTCACTGAAGTGTTCCAGTCAGGGCTGGAAACAATTTCTGAAAATGACTTGCCGCTTGGCAGCAAACAAGGTTAAAAAAAATGTTTTGATAAATTTTACATTCCATTTCTAAATTCTGTGCAGAAAAAAAGTCTTTGTTTTCAAAATCAGTTGTAAAATGGGTAGGGGTGAGCAAAAGGGGCCCAAAGGATTAGAATAATTAAACAGAGGGAAATTGCTTGTTCCAGGTACCTTGGGTCCATTCTAATTACAGTGCCTTGGAAAATTCCAGAACAAAGTCTATTCAGTCCATCAAGCCTTACCAGTGTCCTTCTCCACATGAACTTGTTCTCACTCTCTCGCTTGTTCCCTATTCCCTTCACTGTTCCTCTTTTTCAAACAACTGTTTAATATCCTTTTAAAAGAGGTTATGGTCCCTGCTGCGACAAAGAATTGTACATTCCAGCCACACTCTGTGTAAAGATTTATTTTTCTCTTGTCTGTTAATTAAGAAAACTACAAAAAGAATTTTGTGCCCCCACCCGTCTCGTTGACCTGATTTCATCATGAGGTTAAAGATTCCAACACCTCCATGTGAGGTGTGTGAGACAATGATCTCAGTGCATCAACTAACAACATCCTTTTATGAAGGAATGTTTTCACTATTGGAACACTGCACTCAACTGTAGACATTCTTTTAAAAAAAGCAATGCCAGCAATGTGTATAATATAAATGCAGAATTTAAATAAGATGGGAGAGTTGGTGTAGTTTTGATATATTGTTGCACTAATGTCCACATTGCCAAAGCGTTTTAGACACCTTGTGGTGGTAAGAGCACCAAGCAGCACCTCCTGTTCAGAGACTAGGGTTTTATTAACTGCACAAGCTTATAATGTCCCCTCGGAGCCAGAAAGCTGTGTCTTGATTGAGTACCTGACAAATAGCCAAGTTCCTTAAATTAAGTATTGATTTTATAATCTATTGCTCGCCTCTCATACTAGCACAAGATACATTTATGAATAAAAAGCGTGGGCATTCCCCAAAAGTACCTTGTTTGGCTGCCTCAAACTTTCAGTGTTAATTTTTCAGTTCAATGTACTGACCTATTGAATATGCAAATACACTCGCACGCTGACCACACTGAATGCATTTGTGTAGCGCCTTTCACAACATCAGGCTGTCCCAAAGTGCTTCACAGCCAGGGAAGTACTATTCAAATGCAGTCACTGTTGTGAGAGAGGAAACACATTATAACCTGTCCACAGCAAACTCCCACAATCAGCCAGGACACTAGGGATAACTCCCCTGCTCCTTTTAAAATAATCCCATAGGATCTCTTACAGCCATCTGAAAGGACAAATGGGATCTCAGTTTAACATCTCATCTGAAAGACAGTACCTCCGACAGTGCTGCATTCCCTCAGTACTGTTCTGGAGTGCCAGCCTTGATTTCAGTGCTGAGGCTTGGCCGACACACAAAGTATGGCAAAACAAGTCTATTTGAAAAGTTCTCCACATTCTTCCTGGGATCTGCAGAGTCTGTGTGATCTCCACCCCCCAATCATGCCAACGATAAATTGCTTTTGAAGTACAGTTACTGTTATGTGCGTAAATACAGCAACAAATTACACACGACCATGTCCTATAAACATGCCTGGTGAATTGTTCTGTTTCTCGATAGTATCGAATGAGGGGTGATTGTTATACAGGGTGCTGATTAAGATGGATTATGAGAGTAAACTAGCTCAGAATATAAAAACAGATAGCAAAAGTTTCTACAAATATATAAAACGAAAAAGAGTGGTGAAAGTAAACATTGGTCCTTTAGAGGATGAGAAGGGTGATGTAATAACTGGAAATGAGAAAATGGCTGAAGCATTGAACCGGTATTTTGTGTCGGTCTTCACAGTGGAAGACACAAATAACATTTGACAGGAAGGCTATGGCAGGTGAGAACTTAGAAACTATCATTATCACGAAAGAGGTAGTGTTGGGCAAGTTAATGGGGCTAAAGATAGACAAGTCTCCTGGTCCTAATGGAATGCATCCCAGGGTACGAAAAGAGATGGAGGAAGAAATAGCAAATGCGTTAGTTGTAATTTACCAAAATTCGCTGGACTCTGGGGTGGTTCCTGCAGATTGGAAAACAGCAAATGTGACGCCACTGTTTAAAAAAGGAGGTAGACAAAAGGCAGGTAACTATAGGCCGATTAGCTTAACTTCTGTAGTAGGGAAAATGCTTGAATCTATCATCAAGGAAGAAATAGCGAGACATCAGGATATAAATTGTCCCATTGGTAAGACGCAGCATGGGTTCATGAAGGGCAGGTCATGTTTGACTAATTTGGTGGAATTCTTTGAGGGCACTACATGTGCAGTGGACAATGGGGAACCTGTGGATGTGGTGTATCTGGATTTCCAGAAGGCATTTGACAAGGTGCCGCACCAAAGACTGCTACATAAGATAAAGGTGCACAGTGTTACGGGTAATGTATCAGCATGGATAGAGGATTGGTTAACTAACAGAAAGCAAAGAGTGGGGGTAAATGGGTGTTTTTCTGGTTGGCGATCAGTGACTAGTGGTGTGCCTCAGGGATCAGTGTTGGGACCGCAATTGTTTACGATTTACATAGATGATTTGGAGTTGGGGACCAAGTGTAGTGTGTCAAAATTCGCAGATGACACTAAGATGGGTGGAAGAGCAAAGTGTGCAGAGGATGCTGAAAGTCTGCAAAGGGTATTAGATAATCTAAGTGAGTGGGCGAGGGGCTGGCAGATGGAGTACAATGTTGGTAAATGTGAGGTCATCCATTCTGGTAGGAATAACAGCAAAATGGACTATTATTTAAATGGTAAAAAATTGCAGCATGCTGCTGTACAGAGGGATCTGGGTGTCCTTGTGCAGGAATCTCAAGGAGTTGGTTTGCAGGTGCAGCAGGTAATTAAGAAGGCAAATGGAATTTTGTCCTTCATTGCTAGGGGGATAGAGTTTAAAAACAGCGAGATTATGTTGCAGCTGTATAAGGTGCTGGTGAGGCCATACCTGGAGTACTGTGTACAGTTTTGGTCTCCTTACTTGAGAAAGGATATACTGGCACTGGAGGGGTGCAGAGGAGATTCACTAGGTTGATTCCAGAGTTGAGCGGGTTGGCTTATGAGGAGAGACTGAGTAGACTGGGGCTATACTCATTGGAATTCAGAAGAATGAGGGGAGATCTTATAGAAACATACAAGATTATGAAGGGAATAGATAAGATAGAAGCAGGGAAGTTGTTTCCACTGGCGGGTGAAACTAGAACTAGGGGGCATAGCCTCAAAATAAGGGGAAGCAGATTTAGGACTGAGTTGAGGAGGAACTTCTTCACACAAAGGGTTGTGAATCTGTGGAATTCCCTGCCCAGTGAAGCTGTTGGGGCTACCTCATTGAATGTTTTTAAGGCAAGGGTAGATAAGTTTTTGAACAGTAAAGGAATTAAGGGTCATGGCGAGCGGGCGGGTAAGTGGAGCTGAGTCCACAAAAAGATCAGCCATGATCTTATTGAATGGCGGAGCAGGCTCGAGGGGCCAGATGGCCTACTCTTGTTCCTAGTTCTTATGTGCTGAGAGAATTCCCAATTCCCATTAAATAGTGCCAGGAGATCATTAACATCCCTCTAAATGATTAGAACAGCCAAGGTGAGACGTCTGCTTAACATGGCAGTATAGCACCTCAAAATGAAATGCTTCCTCAATACAACAGTCAAGTCTCTGCCTAGATTGTGTTCAAACTCTGCATTGGGAGTTGAACCACAACCTTCTAACTCAGGAAATATTGCTGTCAACTAGGCTAAGCTGATATACTGAACCTCAAAGTACCACTCCATTTTTCACACTAGTCATTCAATGGCCCCAGAGAGTGAGGTGTCTGCATTTGTGAGCATTGTGATAGATTGGACCAATGTTAACTGGAATTGCAGCAAGCCTCTTTCACCCAGCCTCCATAGACAGAGGGGATATTCATACTTCCTTTGGACTTTAGACATCATACATTTCTGAAATTCTATGGACAGTGCACTTCACTACACAGTCTGTACTTCTCCATTGACACTGTTGATTACCTGTGAGTGTTGGACTATCGTCACTCTGCCGATATATTCTGTGCCTGCACTGGCTAGCAGGCAATGAATCCAGTGAGTTCAAGGGATCTGGACTTGAAACATTTGCCCAAAATCCATCCTAAAGACAGTCAATGCAGAATTGGTCTTAACCCTGACATTCCTATCTGAATCAGAAGGTTAGGGTTCAAGTTACAAATCCAGATTTCAACAATTAATTTAGGCTGACACTCCCTGTGTAACACAGGGAGTGCTGCATTGTCTGAGGTGATGAGATTTTAGATGAAATGTTAAATTGAGACCCCTCCTGCTAGCAAAATTCCCGCTGTATAGAAGACCGCATGGCACAATTTCAAAGTGGAACAGAAAGAGTTTGTCACAACCAACATCACTCAAACAAATGATCCGACCATTATGAAGTTGCTGATTGTGTGGAACCTTGCAACTGCGATTCCTACACTCCAAAGCACTTTGGGGCACCTGAGGTTATTAAAAATGCTCTCAAAATGCAAGACTTTTTGTTCTCCTTTCAGAATATGAGAATATTTTGTGCTTTTTGGTCCTACTTCCCACCAATACCCCATGGAAGTTGTCACAGATATATGTTAAAAGATGTAACATTTTCATCTTGTGCCACTTTCTGAGAAAAGTAGTATTTGACCGATATGTTTGTTTGAATCCTATTTCAGAGGAATTATTTTGAAGTGAAAAATCTATCAAATTCAACATTTCCAACCCAGAGCCATGTTCTGCAGAAGACATATTGACCTGTTAACAGTTTGAGGAGCTTTATTGAGTGTCACAGAAGCAAGATGTGGTTGTTATATTAATGTGTGATGGAGGTGGTATATTGGTACCATTATCTGAAATAAGCCTGTGTGATAACATTAGATGAGTTCAATGGAAGAGCTTGGGAAATAATGAACTGGAGTCAGTTGGGTCTTTTCTGTGCACCATAATTTTCAGATGACGATTCTGAGGAGCCTCTGGAAGGACTGAGCTATCGGCAGCAGGAGACTCACCTGTGCCACCAGATGAAAATGGCAACCGTTGCTTCATCCCACGATTCCTCTCATTGGCAAGAAGAAGGCACTTACACTCAACAGGATGAGGGCTCCCATCCTGCACACTGCTCCAGTCACAGTGAGTATATCCAGCAGCAGGTTACTAACAGCTGAATAGCTCATACACCAACCGTGGTTCTGGCTGCTGGGCACAAAGTGCTGGCTGCCAAAGGGAGGTAGCATGAGCAAAGTCAAGCCTAGCCACTCTACGCCAAGCCTCCAATCTCCTGCCACTGCTGCACCTCACATCAGCAATGGTAATCAATAGCTCTCAGATGGTTTACCAAATTGAAAGGGCACATAGTAAGTTCATTAGTGTAAGAATGCTTGTATTAAGCTTATATTTGAGATGTAACCAGAAGGGTTACATGGGGACACACTTCCTGGACCCTGAGCATCAATCTGCTATGTATTGTTCTTCCAGCACAGACCTGTTATCCTGCATATAACGGTCCAGTGTTGAGATAAGATTTACTAAACAGTGAGTGAATCTTCTTTAACTCGCTGTTGCAGTATTTTCAGGTCCTTAGTAATATGTTCTGTGTGTAGTTACATCAGTGATACAATCTATTAATTTATTTAGCAAGCAACTGATGAATGAATGTAGAGAGCATTGGAACTGTTGTAATAAAGTGATTCATATCCAGTATTTCAGCAGCACGGGTACTTATGAATTCTGTGTGCCTACACAAAAGCAAGGGGACACCTCTTCCCCTCCATCTGCCTTCCCCTTGCCAGCTTCAACAGTTCATCGTTTTCCTTGGTAACTGGAGTGAGGAGAGTGATTGGGTACACTGTAGCTCAGTATCCCAATTCTTAATGACTTTGCCTGACTTGATTCTACTTCTCATGAACGGACTTCAGCTGTTTTTCATTTCCTCTTTACTAAAGTAAAGTATTAAACTATTTATTATTAAAGTAGGTTCTTTACTCAGAGAGTAGTAAGGGCGTGGAATGCCCTGCCTGCAACAGTAGTGGACTCGTCAACATTAAGGGCATTTAAAGGGCCATTGGATAAACATATGGATGATATTGGAATAGTGTAGGTTAGATGGGCTTTAGTTTGGTTTCACAGGTCGGCGCAACATCGAGGGCTGAAGGGCCTGTACTGCGCTGTAATGTTCTATGTTCTCTGCTGACAGTTAGTCAAAAGTTTTAAGATTTTGAAATTTCTGGATACTTTGATTTGGCTTCTGAGCTTTCAATGCAGGCTTGTGTAATACCATGTACTGTAGCATGTTCCTACAGAGCATCACGTGGTAGATCGTTCAACTCAATCTTTCAGCCTTCAGCTCTCTCATAGCAAAGAAAATTCTGGAGCCTGAGGGCAGCTGTGATAGTCAGTCAACTTATCACCTTCAGTCACTGGGACATTGGTGCACCTCTTGGTGACCCATGTGACCGGTGAACAATCCATCCAATTTCACAACAAGGTTGATGTGATGTATCCAAGGTGATCTAATATGGTTACATATCAAAGCTAATCCAGTTCAGCTTTGAATTCAAGATATCCCTCTCCTGGACATGCTTGCTTGAGAAGTCTGAGCTACTTGGCCCCCAACTCTGAATCATCTTTGTAAATTGTAAACAATTGCAGTCCCAACACTGATCCCGGGGGCACACCACTAATCACTGATCGCCAACCAGAAAAACACCCATTAGCACCACGCTTTGCTTTCTCTTAGTTAACCAATCCTCTATCCATGGTAATACATTACCCGTAACGCCATACACCTTTATCTTATGCAGCAGCTTTTTGGGCGGCACCTTGTCAAATGCCTTTTGGAAATCCAGATACACCACATCCAGTGGTTTCCTGTTGCCGTGTCCTCAAAGAGTTCCACTAAGTTAGTTAAACATTAACCTGCCGTTCATGAACCCATCTTCCAAATGAGACAATTTCTATACAGATGTCTCACTATTTCTTCCTTAAAGATATATTCAAGCATTTTCCCGACTACAGAAGTTAAGCTAACTGGCCTATAGTTACCCGCCTTTTGTCTACCTCTTTTTTTAAACAATGGCATCACATTTGCTGTTTTCCAATCTGCGGGAACCCCCCCCCCCAGAGTGAATTTTGGTACATTACCACGAGTGCATTTGCTATTTCCCCGCCATCTCTTTTAGTACCTAATTGCCCTTGAATTGAGTACCTTGCTAGGCCATTTCAGAAGCATTTAAGAGTCAACCACCTACTTGCCAACATATGGAAAGTGTTTAACATTCCAGAGTCCTTCCTTCAACATACTTGGGAGATGGAATATTTGATTAACTATGTTTAAGTTTTAAGTTTAAGTTATTAGTGTCAGAAGTAGGCTTACTTTAACTCTGCAATGAAGTTAGTGTGACAATCCCCGAGAGGGTTGATCTGAGTTTTGTTTTGGCAACACTCAACATCAGAGCAGATTTTTTGCATGCAAAATTAAGGAGATTGAGAGTGACTTGTATATCCAGTGCAGAGTCGGCAACAAACTTTAGATCTTGTAAATCTATGGAGGTCGGTTTAGTTTTGGCATGGAGGCAACTGAGGTTATAGAGTTTTCCATCTCAACAGTATTTAATACTGACACTAGATGGCAGTTGTTCTTTGAGGTGAATAGCTACTGACCAATGATGCAAATCGTGAATGGTACAGGGACTGTAACATAGCCTTGTTTGATCTTGGTCTGCATTTTGCAGCATCTGTTTTAGATATCCCAATCAACACAATTGCAGTCATTCCATCATGAGGCGATTGCAATGAAATGTCATGGGCCAAATCTCTGGAACACACCTGTGATTCACTGAGTCAGATTCTATGGTCAGATCAATGAATGCAATGATAGTTTTTGGGAGTTCCTTTTCCTCCCAAATCTTTGACCTGAACAGTGACATGTCCAGTAGGTGCCAGTACTTTGATCTAGGATGCCTCTACATGGTGCCGTGTATCTCCTCCTGGCAGAAGAGGGTGTTTATTATCATGAGGCCATGCTGAGCAATGGCTTTTCCCACTCTGTTTTTCCCAATGGTTCAGATATTGAAGTCACAGTCAACCCTGGCATTAAAATTGCTAGGAAGAATATTTTTTTAACTTTTGGAATGGCAATGAGGACTTCTTCAAGCTCAGAATAGAACTTCTCCTTAAAATCTCACCTGAGTCCAGGGTCAGGGCATAAGGACCAGATGCCTGTGGCAAACAGGTTATGGCTGAGTTTTGGCACATAGGATTAGAAGCAGGAATAGGCCATGTGGCCCTCTGAGCCTGCTCTGCCATTTGATAAGATCATGACTGCCCTACCTGTGGCCTCTACTCCACTTTGCTGTTTGTCTCCATCCACCACCACCTCTCCCCCCCCACCACGCGCACGCACGTGAATACACACACACCTCTTAACTCCCTTGTCTTTCGCAAATTAGCATTGAATAAATTCAATGACATTCAATAAGAATTCCACTGAATCACAGCCCTCTGAGAGAAAATAAATTCTCTTAATTTTTGTAAGGGAATTTATGCCCCCTAGTTCTAGTCTCCCTCTTTAGAGGAAACATCTGCCCAGTATTCACCCCGTGCAGAGTTTGATGTCAATGTTCACTGATTCTTTTGAATGTTATTTGTTACTGTTCATGCCATCATACCTAATCAAACCACCTAACATATTCAAAATAACATAGTCCCAATGTGATTGTTATTTTAAGAGCCCCAGTGTATCATGCCTAAGTTCATTTCTCACAACTGCCTAAGCACAAAACTGCAAAGCAACGTGCTGGTGTGTCCTCATCGAATAACATTTACCTGATACAGCATTTCCCTGTTACTGCCACACACATTACTGTTCCCTTAAAACCCACAGGGATTGCTGTTCAATATAATATCAATGTGGAGATGCCGGCATTGGACTGGGGTAAGCACAGTAAGAAGTCTCACAACACCAGGTTAAAGTCCAACAGGTTTGTTTGGTAGCAAATACCATAAGCTTTCGGAGCGCTGCCCCTTCGTCAGATGGAGTGGATATCCACTCCATCTGACGAAGGGGCAGCGCTCCGAAAGCTTATGGTATTTGCTACCAAATAAACCTGTTGGACTTTAACCTGATGTTGTGAGACTTCTTACAATATAATATCCACAGGGATTGCTGTTCCCTATAAAACCTTTTTTCCCTATAAAATTTCCACTCCATCTGACGAAGGAGCAGTGCTCTGAAAGCTTATGGTATTTGCTACCAAATAAACCTGTTGGACTTTAACCTGGTGTTGTGAGACTTCTTACCCTATAAAACCCACGGGGATTGCTGTTACCTATAAAACCCACAGAGATTGCTGTTCCTTATAAAACCCACAGGGATTGCTGTTCAATATAATATCCACAGGGATTACTGTTCCCTATAAAACCAGTAAGAGTTTTAACAACACCAGGTTAAAGTCCAACAGGTTTATTTGGTAGCAAATGCCATTAGCTTTCGGAGCCCTGCTCCTTCGTCAGATGGAGTGGATATCTGCTCGCAAACAAGGCACACAGACACAAAATCAAGTTACAGAATACTGATTAGAATGCAAATTTTTACAGATAATCAAGTCTTAAAGATACAGACAATGTGAGTGGAGGGAGCATTAGGCACAGGGTTAAAGAAATGCGTATTGTCTCCAGACAGGACAGTCAGTGAGATTCTGCAAGTCCAGGAGGCAAGCTGTGGGGGTTACCGATAGTGTGACATGAACCCAAGATCCCGGTTTAGGCTGTCCTCATGTGTGTGGAACTTGGCTATCAGTTTCTGCTCAGCGACTCTGTGCTGTTGTGTGTCGTGAAGGCCGCCTAGGAGAACGCTTACCTGAAGATCAGAGACCGAATGCCTGTGACCGCTGAAGTGCACTTTAGCGGTCACAGGCATTCGGTTTCTGATCTTCGGGTAAGCATCCTCCTAGGCGGCCTTCACGACACACGACAGCACAGAGTCGCTGAGCAGAAACTGATAGCCAAGTTCCACACACATGAGGACAGCCTAAACCGGGATCTTGGGTTCATGTCACACTATCGGTAACCCCCACAGCTTGCCTCCTGGACTTGCAGAATCTCACTGGCTGTCCTGTCTGGAGACGATACGCATTTCTTTAACCTATGCCTAATGCTCCCTCCACTCACATTGTCTGTATCTTTAAGACTTGATTAGAATGTGAATCTTTACAGATAATCAGTATTCTGTAACTTGATTTTGTGTCTCTGTGTGCCCTGTTTGCGAGCAGATATCCACTCCATCTGACGAAGGAGCAGCGCTCCGAAAGCTAATGGCATTTGCTACCAAATAAACCTGTTAGACTTTAACCTGGTGTTGTTAAAACTCTTACTGTGTTTACCCCAGTCCAACGCCGGCATCTACACATCATGACTACCCTATAAAACCCACAGGGATTGCTGTTCAATATAATATCCACAGGGATTACTGCTCCCTATAAAACCCACAGGGATTGCTGTTCCCTATAAAACCCATAGGGATTGCTGTTCCCTATAATATCCACAGGTATTGCTGTTCAATATAATATCCACAGGGATTGCTGTTCCCCATAATATCCATGATGTGGAGATGCCGGCGTCCCCTTGTATCCCATGCCCCTTCACTTTCTCCATAAGCCTTGCATGGGGCACCTTATCAAACGCCTTACTGAAATCCATATAAACCACATCTACCGCTCTTCCCCCGCTAAGTGTCTAGTCACATCTTCAAAAAACTCAATCAGACTCGTATGGCATGATCTGCCTCGGACAAAGCCATGCTGGCTACTTCTGATCATACTATTCCTTTCCAAATGTTCATAAATCCTGCCTCTCAGGATCTTCTCCAGGGTTATAAAACACAGCAGTGAAGCAAGAGGGGAGTGGAAGATGCAAATCTATAAACAATTCTTATGGATAGAAAAGTTGCTTCTAAACATTGAAAGCATGCAGACATATACTTCCCTTTGTGGAGCTTGTTGCGATTTTTCGAATGCTGCATAATTTATGTTGATGAATAGAACACACAGCTCCTTAATTTGGCTGGTGTGATTTGAGCATGATTCATTTTAAAAACAATTGTACACTATGCCCACTGTAATGCATGTTACTGAGTTGATTGTTATGTTATTTCCCATAGCTTCCAGTTCCATTAATGAACCCTCTACCACTTCAACATCCCAGTCCTGTAAGGGGGATGGCAGTCGGATCAAATCACGTGTCCCTCCAAACATGCCAAAGCTTTTCATCCCATCATCTGTGGCAAAGTTTCCACCAGAAATAACCGTTACACCACCGACCCCAACCCTACTGTCACCAAAAGGTAGCGTGTCCGAGGAAACCAAACAAAAGCTGAAGGTAAGGAATCATTCCTAACTATTCCCCATCCCCAGTATATATTTGTGCACTAATTTAGCTGCCACTTTGTGAGCCATGGGAGTGTGCACCCGTGGGTGGGTGCTTGGCCTGGGGGAGTGTGTGCCCATATGCATGTGGCTGCGTTAGTGTGCGCATGGGTACACGTGTTTCGCAAGATTGCAATCAGCTATTCAAAAATCTCCCAAGATTGCCAGCAACATTGACCAGGTGGACAGAGGTTAAAATATGGTGCCCACTATCTAGAAAGATTAAAAGAAGATCTAATGGAGGTGTTTAAAATTATGGAGGGGAGTTTGATAATTGTAAATCAGGAGAAGATGGTTTCCACTGCTTGGTGTGTCAGTGACTAGATGGTGTTAATATTAGAACAATACTTAAAGAACAAAGACAGCAGTTCAGGGTTGAAGAGGATTACATATGGGGGTCATAGGGCTGAATGGCCTCCTTATGTATTGAAACCATTCTATAATACTATGAGATGCTCATGTCACAGTCTTCAGCAATGATTAGTCTCGCCGGTAGGTTGGAAAAATAAAGAACATTAGGTATGGGCTGTGTCAGAAAGTGTGTGTAATCCACCAGAATGGGAAAAGTGAACTAGAATCTGCTTGGTCACTCCCAAAAGCCCATTTTATGGAGCATCAGTATCAGAGACCTGCAGTCCTTTCTCCGAGTCAAGTAGCAAAAACATTTAATTAGACAGGAAAGATTGGATAGTGAAGTGGGTTAGACATTGGCTCTTTACCTTAGAGGTCTCTAAGTTCAAACCCTGCTCAGACTGAAGGGCTGTCTACATATCTCTCAAAACCAAACTGTTAATGTTACTAATGATCATAAATAACCTCATATTGCTATTTTATGACTTCTACAAGTAGCTTTATGGAGTTGTTAGTCTTTTATGTTTTGTTTTTTCCATTTTCTAATCCGAGATTAATGATTGACATCTTGATATATATTTCATGTATCTAAATACAGTAAAGTGTTAATCTGTCAATTGAGATATGTAAGAGTGGTTGGCACTGCTGCCTCACAGCGCCAGGGACCCAATTCCAGACTTGAGTGACTGTATGAAATTTGCACGTGAGATTACTGTCAAGGTGAAGTCTGGATCTCCCTCTAGTGAGAAGTCTCACAACACCAGGTTAAAGTCCAACAGGTTTATTTGGTAGCAAAAGCCACTAGTTTTTAGAGCCTTAAGCTCCTTCTTCAGGTAAGTGGGAGTTCTGTTCACAAACAGGGCATATATAGACACAAACTCAATTTACAAGATAATGGTTGGAATGCGAGTCTTTACAGGTAATCAAGTCTTAAAGATACAGACAATGTGAGTGGAGAGAGGGTTAAGCACAGGTTAAAGAGGTGTGTATTGTCTCCAGCCAGGATAGTTAGTGAGATTTTGCAAGCCCAGGCAAGTCGTGGGGGTTACAGATAGTGTGACATGAACCCAAGACCCCGGTTGAGGCCGTCCTCATGTGTGCGGAACTTGTTCCTTTAAGACTTGATTACCTGTAAAGACTCGCACTCCAACCATTATCTTGTAAATTGAGTTTGTGTCTATATATGCCCTGTTTGTGAACACAACTCCCACTGACCTGATGAAGGGGCAGCACTGCCAAATAAACCTGTTGGACTTTAACCTGGTGTTGTGAGACTTCTTACTGTGCTTACCCCAGTCCAACGCCGGCATCTCCACATCATTCCTCCCACACTCCAAAGATGTACAGGTTAGGTGGATTGGCCATGCTAAATTGCCTCTTAGTGTCCAAAGATGTGTAGGTTAGGCAGATCTGCCATGGTAAATGTGCAAGGTTACGGAGATAGGATGGGGGGGGGGGATTTCCCTGGATAAAATGCTCTTTCAGAGAATCAGTGTGGACTTGATGGGCCGAATGGCTTCTCCATGCTCTAGGGATTGTGTGTGACTAAAACAAATCAGGCTTCACAGATTTGATTTTGTCAATAACTCCAAGGTCAAGTTTGGGCAAACAGTTTAAAGCTAGCGGGAACCTTTTACATTTCAGTATTTTATTTACTGCAGGAATTCCATTGATATTCACCCAGAAAACCAGAACATCCCAGTTGAGACTCTGACTGGATTTAGAGGACAATATGATACAAACTTGTGGAGTCCAGTTCCTGGTGGTCACAGGCACTTGTGCTAATCTGCTACCAATTGGGACTAAATTGGCAATTTCATGCGGAGAAAAGAGTAGATTATTAAACCAGTATAGGGGCAGCTTTTATCTGTGTTTGTGTAAAAGGTGGGATTTACACAGGCAATGTATATAATAGTGGAGTTTTGTCATGAGTGAGAGCAAACTGGTGACACCCTTCACTCTGTGGTGAGTATTTGCAGTTAATCTAATTAACGTTTTAAGATCTCCTTCATTTATTTGTGAGGATCATTTAGTCCATATATAACTAGCTCTACATTAGCGCATACAGCTAACCTGTTGTTAGTAATGTCCAAAGATGTGTAGGTTGGGTGGATTGGCCATGCTAAATTGCCCATTAGTGTCCAAAGATCTGCAGGTTAGGGGGATTAGTGGGTTAAATGCATGGTGTTACAGGGCTAGAGCTGGGGAGGGGTGGGTGAGGTGCTCCATTAGAGCGTCAGTGCAGACTCGATGGACTGAATGGCCTCTTTTTGGGCTGTAGAGATTCTATGATTATATGTCTGGCCTGGCTGTAACGGAGAACTCTTGCCATTGACTTCACATTCACAGTCATCGAAGGCTGTGTCTCCATCCCGTAATGCTGGCCTTTTGAGATGGGTTTTGTGATATTCTACTGCTCACTGAGTCTCTGCTGTGGAATTGCTCTGGTGTGAACACTGCTTTCCCTATTTTCTTTCAGACTGCCATTCTGTCAGCACAATCTGCTGCCAATGTGAAGAAAGAGACACTCTGTCAGCCAGCACTGGAAATCCTGGAGACATCGAGCCAGGAGTCTTCACTGGAGAGTGACACCGATGATGAGGAAGATGATTACATGGACATATGACACAGCGTAGATTCCCTAAGCTGCTGTAGTAGGCAGCCAACTACTGAGGATCTGCAAATGCCATTGTAAAGACAATTGGGAATACAGTTTTCTCTGAGGTGACGGAAGTGCACAATACTTTATATGGAGCACACTGGAACAGGGTGCAACATTCTCCTACCAGCATTGGCCTTTGTAAATATTAGATGCATTGTGGCAGCAAAAACAGGAGAAGCCCAGGTGCATCACTGGGCTTCTGGCTTGATTCTCTTCTGACTTTGAGAGATGACTTTGACCTTCTTAGAACACACAAGTTATTGATTTATTTTGCAGGATCAGATTTCATTAAGAGCATGTCCCTGACTGAGTTTCCAGCTTTCTCGCAGTTCAGTTTTTGGATGGGAAAAGCTGGACAAACAGGCTCAGCACAGTCACCGTGGAGATAGCAAGCGAAAGGCATGTTTTACAGGAGGCTAGAAAAAAGAGAACTGTTGGACTCGAAACAGCAAATGCTGGAAATGGTTAGCTTCTGGAAAGACCTTTTGAGGAAAGAGAGTCTGTTTGAACAGCAGGCACACTGAGACTCCTGCTGCCTATTTCCAACTTTTTCTGGTTAATTCCCTCTTAGATTCTGTTGATATTTTTCCTAATTTTTGTTAAGCCATCCTCAGTTGGAGCCTGGAGTTGTGATGGTGTGAACGGTACAGAATGGATTGGAACTTGCTTAACTTCACTGTAGATTAAAGGGTTCTGTTAACTTTCAGTCTCTGCAGTCAGGATGACTTGCTTTAACAAAAGTGCCCATTTATCCTCCTCTTAGCTGAAGCCAGGCATCACGTGAGTCTAATTGGGAACAAACATCTCCTATCCTTTCGTACTGAATCTACACACTTCATTTTTCCGTCACTAATTTCCATGATAAACGCTATTTTTTGTTACTTGTAGGTTTAGTTTTGGGGAATTGCACGCTGTACAATGTGGAGCTCAGTGAAGACATTTCCCGGTGACACTGGCTCCAGCAGATCAACAACTAGAGCAGGACATTGGAATGTATTCAAGAGGGAGAAGGTTGAGATGTTTTGGGGGTAATTGTCCAGCTTCACATTGTGTAGCTCTCTGCTGAAATGTCTTACCGTTTATTGGTCAGCTTATCATGCATAGCACACAGCTGGGGCTTTGAGTTCTTCAGTTGGGGTTGCTCCTCTCCTGAAGGGCAAAGTTCAAACATTAGCCTTGTAATCTGGTGATTTTCTTTTAAAGCCAGCATTGTGAACTCATGGTCAGGCCACACCCTAGGGTGAGCCCTAACAGGTAGATAAGCAACCTCAAAATTACACTAACCATAATCAATCACTAAACCTTTGTAGTGTAACATTGCCTAGCCCAGTAACAAGACCAACATGTCATTTTGAAATCCTTCACTGGTAACATTCTCACTTGTTTCGAACAGGAAAGTGTTACTTGCTAAAGATTGCTGTGTGTGGGAACAACACTGAAGGTGTCCATCACTAGAGAGCTGCCAGCCTTCATTCCAGTTTAAACTCTAACACACAAAATCAAATCTGGGACCGTTCAGCTGGTATATAATTTGTGGAGTAACTGACTGCAGTGTGAGCGGAGAATGAGTTAGCGAGAGGCATCAGGACCTGAGCCCAGCAGTTTACCTCATCAACAACATGAGATTTGATGATTGAGGAAGAAACAGGAATGATTGAGAAAGATAGAAGCAATCTGAACAGGAACTGGAGAATCTTAGCAGGTCCGACAGCATCTGTGGAGAGAGAACAGAGTTAACACCTCAGAGTCGGGAGTCTGATCCAGACTTGAGACGTTTGCGCTGTTCTCTCTCCACAGATGCTGTCGGACCTGCTGAGATTTTCCAACATTTTCCATTTTTGTTCCATGACTGAGAAAGAAGCTGAGTTACTGTCAAATTCTGGATGGAAAGAGCAACAGAGAAAGAAAGATTGCATTAGGAGGGAAAAGGACAAAAAGTTGTAAGATTTGATTGTTTTTAAAACTTTAGAATTTACTAACTACAGTTTAAATTGTTCCCTTTCTGGGTCAGACGAGTGAATTAGCATTGCATTAACAGTTGTCACATTGTTAAAAGGGTACTTACACTGTTCATTCTGAGCCCTAACTTTTTGTGGTGAGTTTAATGGACAAATAATGTGCAAATCCAGCAAGTTGTTAAAATGGAGGCTAATGGCGTGATGCTGTTTGTGTGAATCCAAACAGTTGAGCAGTATAAATCAACCAAACTTTTCTGGGGGTTTGAGCTACGGCTGCTAAACAGAATCACTGAATTGTTACGGTGCAGAAGGAGACCATTCAGCTCATTGTGTCTGCACCAACTCTCCAAATGAGCATCATGACTTAGTGCCATTCTCCTGCTTTTTCCCCGTACCCCTGCACATTGTTTTTATTCAAAGAATTATCTAATGTCCTCTTCAATATCTCGATTGAAGCTTCCTCCACCACACTTCCAGGCAGAGCATTCCAGACCCCAACCACACGCTGGGTGAAAATGTGTTTTCTCACATCACATTTACTTATTTTGTAAATCAGTTTAAATCTATGCCCTCACATTCTCGATCCTTTTACAGTTTCTCCTTATCTACTCTGGCCAGCACCCTCATGATTTTGACCATCTCTATCAAATCTCCTCTTAGCCTTCTTCTCTCCAAGGAGAACAGTCCCAACCTCTCCAATCTATCCTCATAACTGAAGTTTCTCATCTCTGGAATCATTCTTGTAAACCTCTTCTGCACTCTCTCCAATGTGTTCACATCCTCCCTGTAGTGTGGCTCCCAGAACTGTACACAATATTGCAACTGAGGTCTAACTAGTGTCTTGTATAAGTTCAGCATAACCTCCTTGTTCTTGTACTCTATGCCCCTATTAATAAAGCCCAGCATTCTATATGCTTTATTACCTGCTTTCCCCACCTGTCCTGCAACCTCCAATGATCTATGATCTCCTGCCTGCTTTAGAGTTTTACCTTTTACATTGTCTCTCCATATTCTTCCTACCAATGCATCATCTCACACTTCTCTGTATTGAACTTCATCTGCCATCTATCTGCCCATTCCACCAACTTATCTATGTCCTTTTGAAGTTCTACACTCTCCTCCTCACAGTTTACAATACTTCCAAGCTTTGTATCATCCTCAAGCTTTGAATTTACCCCCTGCACACCAAAATCTAAATCATTAATATATTGAAAAATACAGCACAAACAGGCCCTTCGGCCCACAAGTTGCGCCGGCCATGTCCCTTATAATATATATGATTATATATATTATATATATTAAAATATATATGAGGAAAAGCAAAGGCCCCAATACCAACTCCCTGAGGAACTTCACTCAAACCTTCCTCCAACCTGAAATATCCATTGACCATTACTCTCTGCTTCCAATTTTGTATCCAAACATATTGGAAGACTTAACAACAATGTACATATTAACAAGTATTACCTTACCGGAGGAAAGATTGCCCCATAGTCTATTCTACCATTTTATTTCCAAAGGTGAACCTGGAGCTTGGTCCTGTCCAATGGATAAGATTATATCGGAGATATCCCTGGATCTGTTTAAATGACGTTTGAAGATTATTATATGGGTTTGAGAGCACAGCACAGAGTGTTTTTCCCTGAAGTGCTGGAGTTGAGAGAAGGACAACAACAATATTTGGCCCCACAACACACTCCACACATTTACAGTGTCTGACAATGGACAATATTCCACTCAACATGAAGCAATGAGAACTTGAACTGAACTTGTTTATTGTTTATTATTCACCAGAATCTTTAAGTTTCTTGTAAAAGAGTCAGAAGTAATTCTGACAAATGTGTAACCCCACAATCGATCATTTCAGTTTGTAATAATGAAACATCCATTTCATTTCCGAGTCCTTTATATTTTAAAGCATTTGCAGCATGTTGCATCAGTGTCTTACTCAAACGCAGCTCGCGTCTATGGCTGCCACCTTCCTCCCACCCCATGTCCTCGTGTTGTTGAGATGGAACGAGCTGAATCCCAGCATTTTGTCAATGAGCGAGGCAATCACAATGGTCCCTCCCCATGAGCAGTTACAAAGCATCTTTGGTTGGGAGTGGGATGGTTCCTGTTTGTCACTGGCATTGCAAGAACTTGCATTTATATAGACCCCTTAATGTAATAAAAACTTTTCACAGGTGCACTTATCACATAAGGGGAAACAAGAGGTAGATTTTAAAGAGTTACTTACAGAAGGAGAGTGGGCCTAAACAACTGAAGGCTTGGCTGTCATTGTAGGAACAATGCAAAATCAGGAATGTTTAAAGACCAGGATTAAAAGAGCACAGAGATCTCAGCATTGATAGAATAGAAAAATGTCAAAAGACTTGAAATAATTCATACTTCAAATCTTCCAGATTAATAGCACAGTGAGAAGCTGCTGTTCAAGAAGGTGCTTGCTTGTGATAAAGGCCCTTGTGACCAACAATCCCAGCAAACTGGGGGCAGGTGCTCCACTTATTTCAACTAACTGAGGAAAACGCCTTCTCAATAAAGTGCTGTTGGAAAGTCATTGACTGTAACAACATCAAGGCAAATCCTTGATGAGAGCACTTCACCAGTTATACAGCTCTTGTCCTGCAAGCTCAGCCATGCACACACACAGGAATTTCTTGTATTTCACGCATTATTCAGCAAGGAAAATCAGTAGGGGGTGGTCAGGTGTAACACCTTGTGTAGAAAGGCACAACTACAACTAAAAGCTATTGAGCCGGAAGTCCATTTGTGCTATCTGCTTTGACCATGTGTTGGCAGCGCGGATGTGTCAGGTGGAGCTGGGTCTCACTTGAGATGCGCAGCTTTACCTCCACAAGACTATACCTTCATAGAAAGTAGCAGGAGGAGGCCATTCGGCCCTTCAAGCCTGCTCCACCATTCAACATGATCATAGCTGATCATCAAATTCAATATCCTGATCCCCCCTTCCTCCCATATTCCTTGATCCCTTTAGCCCCAAGAGCTATATCTAATTTCTTCTTGAAATCAGACAACGTTTTGGCCTCAACTACATTCTGTGGTAGTAAATTCCACACATTCACTGCTCCCTGGGTGAAGAAGTTTCTTCTCACCTCAGTCCAAAAAGGTTTATTCCTTATCCTCAAACTATGACCCCTAGTTCTGGACACCCCCACCATCGGGAACATTCTTCTGAATCCATCCCATCTAATCCTGTTAGAATTTTATAAGTTTCTATGAGATCACTCTCACTCTTGTAAACTCTAATGAATATAATCCTAACCGACTCAATCTCTCCTCATATGACAGTCCTACTGGAATCCCAGTCCCAGGAATTAGTCTGGTAAACCTTTGCTGCACTCACTGTATAGCAAGGACCTTCCTCAGATACAGACTCCAAAACTGTACACAGTATTTCAGTTGTGGCCTCACTAACGTCTTATACAACTATAATAAAACATCCCTTTTTTTAAACTCAAATCCTCTTGCTATGAAGGCCAACATACCATTTGCCTTCTTCACTGCCTGTTGTACCTGCATGCTTACTTTCAGCGACTGATGCACAAGGACACCCAAGGTCTCACTGAGCTCTCAATTTACACCCATTCAAGTAATAATCTGTTTTCCTGTTGTTAGCAAAGTGGATAACCTCACATTTATCCACATTATACTCTTCCCTAGTTAGTCCCAGTTTGTCTTGTCTCTTCAGAGTGCAAGCGTGAAAATGTAACCCCCCCCCCAGCATCCCCTCCATGTCAGTGGGCCCTGAGTACCTATTAAGTCTGTTGGCACTGTTTACGCAGGGCTTAGAGATCCGTGCTCACCCACACTAACATCACAAGGCTTCTCCCCACTTTGCTGAATGCTGCTGGTGGCAGTCACAGATCCAGACTCACTGTTCATTCCAAGTGTGATCGATTCGTCATTGGCTTCATTAGCTAAGCTCATTCTACTCAAACTCTCCCCATAGCATAACCTCTGTCATGCCAGGAATCCATGTCCTCTGTCAATCTGTTTGGACAGATTCCAGGCTTGGTGACGGATGAGCTGTTCACAGGGGCTGGCTGCTTCACCTGTATTTTCCTGATCAGTTGGTGTTATTTATGACCTCACCTGAGCTGGAGTTTTTATTTCTCTCCCTTTTTTGTGTTTCCTGTTCTGTGAACTTGGGCACTTTATCAATCTGGGAACAGGAGATTATGGGTGCAAGTGACAGGGCTGCCAGCTCTCACCTTTTTTGATCTGACTAATGACTTTTACCAGCTTAGAATCATAAAATGCCTACAGTGCAGAAGAAGGCCGTTTGGCCCATTGAGTCTGCACCGACCACAATCCCACCCAGGCCCTATTCATGTAACCCCACATATTTACCCTGCTAATCTCCCTCTTACTGTGACTGGCCTCTCACCAGTAACAGTAAGAACTGAGTGCACAAAGATTCCATCAGGGAATGATGAGATTGTTTGAGATCCCACCACAATATTCAAAGAAAAGCCGGAAGTTTTAAAAATTCTTTCATGGAATTTGGGCATTGCTGGCTAGGCCAGCAACTGTTGCCCATCTATCATTCCTCTTGAACTGTGTGGCTTGTGTAGGCCATTTCAGGAGATGTTTACGTCTAGTCCACACCAAGAAAAAATGGCCGATTTCCTACCGGAGATGGCCTTCTATGACAATCAATGGTATTCCCATGGTCACCATCACTGAGACCAGCTTTCAATTCCAGAATTATTAATTGAATTTAAATTCCAACAGCTGGATTTGATCCTTCAACCAACTGATTTTCTCTTTCACGTTCTCATTGTCGTTTATGGAAGCTTTCTTTATACAAATTGGCTGCGGCAGTTTTCTACATTGTGACAGTGACCACATTTCAGAAAAACTTCATCGACTGAAATGCTTTGGAACATCCTGAGGTCATAAAAGGTGCTATATAAATGCAAGTTTGTTCTTACCTTAGTGGCACTTTTGTTGTGTAAGTATGCGATTAGTGTGTACGAGGAGGGGAGGATTTGCCTTTTGCATCGTGTGTGAGGTTTTGAGACAATTCCTACAAGTCCCCAGAGCAGTGTTTGTACTTGAATATCTCGGAAAAATGTAAAACATGCTAGTGATTCTAAGCTGCTGTTCCAGTTAGTATGGAATTTTTTTTATATTGTATATTTTCTAAGGGCTTCTGCATCCTGACTGATCACTTGTACATTTTTACAGGAAGTGTTCTTAAACCATGACTTTGCTTAGCTGCAAAAAAACCGATTGAAGTGTCAAGCTTTTACTACTGAATGTTCTGTCACCGGAATGATCTCTGCTTTTTTTATATGCAATGTTTTAACCGTAAAGCTATTCTGATTCAACTCTTGTACATAAAAAGAACATTTTTTTTGGAAAAGGAGGAAATCTATTAACAGTGTTCGCATGTGAAATGCTACCATCTGACGGCAGCTACTAATAAAACCCTCGGCCAAACAGGCTCCTGGAAAGGACAAACTGACCGTCTGTGTCATTCTTTGCTTCACATTCACTCTGATGCCAAGTGAACCATTTCTCAGGTGGTGAGGCCGGTGGTTTACTGACCCAGTCTCACTTTGACGCTTAAGTTGAGCGATGAGGGAGCTCCCATCACATCAGTCTGACCTGGATTCAAACCCACTCCCTGAGGCATCATTCTGATTGTATTTCTCTGCGCCTTCACCTTCTTGGGTTGGCTGATACCAGACCCAAGTTCCAAAGCTCATGGGACATAATTCGTCTTTTTGAATAACTCCTCTTGTTTTTATCTTTGAAATCTGCCGAGGCTACCTTTGGCCCCTGGACCTTCCTCTCCCAGTGGATACTGCATAGCCTTGATGCTGATAACATTTCATTTCATTCAATGTGTAAAATATTGTTGCTATCTTTTTGTCTCCCCAACCTACAGTTTGATTGGACTCTGCCCTTGAACCTCCTCAAACTAAATGAGGTGCCCTGTCCACAAAATCACTTCTTTCTTATGTTATTGGACTTCTGAGCATCTTGCTAACATTGCACTGTCAAAATAGACTCATTGTTTAAATATTGGGTAGAATGAGGATATTATCTTCAGCCACACCACGATCCTCATCTCAATCCCCAACTGTTCTCATATGAACATAACATATGAATTAGGAACAGGAGTAGGCAATCTAGCCCCTTAAGCCTGTTCCGACATTCAATAAGATCATGGCTTTTTGTGGACTCAGCTCCACTTACCCACTCACTCACCATAACCCTTAATTCCTTTACTGTTCAAAAATCTATCTTTCTTTGACTTAAAAACATTCAACGAGGCAGCCCCAACTGCTTCACCGGGCAGGGAATTCCACAGATTCACAACCCTTTGGGTGAAGAAGTTCCTCCTCAACTCGGTCCTGAATCAGCTTCCCCTTATTTTGAGGCCATGCCCCCTAGTTCTGGGTTCATCTGCCAGTGGAAACAATCTCCCTGCTTCTAATCTATTCATAATTTTATATGTTTCTATAAGGTCTCCCCTCATTCTTCTAAATTCCTAGAGTATAGCCCCAAACTACTCAGTCTCTTATAAGCCAACTCTCTCAACTCCGGAATTAACCTAGTGAATCTCCTCTGCACCCCCTCCAGTGCCAGTATATCCTTTCTCAAGTAAGGAGACCAAAACTGTACACAGTATTCCAGGTGTGGCCTCACCAGTACCCAACACAGCTGCTACATAACCTCGCTGTTTTTAAACTCTATCCCTCTAGCAATGAAGGACAACATTCCATTTGCCACCTTAATTACCTGCTGCACCTGCAAACCAACTTCTTGTGATTCATGCACAAGGACAGCCAGGTCCCTCTGCACAGCAGCATGCTGCAATTTCTTTTACTATTTAATAGTCCATTTTGCTGCTGTTCCTACCAAAATGGATGACCCTACATTTACCAACATTGTACTCCATCTGCCAGACCCTTGCCCACTCACTTAAACTATCTATATCCCTTTACAGACATTCAGCGTCCTCTGCACACTTTGCTCTGCCACTCATCTTAGTGTCATCTGCGAACTTTGACACACTACACTTGGTCCCCAAGTCCAAATCATCTATGTAAATTGTAAACAATTGTGGTCCCAACTCTGAGCCGTGAGGCACACCACTAGTCACTGATCGCCAACCAGAAAAACACCCATTTACCCCCACTCTTTGCTTTCTGTTAGTTAACCAATCCTCTATCCATACTAATACATTACCTGTAACACTGTGCACCTTTATCTTATGTAGCAGTCTTTGGTGCGGCACCTTGTCAAATGCCTTCTAGAAATCCAGATATACCACATCCACCGGTTTCCCATTGTCCACCGCGCTTGTAATGTCCTCAAAGAATTCCACTAAATTAGTTAATATGACCTACATTTCATGAACCCATGCTACACCTTCCCAATGAGGCAATTTCTATCCAGATGTCTCGCTATTTCTTCCTTGATGATAGATTCAAGCATTTTCCCCACTACAGAAGTTAAGCTAACCTGCCTATAGTTACCTGCCTTTTGTCTACCTCCTTTTTTAAACAGTGGCGTCGCATTTGCTGTTTTTCAATCTGTGGGAACCACCCCAGACTCCAGCGAAGTTTGGTAAATTGCCCACAACTGCATTTGCTATTTCACCCGGCATCTCTTTTAGTACCCTAGGATGCATTCCATCAGAGCCAGGAGACCTGTCTACGTTTAGCCCCGTTAACTTGCCCAACACTACCTCTTTCGTGATAATGATAGCTTCTAGAACCAAAAACCCTGTCTGAGCCAAGCAGAGTATCTGACCTCCTCTAATTCCACCTCTGTAATGCTGGTCGCCTCTCCTATGACCTCAATCTGCCTGTCACTGAAACACTCTGTCATCTCTGAACTCCTTTTTTTAAAGTTAAAGTTTAAAGTTTATTTAAAGTAAAGTTTATTTATTAGTGTCACAGGTAGGCTTACATTAACACCACAATGAAATTACTGTGAAAATCCCCAAGTCGCCACACTCCGACGCCTTCTTCCTCCCTCCCAAAGCTCCGCTGGCAACATCACTGCTGGGAACCAGGATCCTGTTGGTCTGTGATGCACTAACTTCAATCTTCCCAGACACTTTGGCAATATCAATTATCCATTTCCAACTTCATGTTTGACAGCGACACTCATTGGCTGAAGCAAGACTTTAAAAAAACTTTTTAAACTTGCTTCCAGTGAGAGTGAGATGGTAAAAGGTGAGAGATCTTACATTTCTGAAGTCAGAGAGGAAAGAGTAAGAAGAGGACACTGCAGGATAGAGGAAAATCCAAACCAAGTGGCAACATATCTGCATTTATTAGCAGCGATAGCTATAGCACCTCCGAAGCTGGTCATCAAAGACTTGACTCCAATCCTTGTCCAATATCGATCTAACCTTCTCCAATCTTTAATTCTTGAGGTTTGCTATTAACAGGAGGTGCTATTATGGAGCCTGGGATGTGGAGAGAGAACACTTTTTGGGGAGCAGATGTTATGAGGCAATGGTACTTTGGGAGGGCATGATGGATACCAAAGTACGGACAACGAAAGTGGAAGATTCTGACTCGGCCATGGTTTAATGTCAGGCAGTTTGTCAGCACAAGGGCAAGAGATACAGGCGAGAGTCGTCGGCGTGCATTGGGAAAATGTCACCAAAGGCCAGAGAATTAGTGTCGAGGCAGGATTCCAGATCTTTGATAAATCCTCGGGGTCCCTCCAGCAGCGCCATTGTGGGGCAGTCAGAGATTCTCTTCAGCTGCTAATGAGCTGACTGCATGTAGACAAGGGGTGGCACAGTGGTTAGCACTGCTGCCTCACAGCGCCAGGGACTCAGGTTCGATTCCCGGCTTGGGTCACTGTCTGTGCGGAGTCTGCACATTCTCCCCGTGTCTGCGTGGGTTTCCTTCGGGTGCTCCGGTTTCCTCCCACAGTCCAAAGATGTGCAGGTTAGGTGCATTGACTATGATAAATGTGTGGGGTTATGGGGATGGGTCGGGCCTGGATAAGATGCTATTTCAGAGAATCGGTGCAGAGTCGATGGGCCAAATGGCCTCCTTCTGCACTATAAGGATTCTATTAAGTCAGTTTCCACACAGTTGGACAATGGTGGAGAGGTGAAGGGGGGGAATGGTGTGCAGACATGGGGAAAACTGGAGGGATAAATCAGAGTAAGGAGTCTAACAACACCAGGTTAAAGTCCAACAGGTTTATTTGGTAGCAAACACCACTAGCTTTCGGAGCGCTGCTCCTTCATCAGGTGAGTGGGAGATCTGCTCACAAACAGCAAACAGGGCATATAAAGACACAAACTTAATTTACAGAATAATGAACAATGATTGGAATGCGAGTCTTTACAGCTAATCAAGTCTTAAAGGTACAGACAATGTGAGTGGAGAGAGCATTAAGCACAGGTTAAAGAGATGTGTATTGTCTCCAGACAGGACAGCCAGTGAGATTTTGCAAGTCCAGGCAAGTTGTGGGGGTTACAGATAGTGTGACATGAACCCAAGATCCCGGTTGAGGCTGTCCTCATGTGTGCGGAACTTGGCTATCAGTTTCTGCTCAGTGACTCTGCGCTGTCGTGTGTCGTGAAGGCCGCCTTGGAGAACGTTTACCCGAATATCAGAGGCCGAATGCCCGTGACAGCTGAAGTGTTCCCCAACAGGAAGAGAACAGTCTTGCCTGGTGATTGTCGAGCAATGTTCATTCATTCGTTGTCGTAGCGTCTGCATGGTCTCCCCAATGTACCATGCCTCGGGACATCCTTTCCTGCAGGGTATCAGGTAGACAACGTTGGCCGAGTTGCAAGAGTATGTACCGTGTACCTGGTGGATGGTGTTCTCACGTGAGATGATGGCATCCGTGTCGATGATCCGGCACGTCTTGCAGCGGTTGCTGTGGCAGGGTTGTGTGGTGTCGTGGTCACTGTTCTCCTGAAGGCTGGGTAGTTTGCTGCGGACAATGGTCTGTTTGAGGTTGCGCGGTTGTTTGAAGGCAAGAGGTGGGGGTGTGGGGATGGCCTTGGCGAGATGTTCGTCTTCATCAATGACGTTGAAGGCTCCGGAGGAGATGTCGTAGCTTCTCCGCTCCGGGGAAGTACTGGACGACGAAGGGTACTCTATCCACCATGTCCCGTGTTTGTCTTCTGAGGAGGTCGGTGCAGTTTTTCGCTGTGGCGCGTCAGAACTGTCGATCGATGAGTCGAGCGCCATTTGACGATCAGCCATGATCATGTTGAATGGTGGAGCAGGCTCGAAGGGCCAAATGGCCTCCTCCTGCTACTTTCTATGGAGGTATAGTCTTGTGGAGGTAAAGCTGCGCATCTCAAGTGAGACCCAGCTCCACCCGACACGTCTGCGCTGCCGACACCCAAAGCAGATAGCACAAATGGACCTCCGGCTCAATAGCTCTTAGTTGTAGTTGTGTGTTTCTACACAAGGTGTTACACCTGACCACCCCCTACTGATTTTCTGTGCTTAATAATGCGTGAGATACAAGAAATTCCTCAGTGTGTGCATGGCTGAGTTTGCAGGACAAGAGCTGTATAACTGGATTCACACTCTAAGGGTTCACACTCTTAGGATTCACACTTTTAGGGTTCACACTCTTAGGGTTCGCACTGTTAGGGTTCACACTATTAGGATTCACCGTCTAAGGGTTCACACTATTAGGGTTCACACTCTAAGGGTTCACACTCTTAGTTTTCACACTCTAAGGGTTCACACTATTAGGGTTCACACTCTAAGGGTTCACACTATTAGGGTTCACACTCTAAGGGTTCACACTCTTAGTTTTCACACTCTAAGGGTTCACACTATTAGGGTTCACACTCTTAGTTTTCATACTCTAAGGGTTCACACTCTAAGCGTTTACACTCTTAGGGTTCGCGCTCTAAGGGTTCACACTGTAAGGGTTCACACTATTAGGGTTCACTCTCTAAGGGTTCAAACTGTTAGGGTTCACACTATTATCGTTCACACTCTGGCGGTTCACATTCTCAGTGTTTACACTCTTAGGGTTCGTACTCTGAGGGTTCACATTCTAAGGGTTCACACTATTAGGGTTCACAGTCTCAGGGTTCACACTATTAGAGTTCACAGTCTAAGGGTTCAGACGATTATCGTTCGCACTCTAGGGGTTCACACTATCAGGATTCACACTCTAAGGATTCACACTCTAAGGATTCACACTCTGAAAGTTCACACTCTTAGGGTTCACACTCTAAGGGTTTACATTCTAAGGGTTAACACTCTTTGGGTTCACACTCAGGGTTCACACTATTAGGGTTCACACTATTAGGGTTCACACTCTAAGGATTCACACTCTTAGGATTCACACTCTTAGGGTTCGCACTCTCAGGGTTCACGCTCTCAGGGTTCAAAATCTATGGGTTCACACTGTTAGAGTTCACACTCTGAGGATTCACATTCTATGGATTCACACTCTTCGGGTTCACACTCTCAGGGTTCACAATATTAGAGTTCACACTCTAAGGATTCACATTCTTGGGGTCATGCAATAAGGGTTCTCACTCTAAGAATTTACACTCTAAGGGTTCACATTCCAAGGGTTCGCACTCTAAGGATTCACACTCTTGTGGTTCACACTATCAGGGTTCACACTCTAAAGATTCACATTCTAGGGGTTCACACTATTAGGGTTCACACTCTAAGGATTCACACTATTAGGGTTCACACTCTAAGGATTCACACTCTTAGGATTCACACTCTTATGGTTCACACTCTAAGGATTCACACTCTTAGGGTTCGCACTCTCAGGGTTCACGCTCTCAGGGTTCAAAATCTATGGGTTCACACTGTTAGAGTTCACACTCTGAGGATTCACATTCTATGGATTCACACTCTTCGGGTTCACACTCTCAGGGTTCACAATATTAGAGTTCACACTCTAAGGATTCACATTCTTGGGGTCATGCAATAAGGGTTCTCACTCTAAGAATTTACACTCTAAGGGTTCACATTCCAAGGGTTCGCACTCTAAGGATTCACACTCTTGTGGTTCACACTATCAGGGTTCACACTCTAAAGATTCACATTCTAGGGGTTCACACTATTAGGGTTCACACTCTAAGGATTCACACTATTAGGGTTCACACTCTATGGGTTCACGCTCTTAGGGTTCACACTGTTAGGGCTCACACTCTAACGATTCACATTCTCGGGGTTCACGCTATTAGGGTTCACACTCCAAGGATTCACACTCTCAGGATTCACATTCTAGGGGTTCATGCTATTCGGGTTCACACTCTATGGGTTCACATTCCAAGGGTTCGCACTCTAAGGATTCACACTCTCAGGGTTCACACTCTAAGGATTCACACTCTAAGGGTTCACACTATTCGGGTCACACTCTAAGGATCCACATTCTAGGGGTTCAGACTATTAGGGTTCACACTCTCAGGGTTCACATTCCAAGGGTTCACACTCTAAGGATTCACATTCTCGGGGTTCACGCTATTAGAGTTCACACTCCAAGGATTCACACTCCAAGGATTCACACTCTAAGGGTTCACACTCTATGGGTTCACACTCTGAGGGTTCACGATCTTAGGGTTCTCACTATTAGGGTTCACACTCTCAGGGTTCACATTCTAAGGGTTCACACTCTAAGACTTCACACTCTTAGGGTTCACTCTCTAAGGATTCACATTCTAGGGGTTCACACTATTAGGGTTCACACTTTCAGGATTCACGCTCTAAGACTTCACACTCTTAGGATTCACACTAAGGGTTGACACTCTGTGGGTTCACACTCTTAGGGTTCACACTCTAAGGGTTCACACTCTAAGGGTTCACACTCTCGGGGTTCACACTATCAGCGTTCACACTCTAAGGATTCACACTCTCGGGGTTCATACTCTTCGGGTTCACACTCTTAGGGTTCGCACTGTAGGGGTTCATACTCTAAGGTTTCAAACTCTAAGGATTCACATTCTCGGGGTTCACACTATTTGGGTTCACACTCTCAGGGTTCACATTCTCGGGGTTCACACTATTAGGGTTCACGCTCTGAGGATTCACACTCTTAGGGTTCACACTCTATGGGTTCACACTCTATGGGTTCACACTCTATGGGTTCACACTGTTAGGGTTCACATTCTAAGGGTTCACACTCTAAGGGCTCACACTCTAGGGGTTCACACTCTTAAGGTTCACACTCTAGGGGTTCTCACTCTAAGGATTCACACTCTGAGGATTCACACTCTTAGGGTTCACATTCTATGGGTTCACACTCTATGGGTTCACACTCTAAGGGTTCACACTGTTAGGGTTCACATTCTAAGGGTTCACACTCTAAGGGCTCACACTCTAGGGGTTCATACTCTTAGGGTTCACACTCTAAGGGTTCACACTGTTAGGGTTCACACTCTTAAGGTTCACACTCTAAGGATTCACACTCTAAGGGTTCACACTGTTAGGGTTCACACTCTAAGGGTTCACACTATTAGGGTTCACACTATTATGGTTCACACTATTGGGGTTCACACTCAAAGGATTCACACTCTGAGGATTCGCACTCTAACTGTTCACACTCTTAGGATTCACAATCTTCTGGTTCACACTCTTCGGGTTCAAACTCTATGGGTACACACTATTAGGGTTCACACTGTAAGGATTCACACTCTAAGGGTTCACATTCCAAGGGTTCGCACTTTAAGGATTCACACTCTAGGGGTTCACACTATCAGGATTCACACTCTAGGGGTTCACACTATCAGGTTTCACACTCTAAGGATTCACACTCTAAGGATTCAGACTATTAGGGTTCACACTCTAAGGATTCAGATTCTCGGCTCTCACACTATTAGGGTTCATGCTCTAAGAGTTCACATTCTAAGGGTTCACACTCTTAGGGTTCACACTCTTAGGGTTCACACTCTAAGGCTTCACATTCTAAGAGTTCACACTCTAAGGGTTCACACTGTTAGGGTTCACACTACAAGTGTTCACACTATTAGGATTCACAGTCTAAGGGTTCACACTATTAGGGTTCACACTATTAGAGTTCACACTCTAAGGGTTCACACTATTGGGGTTCACATTCTAAAGGTTCACACTCTAAGGATTCACATTCTTAGGGTTCACACTCTAAGGGTTCACACTCTTCGGGTTCACACTCTAAGGATTCACATTCTTAGGGTTCACGCTCTAAGGGTTCACACTTTTAGGGTTCACACTTTTAGGGTTCACACTGTTAGGGTTCACACTCTAAGGATTCACACTCTAAGGATTCAGACTATTAGGGTTCACACTCTAAGGATTCAGATTCTCGGCTCTCACACTATTAGGGTTCATGCTCTAAGAGTTCACATTCTAAGGGTTCACACTCTTAGGGTTCACACTCTTAGGGTTCACACTCTAAGGCTTCACATTCTAAGAGTTCACACTCTAACGGTTCACACTATTAGGGTTCACACTCTTAGGATTCACACTCTAAGGGTTCACACTGTTAGGGTTCACACTACAAGTGTTCACACTATTAGGATTCACAGTCTAAGGGTTCACACTATTAGGGTTCACACTATTAGGGTTCACACTCTAAGGGTTCACACTATTAGGGTTCACATTCTAAAGGTTCACACTCTAAGGATTCACATTCTTAGGGTTCACGCTCTAAGGGTTCACACTCTTCGGGTTCACACTCTTCGGGTTCACACTCTAAGTATTCACATTCTTAGGGTTCACGCTCTAAGGGTTCACACTATTAGGGTTCACACTTTTAGGGTTCACACTGTTAGGGTTCACACTGTTAGGGTTCACACTCTATGGATTCACACTTTAAGGGTTCACACACTTAGGGTTCACACTCTAAGGGTTCACATTCTGAGGGTTCACACTCAAATGGTTCACACTCTAAGGATTCACACTCTTAGGGTTCACACTCTAAGGTCCGCTACGACAACGGATGAATGAACGCCGCTCGACAATCACCAGGCAAGAGTGTTCTCTTCCTGTTGGGGAACACTTCAGTGGTCACGGGCATTCGGCCTCTGATCTTCGGGTAAGCGTTCTCCAAGGTGGCCTTCATGACACAAGACAACGCTGAGCAGAGACTGATAGCCAAGTTCTGCACACATGAGGACAGCCTCAACCGGGATCTTGGATTCATGTCACACTATCTGTAACCCCCACGACTTGCCTGTACTTGCAAAATCTCACTAACTGTCCTGTCTGGAGACAATACACATCTCTATAACCTGTGCTTAACTCTCTCCACTCACATTGTCTGTACTTTTCAGACTTGATTACCTGTAAAGACTCGCATTCCAACCATTATTTTGTAAATTGAGTTTGTGTCTTTATATGCCCTGTTAGTGAACACAACTCCCACTCACCTGATGAAGGGGCCGCGCTCCGAAAGCGAGTGGCTTGTGCTAACAAATAAACCTGTTGGACTTTAACCTGGGGTTTTGTCACATGTAGGCCAGACCGGGTAAGGATGGCAGATTTCCTTCCCTAAAGGACATTCGTGAACCAGATGGGTTTTTACAACAATTGACAATGGTTTCATGGTCATCAGTAGACTTATATTTCCAGACTTCTTTGAATTCAAATTTCACCATCTGCCATGGTGAGTTTCGAACCCAGGTCCCCAGTGCATCACCCTGGATTACTAGTCCAGTGAACAATACCACTGTGCCACTGTGCTCCTCGTACAGCCATATGCTGAGGTTTCAAACTTTTTACTTTAACAAACCAATGTGGTCCATTGTTTCATTTCTTTACAATATTGGACAAGCGTTGGGTTTGCAACATGTCGAACTCTGTTCGAGCAATACTTCCACAGCCAGCAAGTCCCAGAGCGGCTCTTGAAACCAGCAGCTTCTGATTTAAAGACAGGTGTGTTACCGACTGAAGCACAAGAACACTCAAGAGGCTCTTGCAACGCAACTACTGTCTAATAATGCAGCTATATAAGACCCTCGTCAGACCCCACTTGGAGTACTGTGCTCAGTTCTGGTCGCCTCATAGAAATCATAGAAACCCTACAGTGCAGAAGGAGGCCATTCGGCCCATCGAGTCTGCTATAGGAAGGATGTGGAAAAGATTGAAAGGGTGCAGAGGAGATTTACAAGGATGTTGCCTGGATTGAGTGGCATGCCTTATGAGGATAGGCTGAGGGAGCTCGGTCCTTTCTCCTTGGAGAGACGAAGGATGAGAGGAGACCTAATAGAGGTGTATAAGATGTTGAGAGGCATAGATCGGGTGGACTCTCAGAGGCTTTTTCCCAGGGTGGAAATGTCTGCTACGAGAGGACACAGGTTTAAGGTGCTGGGGGGTAGGTACAGTGGAGATGTTAGGGGTAAGTTTTTCACACAGAGGGTGGTGGGCGAGTGGAATCGGCTGCCGTCAGTGGTGGTGGAGGCGAACTCAATAGGGTCTTTTAAGAGACTCCTGGATGAGTACATGGAGCGTAATAGGATGGAGGGTTATAGGTAGGTCTAGAAGGTAGGGATGTGTTCGGCACAACTTGTGGGCCGAAGGGCCTGTTTGTGCTGTAGTTTTTCTATGTTTCTATGTTCTATGTTTCTAATTTCCTCTCACATTCTCTCAGCCGCTGTGTTTGGAAGTAACTGCAGTTCCAGCACTATCCTGCTGGTGTTGCTCCTGAGCTGTTCCTTGGCAGCTGTGTCACCAGTTGGTGCTTTTGACAAATCAGTTCCAGTCAGTTTTAGAAAGTTTTAAATTCAGCTTCTGAACTTTCCCTCCACATTCCCCAGAGCAGAGTAATCCAGACTGCGATAGGGCAGCACCCTCCCCCCTGCATTCCAAAGATCCATGGGCAGCACAGTGGCGCAGTGGTTCGCACTGCTGCCTCACAGCGCCAGGGACCCAGATCCAATTCCGGCCTCGGGTGACTGTCTGTGTGGAGTCTGCACGTTTTCCCCGTGTCTGCGTGGGTTTCCTCCAGGTGCTCCGGTTTCCTCCCACAGTCCAGAGCTGTGTGGGTTAGGTGCAATGGCCGTGATAAATTGCCCCTTAGTGTCAGGGGGATTAGCAGGGTAAATGCGTGGGGTTAATGAGAGCGGGCCTGGGTGGGAATGTGGTCGGTGCAGATTCAATGGGCCGAATGGCCTCCTTCTGCACTGTAGGGATTCTATGATTCTATCACAGTAACTTAATTGCAGTGTTAATGTCAGCCTACTTGTGACATTACCTGGTTTCCAGAGGAACAGAACCTCAAGTCCGACAGAAAACTATTCACTGGCCCAGATATATCCAAAAGACTCTGCCTTCTGATCCACGATGTGACAGAACTCCCTCAGCTCAGCAATCCTCACAGACTGAACAAGCAGAAAATTCACTCCCTTTGCAGCATTTCCAGCGAGAGGCAGATCTCACTGAAATCCGTCTCTCATAAAATCGCAGGAGCTGAGAAATCCGGTGTGATTCTGATTTCTCGCTCCTTGTGATCTTACCGGAACCAGACTCCCGGCGCAGTCGACCTCATTTCGGTGAGAGGCTGAATAATCTATTCAAATATATGGAAGCGCTAATTTCCTTGTGTTTAGCGAGCGCAGCATTCAATCGTTCGGGCTCACTCGCCTTTGTGGCCTCACCGGGAGGGATTCTATCCGGCGAGGAAAATACCTGCTCCCCACAAATGAGGAACCGGAGGTCACTGAGGCCCCCGGGGGAGGTCAAGGGCAAGGGGGAGTGTCCCCTGGGCAGTACCAACCTGGCACCTTGGCACTGCCACCCTTACATCCTGGCACTGCCACCCTGGCACTGCCCACTGAGCAGTTGTCGGCAGGTGGAATTTGTGGATCACATAATGGAGAACACGGCAGAGAGATTCAAACTGGAGAAGTGGAAATTTAAATTTCAGGAGAGTGACAAAGGAAAGGAAGTTTCAACGAAAACAGCTCGAACTAAGGATCAGGAATCCCGCTCTGTCCCTTTCAGCTCACCTGGGGCTGGGTGTAACCTCTCCAAACAGCCTCAATCACACCCGGCAGACTCGCAAATCAAAAATAAAATGCTCTGCATCCTGGAAATCTGAACCTAAAACAATATGAGTAACCAGAGCATCAGATGCCAGTGTGACCAGGGCAACAGGTGCCAGTGTAACCAGAGCAATAGGTGCCAGTGTAACCAGAGCAACAGCTGCCAGTGTAACCAGAGCAACAAATGCCAATCTAACCAGAGCATCAGATGCCAGTGTCACCAGAGCAACAGATGCCAGTGTAACCGGAGCAACAGGTGCCAGTTTAACCGGACCAACAGATGCTAGTGTCACCAGAGCATCAGATGCCAGTGTAACCAGAGCAACAATTGCCAGTGTAACCAGAGCATCAGATGCTAGTGTAACCGGAGCAACAGGTGCCAATGTAACCGGAGCAACAAGTGCCAGTGTAAACAGAGCAACAGCTGCCAGTGTAACCAGAGCAACAGCTGTCAGTGTAACCAGAGCAACAGGTGTCAGTGTAAGCAGAGCAACAGCTGCCAGTGTAACCAGAGCAACAGCTGCCAGTGTAACCAGAGCATCAGATGCCAGTGTAACCAGAGCATCCAATGCCAGTGTAACTGGAGCAACAGGTGCCAGTGTAACCAGAGCAACAGGCGCCAGTGTAACCAGAGCAACAGGTGCTAGTGATCCCAGGGCATTGGGTGCCAGGTTATTGTGTGATGAATGTGGGTGGCTGAGTGGAGTTGCTCTCACAGGTTTGTGTTCACCGGGTGTGAAGGAAAACGCTCCGTAGCTCCCAGATTTACAGTCCAGGAATTCTGTCAGGATTTGCTAACGGTAGTGAGGGGCTACGAGGCAGGTTCATTGCTGTAATTAGTGTCACTTAAGTCACTTGTTTAACACTGGATAATCAATAAGACGACAAAAGCAGCTTTTAGTCTAACGCGATGGTTCCCTGGGGCTGTTTGGATGAAGTGTGGAGTGTTTGAGTTGCAGCATTGCTGTGCTGTGGGGAGTCTCCTCGCTGTTCCCCTGTGTGATGTGGGGAGTGGTCACACTACATAAAGAGCCACCTCAGCTCACTAACTCACTTCCAGAGCAAACTCTGACTCACCACGGGAAAGATGTTTGAAGCTGAACTCTACACTGGGAATGGCAGCAGAGAATTCAGCCTGGGCTCGGCTGTATCCAGCCCACATCTCCATTACAATCCACGCAGCTACCCACCAGACCAGCAGGAGGCACTGCGACTGAGAGGTAGGAGGGTGAATGTCCAGGGAAAAATGTTGTCACCACTGACCCCCACCGCCCCCACCCCTCCACCCCGCCCACTGTAGACAGGGAGTGGGCTGCTTTTCACTGTAACAGACTGAATGTTTCCGCACTGACTGTGGGACAGGATGGTGGGGATGATGAGGTTATGGGCCGAATGAGTCCTGGGTTCGAGCCAATAGAACCAGACGGAAAGCAAGGAGAATTTTCTTTTATTCTTTTATGAGGGACATCAGCATCGCTGGCTGGCCATCATTTATTGCCCATCCCTAATTGCTCCTGAGAAGGTGGTGGTGAGCTGCCGCCTTGAATCGCTGCAGTCCAATTTATGGGGTTACGGGGATAGGGCCTGGTTGGGATTGTGGTCGGTGCCGACTCAATGGGTCGACTGGCCGCCTTCTGCACTGTAGGGATTCTATGATCCAAGGTTGGGCCTAGGACACTCCCCTGAGGAACTCCTGTGGAGATGTCCTGGAGCTGAGATGTTTGACCTCCAACCACCACATTCAATCTTCCTGAGTGCCAGGTGTGACTCTAACCAGCGGAGAGTTTCCCCCTGATTCCCACTGACTCCAGTTTTATCAGGGCTTCTTGGTGCCCCACTCGGTCACATGCTGCCTTGAAGTCGGGGAGACTGCCTCAAGAGATGTCTAAAGGGTGGATTAGGGATTGGGAAAGTGAGCGAGAGATTGGGGATGAGAGAAGCTGGTTTGTGAACATTGCGTGTGGGTCATCAAAGGTCAGCGGGAGAAGCCAGGTTCGGGGTGTTTGGAAGGTTCTAACCCTCGGCACGGGATATAAAAATAGAAATTCTTCAAACCTGCCCCATCAGCCCTGCCTTCCTGCCCTAGCCCGGATTCCGTAATTCCTTTAACTCCTCCAAATCTACCAACCCCCTGCCCTGAATAGAAGAATCCGGAAGCTCCAGTACAGTTACACAGAGCACTGCTGGAGTCTGCAGTGCCCTGAATACACTCAGTGGCTGAATAGTCCGGGGAGAAAATTGTAAAGATTCACAACACTTTGTGAGGAAATTTCTCACTGTTTCTGCCCCAAGTGGCTGCCCCTTTATTCGGGGGTTGCAGCCCCATGTTCTAGACTCCCTATCCGGGGGAAACATTGACCCTGTCAAACCCTGAGTATTTTCTATGTTTAAATTATGATGCCTCGCCCCACTCCCATCTCCAGGAATATTGTTCTAGTCATGAGCCAGTTCCCTCCTCCCAGGACCTGGGCCAGTGAACCTTTCTCACTCTCCTTGTGGGGCCTTCCTTAGGTAAAGAGCCCAACACTCTACACAGCATCCCAGCTGTGGCTCCAGCAGTGCTCTGTGTTACTGTAGTGGAGCATCCAGATTCTTCTATTCCAAATCTTAGGTCACAAAAGCTATTGTTCTCCATTCCTCGCTGGAACCGGGATGGGGTGGCGGGGTGGGGGGGGGGGGGGGGGGGGGGGGGGGGGGGGGGGGTGGTGGAGTGGCATTCTGTCATTCATGTATAAACACCAGGTTCCTCTGAATGCAAATCCTTCCCAGTCTCTCCACATTGAACAATATTCACATTTCCCCACACTCTGCATCCCATCTGCCATCTTAATGCCCACTCACCCAGCAGCTTCTCCTCTGCAGCCTCTTTCTGTCCTTGTGCATTGCCTTGTGCAGCCTGGCACATCGCCTGTTATATCGCCTGTAACAGCCTGGCACACTGTCTGTTACAGCCTGGCACACCACCTGTTACAGACTGGCACACCCGTCTGTTACATCGTCTGTTACAGCCTGGTACAGTGTCTGTTACAGACTGGCACACCGTCTGTTACAGACTGGTGCACCGCCTGTTACAGTTTGGTGCACTGCCTATTGCAACCTGTCGCACCCCCTGTTACAGCCTGGCACACCGCCTATTGCAACCTGGCGCACCACCTGTTACAGCCTGGCACACCGCCTATTGCAACCTGGCGCACCACCTGTTTCAGCCTGGTGCACTGCATGTTACGGACTGGTGCACTGCCTGTTACAGACTGTCACACTGCCTGTTACAGACTGGCACAGCGCTTGTTACAGACTGGTGCACCACCTGTTTCAGCCTGGTGTACCATCTGTTACAGACTGGTGCACCGCATGTTACAGACTGGCACACTGCCTGTTACAGACTGGCACAGCGCTTGTTACAGACTGGTGCACTGCCTGTTACAGACCTTTGCACCGCCTGTTACAGCCTGGCACACTGCCTGTTACAGACTGGTGCACCGCATGTTACAGACTGTCACACTGCCTGTTACAGACTGGCACAGCGCTTGTTACAGACTGGTGCACCGCATGTTACAGACTGTCACACTGCCTGTTACAGACTGGCACAGCGCTTGTTACAGACTGGTGCACTGCCTGTTACAGACTGGTGCACTGCCTGTTACAGACCTTTGCACCGCCTGTTACAGCCTGGCACACTGCCTGTTACAGCCTGGCACACTGCCTGTTACAGTCTGGCACAGTGGCTGGTTTCTATTCATTTAGTCAATCTGAGTTGCGCGTGTCGGGCTGGCCAGAATGGGGTTGGTTTTGCTGCCATTACATCAGAAAGGTTTTGCAGTTGAACATGTTGTTTATTTGCTGAGTGTTTCGCCGAGGGGCAGAGATTAATGCCCAACCCTCTCTCCAGCAGATTATGAAATGCCACCTCCCTGTCACTATGACCATGGCTGCCCCTCCTTTGATGGACCAATGCTTCACACCAACTCTGCCCAACACAACCCGATCAGACCAGCCAACACCAGCGGCAACCACACCCGAGTGCAGCTCACTCTGGAGAACGAAGCATTGTGGCAGAGATTTCACAGCCTGGGCAATGAGATGATCATCACTAAATCTGGACGGTACGTGTTTGAGGCTTGGGTTATTTGATTGGTTACTTAGAGAGTGGATGCTGGAGTCTGCAGCCCTGGACCTCAGATCTCCAATGGTCGTATGTGAGATGGAGAAGTCTTTGTCAGAGAGGAGGAGTGTTCCTGACACAGTGCCAGAGAATTCCAAATTGCAGTTTCTGACTGCGAGAGTTTGATAAAGCCCCTCACCAACACACTCACATTTGGGGTGTCACCACGGTGGCGCAGTGGTGAGCACTGCTGCCTCACAGCGCCAGGGACTTGGGTTCGATTCCCGGCTTGGGTCACTGTCAGTGTGGAGTCTGCACGTTTTCCCCGTGTCTGCGTGGGTTTCCTCCGGGTGCTCCGGTTTCCTTCCACAGATGTGCAGGTTAGGTGGATTGGCCATGCTGAATTGCCCCTTAGTGTCGGGGGATTAACTGGGTAAATACATGGGGTTACGGGGATAGGGCCTGGGTGGGATTGTGGTCAGTGTAGGCTTGATGGGCTGAATGGCCTCCTTCTGCACTGTAAGATTCTATGACTCAGCCTCACCCCCCACTGAATTTTGATAGCACCTTTCAGAATGACAGGAAGTCTGAAATGCTCTTTGGCCAATGGCTGTGCAGGTTTATTGTTGAAGGATAGTCCACTCCCACAATGCAACATGGCACTGAGCATCAGTTGGTTTTTGTGATGCTAATGTTTGCCCTCAGCACGGTCACTGCCGATTCTCACTTAATACAGCCAGAGAATGGTAGAAATCTACAACAAAGAAAGAGGCCACTCAGCCCACTGTGTTGATGCTAGCTCTTTGAAAGAGCTGTCATGTTTAGTCCCACATTCCCAGTTTTTAATCCATGATTCTACCCTCTTACGTGCCTCAACCTCAACAACCTGTCCAACTCCCTTCTAAAATTCTTTATTGAATCAGTTTTCAAGTAAAGCATTCCTGATCCAGAAACTCGGGGGGCGGGGGGAAATTCTCAACTCCCCTTTTAACATAGAACCATGATCCTCCAGTAGCAGTTGCTGTTTGTCTCAGGGTGTGTCCCTGGGAATCACCCATAGAGTACAGAGTCCTGTGTCACCAAACTGCTCAGGATGAACCTCAACATAAACCACTGCATTTATCTTTGCAAATGTGCGTTCCAGAAGGAGGTGGACATAGAAACATAGATAGAAAGACAGAAAATAGGTGTGAAGGAGGCCATTCAGCCCTTCGAACCTGCTCCACCATTCATTAGGAGCATGGCTGATCATCCAACTCAATCACCCTGATCCCGCCTTCCCGTTGATCCACTTTGCGCTGAGGCTATATCGAACTCCGTAAAAACATTCAGGGCCGAGTTTTCCCCCAAAGATTCACAGTGGAAAACGAGTGAGAAAGCAGGAAGTTTTCTTACACATTTTCTCAGCGAGGTCAGTAATTGTAACTTACGGCATTCTGTGCAATACCTCCCACACCCACGAGCATCCCTCCCCCATCCGATTGCCCCCTCAGCCGACCAGCCCCCCCCAATCGAAGCCTTAGTCACCCCCTTCCTACGCCCTTTGGAGTTCCCACCCTGCCCCCATTAAACCCCATCCCTTCAACCTCTGCCCCCATTAGGTCCTGCCCCTTAGGCCCAGCCATCTCAGCCCCCACCCCCTTGCACTGCCCGGTGCCCAATGGGCACTGCTAGTGTGCCAGACTGGCAGTGCCAGGCTGGCAGTGCACCATGGACACTGCCCAGCTCTGCCTCCTGACCACCCCGGGGGCTTCAATAGCCTTTGGCCCAGCTGGCGAGGCCATTATGTCCGATCCCCATTAGTGGGGACAATCTGTGATCCTCGCTAGTGGGTGGGGTTAAGGTAAGTGAGCCCAGCCAATAGCGTCCTGAGCTCGTTAATGACATACAAATCATGTCATTAGTATTTAATCCAGCCTTATGTCCTTCCCGGGCGTGAGGCCTGATTTCGCCGACAGAACGGGGCCAGGTCGGGAGAGGTGAGAAATCGGGTGCAAACCAATTTTTCACCTCTTGCCCTATCTTACTGGCTCTCCACACCATCGACCGGCTTGGTGAGCTGGTAAGATCCCACCCACAATGTTTTTGCCTCAACTGCTTTCTATGAGTAAAGAAATTTCTCCTCATCTCTGTCCTAAATTATTTACCCCATCGCCTCAGACTGTGAGCCCTGGTTCTGAACTCCCCCACCATCAGGAACATCCTTCCTGCATCTACCCTGTGCCATCCTTCTTCTAAACTCCAGCACATACAATCCTAACTGACTTAATCTCTCCTCATACGTCAGTCCTGCCATTCCCGGAATCAGCCTGGTAAACCTTCGCTGCACTCCCTCTAGAGCAAGAACATCCTTCCTCAGATAAGGAGACCAAAACTGCAGACAATACTCTAAGTGTGGCCTCACCATTTGTCTACTCACTCAGCTAGCCCACATTACACCGATCAGAATAATGATGGGGATTTAAAGAGGGTGTTTGGTGAGGTGCCACGTTAGACACTGTTCGCTGAAGTTAAAACTTGAAGGTAAATTATTAACTGGTTAGCGTGGGAGAGGACAGAATCGAGATACCGTACTCAAATTGGAAAGAGGTGAAAGGTGCTGTAATGATCTGTACTGCTACCTGAACCTCGCCACTATATTTCTTAATGGTTTAGCTAAGCCAATTTTCTTTATTCTTTTACGGGATACGGCAAGTCCAGCATTTGTTGCCCATCCCTAATAACCCTTGAATTGAGAGGATGACTAGGCCATTTCAGAGGGCAGTTGAGAGTCAACCACATTGCTGTGGTTCTGGAGTCACATGTAGACCAGGCCGGGTAATGATTTATTATTGTCACATGTATTGGGATATAGTGAAAAGTATTGTTTCTTGTGCACTATATATGTTCATCTGGCTGTAAGGATACTTCGGCTGCAAACAATAAAATAACTAACTTCATGAAGTAAATCAAAGAAAAAGGTTTAATAAAGAAACTTAATTGCACCAACTCTCAGACCACAGAAGCTCCCCACAATCTCCATCTACTTTCTCTTTATACTGAGTCAGCTGACCCTCACACTATGTTGGTTGCATCATAACAGATTCCAATGTTATCATTGGTTACATTATAACAATACAGACAAAGCATACTGTTCATAGAGTACATAGGGGAGAAGGAAAGGAGAGAGAGTTCAGAATGTAGTGTTACAGTTATAGCTAGGGTGTAGAGAAAGATCAACTTAATGCAAGGTAGGTCCATTCAAAAGTCTGATGGCAGCAGGGAAGAAGCTGTTCTTGAGTCGGACTTTTGTATCTTTTTCCCGACGGAAGAAGGTGGAAGAGAGAATGTCCGGGGTGCGTGGGGTCCTTAATTATGCTGGCTGCTTTGCTGAGGCAGCAGGCAGTGTAGACAGAGTCAATGGATGGGAGGCTGGTTTGCGTGATGGATTGGGCTACATTCACGACCTTTTATAGTTCCTTGTGGTCTTGGGCAGAGCAGGAGCCATACCAAGCTGTGATACAACCAGAAAGAATGCTTTCTGTAGTACATCTGTAAAAGTTGGTGAGAGTTGTAGCTGACATGCCGAATTTCCTTAGCCTTCTGAGAAAGTAGAGGCGTGGTGGGCTTTCTTAACTATAGTGTCGGCATGGGGGGACCAGGACAGGTTGTTGGTGATCTGGACATCTAAAAACTTGAAGCTCTCGACTATTTCCGCTTTGTTCCCATTGATGTCGACAGGGGGATGTTCTCCTTTCAGCTTCTTGAAGTTGATGACAATCTCCTTCGTTTTGTTGATATTGAGGGAGAGATTATTGTTGCCACACCAGTTCACCAGATTCTCTCTCATTCCTGTACTCTGTCTCATCATTATTTGAGATCCGACCCACTCGGGTGGTGTCATCAGTAAACTTGAAAATCGAATTGGAGGGGAATTTGGCCACACAGTCATAGGTGTATAAGGAGTACAGTAGGGGGCTGAGAACACAGCCTTGTGGGGTACCGGTGTTGAGGATGATCCTGGAGGAGGTGTTGTTGCCTATCCTTACTGATTGTGGTCTGTGAGTTAGGAAGTTCAGGATCCAGTCGCAGAGGGAGGAGCCGAGGCCCAGGCCACGGAGTTTGGAGATGAGTTTCGTGGGAATAATGATGTTGAAGGCTGAGCTGTAGTCAATAAATAGGAGTCTGACATAGATGTCCTTGTGCTGTCACTTGGGGGGGGGGGTGGGGGGGGGGGCGGTGGTGGGGTTGGGTCTGAGTAATATGCTCTGTTGGAGAGTTAGTAGAAACTTGATGGGCTGAATGGTCTCTTTCTGCACTGTAGGGATTCTATGGACAGAGAACAATACAAGGCTTTATGGTAAACGGGCAAACAGGGAGAACCAGCTATACAGAATTTAAAGGAATAGATTGTTTGTGGAGGTGGACAGGAGTTTTTGTGGTTCTCCTAATTCCGTGTTCTGTTTTCTCCCTGACAGACGGACTTTCCCGCCATGCTGTGTGAGTGTGTCGGGTCTGGATGTCCATTCCCAGTACACCATGCTGATGGACATTGTACCAGTCGATAACATCCGCTATAAGTGGCAGTCCAAGTGTTGGGAAGCAGGAGGCAAAGCGGAGCCCAATCTCCCGAGGAGATTCTACATCCACCCGGATTCTCCCAGCTTTGGATCCTCGTGGATGAGCAAACCCATCTCCTTCCACAAGCTCAAACTAACCAACAACACCCTTGACCAGCACGGACATGTAAGATCCAGAAACCCCCCCCCCCCACCCTCCGTTCCCCCCGTCCCCCGTCTCCCCAGAGTGGAACCTGTCCCAGCGAGATACCTCACCACCAGCTCTCCCTCAGCGCGAGGGACTCCCTCAGCATGAGGAACTCCCTCACTGTCAGCTCTCCCTCAGCACGAGGAACTCCCTCAGCATGAGGAACTCCCTCACTGTCAGCTCTCCCTCAGCACGAGGAACTCCCTCAGCATGAGGAACTCCCTCAGCATGAGGCACTCCCTCACTGTCAGCTCTCCCTCAGCACGAGGAACTCCCTCAGCATGAGGAACTCCCTCACTGTCAGCTCTCCCTCAGCGCGAGGGACTCCCTCAGTATGAGGAACTCCCTCAGCAGGAGGAACTCCCTCAGCGCGAGGAACTCCCTCACTGTCAGCTCTCCCTCAGCACGAGGGACTCCCTCAGCATGAGGAACTCCCTCAGCATGAGGAACTCCCTCAGCATGAGGAACTCCCTCAGTATGAGGAACTCCCTCAGCATGAGGAACTCCCTCAGCATGAGGAACTCCCTCACTGTCAGCTCTCCCTCAGCGCGAGGGACTCCCTCAGACTGAGGTTCTATTTCTGAAGGAGGTTCACATCTGGACCAGGTTTACCGCTGTTTGTTTAGGATGATGTGAAGATTAAAAGAATATTTCTGCTGGTAAATAGGGTTATTTATTCTGCAGTGGGATGTGTGTTACTGACCGGGCTGCTATTGGTTCCCTTGGGGAAGGTGGTACAGACAGTGTTTGTGATTAGCAGCGAGGGAATGGAATATCCATTTATTCCGACCTGCCTCTGATTGGTTCCATTGCTATCAGTGAATCAGGACGTTTAGTCCCAGTTAATTTTCATTGCTGAGGTTTGTATTTGCAGACAGGTGCAGCCACTATTCTGGCAACGATATAAATGATAGAAGATAGTCATTGTCAGTGGCTCCCACATCTTGTAAAGGGATAAATAACTTCGGAACATTATCCTCTGGAACTGGGTTCCGGGAACCTGGCAATCTGCTTGTTCTGATTGGACAGATTCACAAGCCCAGCTCCAACCACCACGCTCCCTCAATTGACACATGACCTGAGATTCTCTATTACCTGATTGGATTATTATTGAGTGTCAGTCAAACCCCTTTCATTCCCTGTTGGTGATCCCATCCTCCTGCTGGCACAGTGTTTAGGAAATAAACTTTTATTCCTTGGAGAATCTGGAAGACGCGAAAAGTCTACAAAGCCCTGAATTAACCATTCCCCAATCCCTGAATTAACCATTCCCCAATCTCTGAATTAACCATTCCCCAATCCCGAATTAACCATTCCAATTCCTGAATTAACCATTCCCCAATCCCTGAATTAACCATTCCCCAATCTCTGAATTAACCATTCCCCAATCCCGAATTAACCATTCCAATTCCTGAATTAACCATTCCCCAATCCCGAATTAACCATTCCCCAATCCCTGAATTAACCATTCCCCAATCCCGAATTAACCATTCCAATTCCTGAATTAACCATTCCCCAATCCCGAATTAACCATTCCCCAATCCCTGAATTAACCATTCCCCAATTCCTGAATTAACCATTCCCCAATCCCTGAATTAACCATTCCCCAATTCCTGAATTAACCATTCCCCAATCCCGAATTAACCATTCCAATTCCTGAATTAACCATTCCCCAATCCCGAATTAACCATTCCCCAATCCCTGAATTAACCATTCCCCAATTCCTGAATTAACCATTCCCCAATCCCGAATTAACCATTCCCCAATCCCTGAATTAACCATTCCCCAATCCCTGAATTAACCATTCCCCAATTCCTGAATTAACCATTCCCAAATCCCTGAATTAACCATTCCCCAATCCTGAATTAACCTTTCCCAAATCCTGAATTAACCATCCCCCAATCCTGAATTAACCTTTCCCAAATCCCGAATTAACCATTCCCCAATCCTGAATTAACCATTCCCCAATCCTGAGTTAACCAGCCCCCAATCCCCGAATTAACCATTCCCCAATCCTGAATTAACCTTTCCCCAAATCCTGAATTAAACTTTCCCAAATCCCGAATTAACCATTCCCCAATCCTGAGTTAACCATTCCCCAACCTCTGAATTAACCATTCCCCAATCCTGAGTTAATCTTTCCCCAATCCCTGAATTAACCATCCCCCAATCCTGAATTAACCTTTCCCCAATCCTGAATTAACCTTTCCCCAATCCTGAATTAACCTTTCCCCAATCCTGAATTAACCATCCCCTAATCCCTGAATTAATTATTCCCAATCCCTGAATTAACCATTCCCCAATCCCTGAATTAACCATTCCCGAATCCCTGAACTAACCATTCCCCAATCCCTGAATAAACCATTCCCCAATCCTGAATTAATCATCCCCCAATCCTGAATTAACCATTCCCAATCCCTGAATTAATCATTCCCAATCCCTGAATTAACCATTCCCCAATCCCTGAATTAACGATTCCCCAATCCCTGAATAAACCATTCCCCAATCCTGAATTAATCATCCCCCAATCCTGAATTAACCATTCCCAATCCCTGAATTAATCATTCCCAATCCCTGAATTAACCATTCCCCAATCCCTGAATTAACCATTCCCCAATCCTGAATTAATCATCCCCCAATCCTGAATTAACCATTCCCAATCCCTGAATTAACCATTCCCCAATCCCTGAATTAACCATTCCCCAATCCCAGGGTTACCAACTCTCCGGGATTAGCCTGGGGGATTAAGGTTCAATCTCCTGTGTGTGTAACTCGGGAGATCAATCATCAGGACATTAAAATAAATTGTTTTTCTCTGTCATTTTCTTTGAGCGTCTCTTTACCAGATATAAACGTGCTGGAAATGAGAAGACAAAGGTTCGCCTGACACTCAAGCATCATCCAATTGGGTAATGAGTCATATCGCTGTCCCATTGGCGTAGGAAGGCACAAGGTTGGATGAGGGGCAAGTCATGTGGTGAATCTACAGGGGTGTGGTGAACCATCGTTGGTTCCCACTGTGGGGTTGTTCTAATGTTGTTGTTGGGCTAGGGTGTTCACACTGTGGGGTTGTTCTAATGTTGTTGTTGGGCTAGGGTGTTCACACTGTGGGGTTGTTCTAATGTTGTTGTTGGGCTAGGGTGTTCACACTGTGGGGTTGTTCTAATGTTGTTGTTGGGCTAGGGTGTTCACACTGTGGGATTGTTCTAATGTTGTTGTTGGGCTAGGGTGGGATTAATACACCTGTGGTTGTTACTGTTGTGGCACATCCCAGTCGGGCTCCGCCTCCTGGGAGAGGTATAAGACCCCCTGCTCGGGCGGGACCTCGTCAGTCTGGGATGGTGTACTTACGTTCTAGTAGTTCCATTGTTAGGCAATAAAAGCCTTCAGTTACTGAAGCCTCGTGTCTTGAGTTCAATTGACGTGCATCAATTTTATTGCCTAACACTAAGCTCTCGACGGAAAGGAGAGTATGGAACAAATCTTAAAGCCAGAGCGTCTGACGCTGGATCCACGTGCGCTGGGCGCCTCTAACACCTTCGACCACTGGCTGAAGTGTTTTGAGGACTACCTGGCAGCCTCCGCAGTGGTCATCACAGATGATGACAGACTCCGGGTCCTCCATGCGAGGGTAAGCGACACTGTCTACCTCGCGATCCGTGCGGCCACCACTTACCCGAGGGCCCTCGAGCTTTTAAAAAAGCGCTACACGAAACCTCCCAATGAGATCCACGCTCGTTACCTCCTTGCTACACGACGTCGGCAGTCGGGCGAAACCATGGAGGATTACGCCAATGAGCTCTTGCAGCTTGCCAGGGGCTGCGACTGCAAAGCTGTGTCGGCTGAGCAGTATATGTATGACCTCGCCCGAGATGCGTTTGTGGCAGGGGTAGGATCTTCGTACATCCGTCTCAAGCTGCTAGAAAAGGGGAATCTCAACCTGACCCAAGCTATGGAAATGGCTGAAATGCTTGAGGCGGCTTCGAAGAGCTTGGTCCTGTATCCGGAGGACCACGTGGAGACAACGTGGCAGGAGCAGTCACAAATCCCTCCTCGCCGCACGGGCTCGAAGTGCAGTGTTATGGCGTGCTCCCATGTAGACCCGACGACGGCGGCAGCCCCATGCGGCCCGTGGTGCTACTTCTGCGGAATGGCCAAGCATCCACGACAAAAGTGTCCTGCTAAAGCGGTGGTCTGTAATCAATGCGGTAAAAAGGGGCACTACGCGAAGGTGTGCAGATCAAAGCCCAAGAACGGCAGTGCAGCCTGTGACCCTTCAGAACGGGGATCATCACCATCGACGTCGAAGTACCCACGGGGTTCGTCCACGTGCGAGTCCAGGACGACGCCATTGTGGTCGACGGAGTCGGAGGAGGATGACCACCGGGAGTCGCTATGCTTGGCGCCCTCAACCATGTGCGATTCATGGGGGCGGCCATTTTGGTCGACGACGACCAGGAGCGACCAGCAGGGGTCCTCAGCATCGACCTCAGCTGCCTGCAGTGACGTTCAAGGGCCAACGGTGGCGTCGATCACCCTGAACCAGGCTAAGCACCACAGGCTTGACTGTTCAATGATGGACATAGAGGTAAATGGTCGTGCAATTTATTGTCTGTTTGACAGCGGGAGCACTGAGAGCTTTATTCACCCTGACACTGTAAAGAGGTGTGGACTCCAGATTCAACCTGCCAAACAGACAATCTCTATGGCATCACGGTCCCGGTCTGTCCCTGTTCAAGGACGTTGTGTGGTAATTCTGAAAGTGCAGGGCACAATTTACGAGCGATTCAGGCTCCTTGTGTTGCCGCATCTTTGCGCACCAATTCTCCTCGGACTAAACTTTATGGTCCACATGAAGAGTGTGATCCTACAATACGGTGGGCCACTCCCTTCGCTGGCAGTAGGGGAACAGCTGCAGTCTCCAAATTGTCCAAAGCGCCCCGCATGCAATCTTTCTACATTAAAGATCACCACACCCTCTTTATTCAAGAATCTGGTACCAGGCTGCAAGCCCATCGCTACTAAAAGTAGGCGTTGCAGCGCTGAAGATCGGATCTTCATCAGATCTGAGGTTCAGCGGTTCCTCAAAGAAGGGATCATACAGCCCAGTGTTAGTCCGTGGAGAGCACAGGTTGTGGTGGTTAAGAGCGGGAACAAACCCCGGATGGTCATTGATTACAGTCAGACCATTAATCGATATACGCAGCTGGATGCGTATCCTCTCCCGCGCATATCTGATATGGTCAATCAGATTGCGCAGTACCGGGTGTTCTCCACCATAGACCTAAAGTCCGCCTACCACCAACTCCCCATCCGCCCAGAGGACCGACACTACACGGCTTTTGAGGCGGATGGTCGTCTGTATCAGTTTCTTAGGGTTCCATTTGGTGTCACCAATGGGGTCTCGGTCTTCCAGCGTGCTATGGACCGAATGGTGGACCAGAACGGGCTGCGGGCTACCTTCCCGTACCTGGATAATGTCACCATCTGCGGCCGTGATCAGCAGGACCATGACACAAATCTCCAGAACTTTTTACGCACTGCATCTCGCCTGAATTTGACCTACAACAGGGAGAAGTGTGTATTCCGTACGCGCCGGTTAGCCATCCTGGGATACGTAGTGGAAAACGGGGTCATTGGCCCTGATCCCGACCGTATGCGCCCCCTTGCTGAACTTCCCTTGCCCGCTAGCGCAAAAGCACTGAGGAGATGCCTAGGCTTCTTCTCCTATTATGCGCAGTGGGTCCCCAACTACGCGGACAAAGCCCGTCCGCTTATTAAGTCCACGACTTTTCCACTCACGCCAGAGGCCCAATTGGCCTTCAAGGCATTGAAACACGACATTGCGAAAGCCACGATGCACGCGGTAGACGAATCCATCCCTTTTCAGGTGGAAAGCGATGCATCTGATTTCGCCCTGGCCGCCACACTAAACCAGGCAGGCAGGCCCGTCGCGTTTTTTTCCCGCACCCTCCAAGGTCCCGAAATTCGGCATTCAGCGGTGGAAAAGGAGGCTCAGGCCATTGTGGAGGCCGTCAGACACTGGCGCCATTACCTGGCGGGGAAGCGGTTCACCCTGATCACGGACCAGCGGTCCGTGGCGTTCATGTTCAATAACACGCAGAGGGGCAAGATCAAGAATGACAAGATCTTGCGGTGGAGAATTGAGCTCTCCACCTATAACTACGATATTATGTATCGTCCAGGGAAACTCAATGAGCCCTCGGATGCCCTCTCGCGCGGAACATGCGCTACTATGCAGGAGGATCGCTTGAACGCCCTCCATAATGACCTGTGCCATCCTGGGGTCACTCGGCTCTACCACTTTATCAAAGCCCGCAACCTGCCTTACTCGGTGGAGGACGTCAGGTCGGTGACAAGGAGCTGTCGGATTTGCGCGGAATGCAAACCGCACTTTTACCGACCTGACCGGGCACATTTGGTCAAGGCCACTCGCCCCTTCGAGAGGCTGAGTGTGGATTTTAAGGGCCCCCTTCCCTCAACAGATCGGAACTTGTACTTTCTGAACATAATAGATGAGTACTCCCGGTTCCCGTTTGTTGTCCCCTGCGCGGACACGTCGACTGCCACGGTGATCAAGGCATTCCGTGATCTTTTTACCCTGTTCGGGTACCCCAGCTATATACATATCGTCGTTCATGAGTAATGACTTGAGGCAATTCCTGCTCTCATACGGGATTGCCTCTAGTAGGACCACGAGTTACAACCCTAGGGGCAATGGACAGGTGGAAAGAGAGAATGCTACAGTCTGGAAGGCTGTCCTATTGGCGCTGAAGTCCAAAGGCCTTCCAGTCTCCCATTGGCAGGAGGTCCTCCCTAATGCGCTTCACTCCATTCGCTCCCTCCTGTGTACGGCAACCAATGCTACTCCCCACGAGAGGATGTTCTCATTCCCTCGGAAGTCGTCCTCGGGGATATCTTTACCAGCCTGGTTGATGTACCCAGGACCTGTCCTTCTGCGGCGACATGTAAGGGCCCGCAAGTCCGACCCCTTGGTCGAACAGGTCCACCTCCTCCACGCCAACCCTCAGTATGCCTATGTGGCATATCCTGACGGGCGAGAGGACACAGTCTCGATCCGAGACCTGGCGCCCGCAGGGGACGTAGCAACTCCTGTCGCTCCCATACCCCCAGTGACAAATCCCTTATCCCTTATTTCTTCCCCGGACGTGGCGCGGTCAGCACCGGGACCAGTGCATAACAGTTATACTCCACTGTACAGCTTGCCTGAGACTCGGAGATCGGCGCCATCGCAGAATGTACCGGGATCTCCTGCACTACCGCTTCATCAGGGTCAACCGGCCTGTAAGTCCGCGAGAGGACAGCCGGACGCTGTTTTGGAGAGAACGCCACCGCAAGCACCTACTCCGGTGTCACCGCCGGTATTGAGGAGGTCACAACGATGGTGCGGTCCTCCAGACCGTCTGGACTTATAATCTGTTGACTTTTTTTTAGTCTGTTTTCGCACCCCGCCGGCCTTTGTTTTCAAAGGAGGGGTGAATGTGGTGAACCATCGTTGGTTCCCACTGTGGGGTTGTTCTAATGTTGTTGGGCTAGGGTGTTCACACTGTGGGGTTGTTCTAATGTTGTTGTTGGGCTAGGGTGGGATTAATACACCTGTGGTTGTTACTGTTGTGGCACATCCCAGTCGGGCTCCGCCTCCTGGGAGAGGTATAAGACCCCCTGCTCGGGCGGGACCTCGTCAGTCTGGGGTGGTGTACTTACGTTCTAGTAGTTCCATTGTTAGGCAATAAAAGCCTTCAGTTACCGAAGCCTCGTGTCTTGAGTTCAATTGACGTGCATCAAGGGGTAAACTCAGTAGGCAACCTGAACCCATCTGTAAATGCCATCCCTCATCTTGCCAGATGGGCAGTGCACTGGGAGAGGGTGACAGAGGGTCTCAGTCCCAGTGGGTGTGATAAAAGGCTAATATCTAACACTGCACTTGCCTACACACCCACAATTACATCTACAGCTCCTGATTCGACAGTCTGGAAATTCAACCCTTTGAATATTAATGTTTTGGTTAAAATACCTGACACAAAATGGCGAACTCTCCAGAGATAGAGCAATACATGGACTCAAACTACAGATAGGGCTGAGGCAAGGGAAAATGGGGATTGGGGGGGTCTGCTTGTGGATGGTAGAATTAATATGGATTTGGTGACCTGCCTCACCCTGTGAGTGTCCTGTGCTTCACACATTGATAGTGTTTATAGACTCCAATTGCTGGCAGGCTGTCTAACCTCAGGCAAGGATTTGCTCTTTCAGGTCATTCTGCACTCGATGCACAGATACCAGCCCCGCTTTCACATTGTACAGTCCAATCACTTGTACAGTGTCCACTGGAACAGCTCCGCCACGTTTGTGTTCCCAGAGATGGTCTTCATTGCAGTCACGGCCTACCAGAACACACGGGTAAGCATCACTTCAATCTCCGTCTCCACAGCCAATCCAACCCAGCTGAAACTGGAGTCTCCACCTATACTCTGATCTAATATCTCCCACACAGTGGTACCTCAGACCCGATTCACTCCAACAGATTAAAACTATTTCACCAGGAGGATATTGGAGGCTTCAGTGAGAATGGAGAGTGAGAATAGTGAGGGATGAACGATGGATTCCATTGACAACACCTTCAATAAATGTGTAACTGACCTATCAAAACAGGGGTGCAGTCACTCTGAATGTTACAGTGTCTCTGGGAGCGCTGTCTAACTGTCTGCCTCTCCTGGTAGTCACCCATCAATATCACTGAACCTGTGGTGTGACAGCGACCGACCTGACTTTCTGCTCCTATACCGAGGCTATGTTCGCGGCCGGGGGTCCCTGCAGAGGGAGCATGCGGTGTCCGAGGGCACCGTTGACGCTTTCTGTGCCCGCTGGGCACCGCAGGGACTGGGGTACATTATCGACCCCTTTAATCACATTTTAATTTGATGTTTTAAGTTTCCTTTCTGCTTTGTCTTTGGTTTCGGGTGGCTCCCCTTCTTTTTTAGGGACTGCCCTTTTGATTTGTCCTCAGTTAATTTGATTTAGTGAAATTGTTTTACCAAAAAGATTGACAGCCTCCCTGTAACGAGTGTCTATCACACTCTCTGCCCCCTGTATGGCTCCGCAGTGTGTCCAGCCACTCCCACTGAACAATGAGGTCTGTGAGAAGCTGGACACACCTGTGGACCCTCCCCGGGGTGCAGGGGCACCTGGTTCACCATCACACCGACTCCCAGACCACCCGCTTGAATCGTAGAGACTGGACAATCAGACAATACAATGGCTATTCCCACAGGAGGAGTGTGGTGATGATGGTTGATGATTAGATTGATTGATATTCCTGTTCTGCCAGATCACACAGCTGAAGATTGACAATAATCCGTTCGCAAAAGGATTCCGGCTCCATGGAATGAACAGCAAGAGGTAAACACTCAACTCTGACACACTCACCCTCACTCTGACACACTCACCCTCACTCTGACACACTCACCCTCACTCTGACACACCCACCCTCTCACCCTGACACACTCACCCTCACTCTGACACACCCACCCTCTCACCCTGACACACTCACCCTCACTCTGACACACCCACCCTCTCACCCTGACACACCCACCCTCTCACCCTGACACACTCACCCTCACTCTGACACACCCACACTCACTCTGACACACTCACCCTCACTCTGACACACTCACCGTCTCACTCTGACACACTCACCCTCACTCTGACACACCCACCCTCTCACCCTGACACACTCATCCTCACTCTGACACACCCACACTCACTCTGACACACTCACCCTCACTCTGACACACTCACCCTCACTCTGACACACCCACCCTCTCACCCTGACACACTCACCCTCACTCTGACACACCCACACTCACTCTGACACACTCATCCTCACTCTGACACACTCACCCTCACTCTGACACACTCACCGTCTCACTCTGACACACTCACCCTCACTCTGACACACTCACCCTCACTCTGACACACTCACACTGACACACTCACCCTCACCCTGACACACTCACCCTCACCCTGACACACTCACCCTCACTCTGACACACTCACCCTCACCCTGACACACTCACACTCACACTGACACACTCACCCTCACCCTGACACACTCACCCTCACTCTGACACACTCACCCTCACTCTGACACACTCACCCTCACACACCCACCCTCTCACATTGACACACTCACCGTCATTCTGACACACTCACCCTCACTCTGACACGCTCACCTTCACTCTGACATGCTCACCCTCTCACCCTGACACACTCACCCTCTCACCCTGACACACTCACCCCCTCACATTGACACACTCATCCTCACTCTGACACACTCACCCACTCACTCTGACACACTCACTATCACTCTAACACACTCACCCACTCACTCTGACACACTCACCCTCACCCTGACACACTCACCCTCTCATTCTGACACGCTCACCCTCTCACACTGACACACTCACCCTCACTCTGACACACTCACCCTCTCACTCTGACACACTCACCCTCTCACTCTGACACACTCATCCTCTCACCCTGACACACTCACCCTCTCATTCTGACACACGCACCCTCTCACACTGACACACTCACCCTCACTCTGTCACACTCACCCTCTCACTCTGACACACTCACCCTCTCACTCTGACACACTCACCTGCTCACACTGACACACGCACCCTCTCACTCTGACACACTCACCCTCTCACTCTGACACACTCACTCTGGCACACCCACCCTCGCACACTGACACACTCACCCTCACTCTGACACACTCACCCTTGCACACTGACACACTCACCCTCACTCTGACACACTCACCCTCGCACACTGACACACTCACCCTCACTCTGACACACACCCTCGCACACTGACACACTCACCCTCACTCTGACACACTCACCCTCGCACACTGACACACTCACCCCCTCACTCTGACACACTCACCCTCACACACTGACACACTCACCCCCTCACTCTGACACACTCACCCTCGCACACTGACCTTGCCCCACATCTGCTTTACAATTCCATTCCCACTCCTGCTCTGCTGTCCGTTTATATTCTGGTTCCGGTTCCCACTCCTGTTCGTGCTCCCGTTCCCCTCACTGGAGTTCCTGGGTGTCTGGGTATTGGCTAATTAAGGAAAGCATTATTCCCGGTGCAATAGCTGACCATTTCCTGAATGAATCATCAAAGTGATGTTGTTAATCTTGTATCAGTCATTGCAATGAGCAAATCTCTCGCTAAGTGTGGATCTTCCTGTGCTTTAGGGAGCGTGAGGCACGGAGTGAGCAGGGCCACAGACATCTGCCTGCTGCTGAAGAGAGAGACCGCATAGGTATTGCCAATCTGTCTGCTCCGCTCAATCCACAACTGCACCAGGAACCCTCAACAAACGGGAACTAAACATCACAATTCTCATTAACACACTAACTCTTCCTGAGGTCTGGGTAATCCTGACAAACTCCTATGATGTGTCATCAGGCTATTGGGATTGAGGGCTGACAAGTCCCCAGGGCCTGATGATCTACATCCTTAAAGGAAGTGGAGCGGAGATCGTGGATCCATTGGTTATAATATTCAAAAATTCCCTGGATACGGAAAGGTTCAAGTGGATTGGGAAAATGCTAATTTTTATTCAAAAAGGGGGGGAGGCAGAAAGTAGGAAATGATAGACCAGTTAGTTTAACTTCTGCTGTTGGGAAATTGTTAGAATCCATTATTAAAGGAAGTAATAACAGGACATTTGGAAAGTCAGAACACAATCCATCAGAATCAGCATGGTTTTATGAAGGATAAATCGTGTTTGACTAATTTGCTAGAGTTCTTCGAAGATGTAACAAGCCAAGTGGCTAATGAGGATCCTGTAGGTGTAGGATATCTGGACTTCCAGAAGGCATTTGATAAGGTGCCACACAGAAGGTTAATACACAAGGTTACATGGGGTTAGGGGTAATTTATTAGCTTGGATGGAAGACTGGCTAACTGAGAAGGCAAAGAGTCAGGATAAATGGGTATTTATCTGGTTGGCAAGGTGTAACTACATGCCAGAGGGTTCAGTCCTCGGGCACCAACTATTTACAATCTATATTAATGACCTGGACACGGGGATAGTAGGTACCACAGTAAAATTTGCAGATGACACTAAAATAAGTGGGATAATAAGTTGCAATGAGGAAATAAAAAATGTATAAATGGATATGGATCGGTTAAGTGAATGGGGCAAAATTTGGGTAGATGGAGTTTAACGTGGCTAAGTGTGAGGTTATTCATTCTGGTAGGAAAAATACAAAGGCAAATTATTATCTAAATGGAGAGAAACTTCTGAGTGCTTCAGTGCAGAGGGATCTGGGTGTCCTCGTGCATGAATTAGGGAAAAGTAGTACGCAGGTATAGCAAGTAATAAAGACGGCAAATGGAACTTTGGCATTTATTGCTGAAGGACTAGAATATACTAGTGAAGTGTTGCTGCTACTGTACAAAACATTAGTGAAATTGCACTTGGAATATTGTGCACAGTTTTGATCCCCTTACATGAGGAGGGATGTAGTTGCATTGGAGGTGGTTCAGAGGAGGTTCACTAGATTGATTCCAGAAGTGAGGGATTTGCCTTATGAAGGGAAATTGGGCAATTTAGGTCTAGACTCCCTGGAGTTTAGAAGAATGAAGTGAAGTTTAATTGAGGTTTATAAGATGATGTGAGGGATTGCCAGGGTAGATGTAGAGAGGATGCTTCCTCTTGTAGGGCTATCAGTATAAGGGGTATCAGATTTAAAACAGAAATGAGGTGAATGTGTGGAATTCACTACAGGAGTGTGGCACTAGGTGAATTGCTATTGCAAAGAGCCAGCATGCACACAATGGGTCAAATGGCCTCCTTCTGTTCTCTGACCATCCTTTGAGTGTACACTGAGGCACTCCTGCATTGTGTAACTGAGTAAATCTCATTTTATCTTTTATTCGTTGTCCATAGATTGTAAGCAGCGGAATCAGGATGTGTCTGCAGAGGCTGGAGAAAGCAGACCTTGTCGGCAGCGTGGTAGCACAGTGGATGTTACCAAGCAGCCAGTCAGTGCTCCAATCGCATTCATCCCTCCAACCTTAAACAGAGCAAGCTGGGAAAACACAGACAATACTCACAGCAAGGAAGAGGCGCAGTGGTGAGTCGCACCTGCCAGTACTAACACTTGGCTTATTGCTTGCCATAATAATTTTGGGCCATAAAATCTTTCCAGGTGTAGGTTGTTTCAATGGCCTCATTGCTAAAAGCAATGTTTGCTGTTACTGAGGACAGGAGGGGCAGCAGCTTGATCCCTGGTCAGATACCCTTTGTATATCGCCCACATGGACATCATTTATATGGACTTGGTGGACCACAGATCAGCCACTTGGCACTTCTGGCTGGAGATTGCTGCGAATACTTCAGCCTTATCTTTTGCACTGATGTGCTGGGCTCTTCCATCATTGAGAATGGGGATATTTACGGAGCCTCCTCCTCCAGTGAGTTGTTTAATTGTTCACCACCGTTCATGACTGGATGTGGAAGAACTGCAGAGCTTAGATCTGATCTGTTGGTTGTGGGATCATAAGAACATAAGAAATAGGAGCAGGAGTAGGCCATCTAGCCCCTCGAGCCTGCCCTGCCATTCAATAAGATCATGGCTGATCTGAAGTGAATCAGTTCCACTTACCCGCCTGATCCCTATAACCCCTAATTCCGTTACCGCTTAGCTCTGTCTATTACTTGTTGTTTAGGCTGTTTGGCACAGCAAGTAGTCCTGATTGGTAGCTTCACTAGGTTGACACCTCATTTTTATGTGGTCCTGGCATGCCCTCCTGCACTCTTCATTGAACCACGGTTGATCTCATAGGATCCCTACAGAGCAGAAGGAGGCCATTCGGCCCATCAAGTCTGCACCGACCATAATCCACCCAGCCCCTATCGCAGTAGCCCCACATATTGACTCTGCTAGTCCCCCGGACACTAAGGGGCAATTCAGCATGGCCAATCAACCTAATCTTTGGACTGTGGGAGGAAACCGGAGCACCCAGAGAAAACCCACGCAGACACGGGGAGAACGTGCAAGCTCCACACAGACAGTGATCCAAACCGGGAATTGAACTCGAGTCCCTGGTGCTGTGAGGCAGCAGTGCTAACCACTGTGCCATCTCTCCTGGCTTGATGGTAATGGCAGAGTGGGGGATATGCCAGGCCATGATGTTACAGATTGTAGTGAGTACAATTCTGCTGATGCTGATGGTCCACAGTGCCCCATGGATGCCCAGTATTGAGTTGTTGGATCTGTTTGAAATCTATCCTATTTAATAAAAGGAAGAGGTGATTCATGAAGCCATCTACAGCAATGGTGTGGATGTAAAATGTCATTTCATGGCGGTGGTAATAAAACAAAGAATTCAACAAATCAGAAAGCCAGTTAGCCTAATATTGGAAATTGAGAAAATGCTGGAATCTATTGTTACAGAAGTTTTGACAATACACTCAGAAAATCATAATCTATCAGACAAAATTAGCATGGTTTTACAAAAGGGAAATTGTGTTTGATCATCAGAGGGGTTCTTTGGGTAAATCATTAGGGTAAATTAAGGGGAACTGGTAGAGGTAATGTACTTGGATTTCCAAATGGCATTCAATAAGGCACCACATTAATATGAAAGATAAGGGCTCGTGATTGGTTGCTGGGATGAGAGGCTGAGTCAATTGGGTCGATACTCTCTGGAATTTAGAAGAATGAGGGGTGATCGCATTGAAACATGCAAGACTCTGAAGGGGGTCGACAGGCTGGATGTCAGGAGCCCAGAGAATCTAACACACACGGGGACACAGTCTCAAGATAGGGAACGGATTATTTAGGACTGAGATCAGGAGAACTTACTTCACTTAAAGGGTTATCTTTGCAAATTGCTGTGCAATTCTTTTTGAGACAGAAGGTTCCAGTGCTCAATCATAGAATAGAATCCATACAGTGCAGAAAGAGGCCATTCAGCCCATCGAACCTGCACCAACAACAATCCCACCCAGGCCCTATCCCCGTAACCCCATGTATTTAACCTAGCCAGCCCCCCTGATACTAAGGAGCAATTTAGAATGGCCAATCAACCTAACCCGCACATCTTCGGACTGTGGGAGGAAATCGGAGCACCCGGAGGAAACCCACGCAGACACGGGGAGAATGTGCAAACTCCACACAGACAGTGACCCGAGCCGGGAATCGAACCCAGGTCCCTGGCGCTGTGAGACAGCAGTGCTAACCACTGTGCTCCCATGCCCCCCAAGACAGACTCCAGGATTTCCGTGTGTAATCTAGTTCACGGATCAATGCCGTACTCATCGGCTACTGCAATTTGGCAATGCCTTTTTACAAATCAGATATGGTCCGGAATTCTCCGACCTCACCCGGGGCTGGGATTCTCCGACTTCGCCCGGGGCTGGGATTCTCCGCCCTCGCCCGGGGCTGGGATTCTCCGACCTCGCCCGGGGCTGGGATTCTCCGACTTCGCCAGGGGCTGGGATTCTCCGCCCTCGCCCGGGACTGGGATTCTCCGACCTCGCCCGGGGCTGGGATTCTCCGACCACGCCCGGGGCTGGGATTCTCCGACCTCGCCCGGGGCTGGGATTCTCCGACCTCGCCCGGGGCTGGGATTCTCCGACCTCGCCCGGGGTTGGGATTCTCCGACCTCGCCCGGGGCTGGGATTCTCCGACCTCGCCCGGGGCTGGGATTCTCCGACCTCGCCCGGGGCTGGGATTCTCCGACCTCGCCCGGGGCTGGGATTCTCCGCCCTCGCCCGGGCTGGGATTCTCCGACTTCGCCCGGGGCTGGGATTCTCTGACCTCGCCCGGGGCTGGGATTCTCCGACCTCGCCCGGGGCTGGGATTCTCCGACCTCGCCCGGGGCTGGGATTCTCCGCCCTCGCCCGGGCTGGGATTCTCCGACTTCGCCCGGGGCTGGGATTCTCTGACCTCGCCCGGGGCTGGGATTCTCCGACCTCGCCCGGGGCTGGGATTCTCTGACCTTGCCCGGTGCTGGGATTCTCCGACCTCGCCCGGGGCTGGGATTCTCCGACCTCGCCCGGGGCTGGGATTAGAACCATAGAACCATAGAAAATTACAGCTCAGAAACAGGCTTTTGGCCCTTCTTGTCTGTGCCGAACCATTTTATGCCTAGTCCCACTGACCTGCACTTGGACCATATCCCTCCACACCCCTCTCATCCATGAACCCGTCCAAGTTTTTCTTAAATGTTAAAAGTGACCCCGCATTTACCACTTTATCCGGCAGCTCATTCCACACTCCCACCACTCTCTGCGTGAAGAAGCCCCCCCTAAACCTTTCTCCTTTCACCCTTAACCCATGCCCTCTGGTTTTTTTCTCCCCTAGCCTCAGCGGAAAAAGCCTGCTTGCATTCACTCTATCTATACCCATCAAAATCTTATACACCTCTATCAAATCTCCCCTCAATCTTCTACGCTCCAGGGAATAAAGTCCCAACCTATTCAATCTCTCTCTGTAACTCAGCTTCTCAAGTCCCGGCAACACCCTTGAGAACCTTCTCTGCACTCTTTCAATCTTATTTACATCCTTCCTGTAACTAGGTGACCAAAACTGTACACAATACTCCAAATTCGGCCTCACCAATGCCCTATATAACCTTACCATAACACTCCAACTTTTATACTCGATACTCCGATTTATAAAGGCCAATGTACCAAAGGCACTCTTTACGACCCTATCCACCTGTGACGTCACTTTTAGGGAATTCTGTACCTGTATTCCCAGATCCCTCTGTTCAACTGCACTCTTCAGAGTCCTACCATTTACCCTGTATGTTCTTCTTTGGTTTGTCCTTCCAAAGTGCAATATCTCACACTTGTCTGCGTTAAATTCCATTTGCCATTTTTCAGCCCATTTTTCTAGTTGGTCCAAATCCCTCTGCAAGCTTTGAAAACCTTCCTCACTGTCCACTACACCTCCAATCTTTGTATCATCAGCAAACTTGCTGATCCAATTTACCACATTATCATCCAGATCATTGATATAGATGACAAACAACAATGGACCCAACACCGATCCCTGCGGCACACCACTAGTCACAGGCCTCCACTCAGAGAAGCAATCCTCCACAACCACTCTCTGGCTTCTTCCATTGAGCCAGTGTCTTATCCAATTTACTACCTCTCCATGTATATCCAGCGACTGAACCTTCCTAACTAACCTCCCATGAGGGACCTTGTCAAAGACCTTGCTGAAATCCAGGTAGACAACATCCACCGCCTTCCCTTCATCCACTTTCCTGGTAACCTCCTCGAAAAACTCTAATAGATTGGTCAAACACGACCTACCATGCACAAAGCCATGTTGACTCTCCCTAATAAGTCTCTGTCTATCCAAATATTTGTAGATCCTATCCCTTATCACACCTTCCAATAACTTGCCCACCACCGACGTCAAACTTACTGGCCTATAATTTCCCGGATTTCTTTTGGAACCTTTTTTAAACAACGGAACAACATGAGCCACCCTCCAATCATCCGGCACCTCCCCCGTGAATACTGACATTTTAAATATGTCTGCCAGGGCCCCTGCAAGTTCAACACTAGCTTCCCTCAAGGTCCGTGGGAATACCCTGTCCGGTCCTGGGGATTTATCCACTCTGATTTGCCTCAAGACAGCGAGCACCTCCTCCCCTTTAATCTGTAAAGGTTCCATGGCCTCCCTACCAGTTTGCCCTATTTCCGTAGACTCCATGCCCGTTTCCTCAGTAAATACAGATGCAAAAAAACCATTTAGTATCTCCCCCATCTCTTTTGGTTCCATACACAGTGTACCACTCTGGTCTTCAAGAGGACCAATTTTATCCCTCACTATCCTTTTGCTCCTAACATACCTATAGAAGCTCTTTGGATTTTCCTTCACTCTGTCTGCCAAAGCAACCTCATGTCTTCTTTTAGCCCTCCTGATTTCCCTCTTAAGCTCTCAAAATTTCTCCTTTGAAGGCCTCCCACTTTCCATTTACATCCTTACCAGAGAACAGCCTGTGCCAATCCACACTTCCCAGATCCCTTCTCATTTCATCAAATTTGGCCTTTTTCCAGTTCAGAACTTCAACCCGAGGACCAGATCTATCCTTATCCACGATCAGGTTGAAACTAATGGCATTATGATCACTGGATCCAAAGTGTTCCCTCACACTCACATCCATTACCTGCCCTAACTCATTTCCCAATAGGAGATCCAATATCGCATCCTCTCTAGTTGGCACCTCTATATACTGATGTAGAAAATTCTCCTGAACACATTTTACAAACTCTACCCCTTCTAAACCTTTAACAGTATGCGAGTCCCAATCTATATGTGGAAAATTAAAATCCCCTACTATCACAACTTTGTGTTTCTTGCAGTTGTCAGCTATCTCTCCGCTGATTTGCTCCTCCAGTTCTCGCTGACTATTGGGTGGTCTATAATACAAGCCCATTAATGTGGTCATACCTTTCCTGTTTCTCAGCTCCACCCATAGGGCCTCTGTAGACAAGCTCCCTAATCTATCCTGCCTGAGTACCGCTGTAACATTTTCCCTGACCAACAATGCCACCCCCCCACCTTTTATCCCTCTGCCTCTATCCCGCCTGAAACATTGGAACCCTGGAACATTGAGCTGCCAGTCCTGCCCCTCCTGTAGCCAAGTTTCACTAATGGCTATAATGTCATATTTCCACGTATCTATCCACGCCTTCAGCTCATCTGCCTTCCCCACAATACTCCTGGCATTGAAATAGACACACCTCAGAAGATTATTTCCACCACACTCTACCCTTCTCCGACCTCGCCCGGGGCCGGGATTCTCCCACCTCGCCCGGGGCCGGGATTCTCCGACCTCGCCCGGGGCTGGGATTCTCCCACCTCGCCCGGGGCTGGGATTCTCCCACCTCGCCCGGGGCCGGGATTCGCCGACCTCGCCCGGGGCTGGGATTCTCGCACCTCGCCCGGGGCTGGGATTCTCCCACCTCGCCCGGGGCTGGGATTCTCCCACCTCGCCCGGGGCTGGGATTCTCCGACCTCACCCGGGGCTGGGATTCTCCGACCTCGCCCGGGGCTGGGATTCCCTGACCTCGCCCGGGGCTGGGATTCTCCGACCTCGCCCGGGGCTGGGATTCTCTGACCTCGCCCGGGGCTGGGATTCTCTGACCTCGCCCGGGGCTGGGATTCTCCGACCTCGCCCGGGGCTGGGATTCTCCGACCTCGCCCGGGGCTGGGGTTCTGTGACCTCGTCCTCGGCTGGGATTCTCTGACTTCACCTGCGGCTGGGAATTCTCCAGTCCCGCTGCAGTGAATGGACTTTTGTCTGAGTGCCAAATTCTCCATTCTCACTGGCAGCAGTGGTAGGGTAAATGAGACCGTAAAATCCCAGCCTGTGGTCAATCCATCATAGTCAACTTTGGCCAGTCCTTCAGGATCAATTGTGGCTGTGTTTTTCAGAATCAAACGTAGTCAGTCCTTTAGGGTTCCTGCTGGTCACTGTTGGTCACTTCCTGTTGGCCAGTTCCTGTTGGTCAGTTTTGACAAAGGACCACCTGGACTCGAAATGTCAGCTCTTTTCTCTCCTTGCGGATGCTGCCAGACCTGCTGAGATTTTCCAGCGTTTTCTCTTTTGGTTTCAGATTCCAGCATCCGCAGTGATTTGCTTTTATCCAGTTGGTCAGTTTGTGTTGGTCAGTTCCTATTGGTCAGTTCCTGTGGATCATTGTTCTACTCTCTCTTTTTCTTTCTCAGTATTTTCTCAGCCTGTGAAGGAACAGCTTTCCCTGCAGACCATAGGAATGAGGGGAGAGGCTTGAATGGACAAACCACCTATGGACAACCATTGGTTTTCAATGCATTCTGCAACATGACCCCTGGGTCGGAAAGTCTGGCAGTGTCTGAAGACAAGCCGGCAGCCAGTGTGGTGGCGACCTATCCTCTGGAGATCAGCACCATATTTGGCCCTCCGTTGAGCAGTAAGGATTGTGGGAAGAGTGTCTGGGAGAGTGGAGGAGGTCAGGATCTGTCCATCGTCAATGCAAGCCACTCAGCCAGTCTGAGGCGCACTTCAGTGCCACACACTCCCTATGAGCTGAGATTGCCTGGAGTGTTACAGAGTGCTTCCACTCAGTTCAGTTACCCTGCTGCCTACACTGGGCCTGGAGTCTATGGCAATCCCAATAACATTGGCTTTCTGGAAGTCAGGAGGTGTTTAATCAATGGCCTCCAGTACAGCTGAGAGCAGTCTACATCGGGAACGCTGGCAACTCCGACTGGCCGGAACATCGGCAACTCTGACTGACCGGAATGCCAACAACTCCAACTGACCGGAACGCTGGCAGCTCCGACTGACCGGAATGCCGGCAGCTCCCACTGACCAGAACGCCGGCAACTCCGACTGACCGGAACGTCGGCAACTCCGACTGATCGGAATGCCGGCAGCTCCCACTGACCGGGACGCTGGCAACCCCGACTGACCAGAAGACTGCCAGCTTTGACTGACAAGAACGCCGGCAGCTCCCACTGACCGGGACGCTGGCATCTCCGACTGACCAGAACACCGGCAGCTCCAATCGACTGGATCGCCGGCAGCTCCCACTAACCGGCTGCTTGTGTGGGACAGGAACACCCGGAAACCACGGTTCAACATGGGCTGTTTCAAACACAGCGAGGATTGTGGCGAACACACTCATCCCTGTCATTCTCACTTATTTACAATGTCAGACTGTATACTGGCTGTTAGTCTCTATATAATGTACACTGTATTAATCTCTACCCAACACATCTGGGTGTTAGTCTCTATGTGAAATATGCTGAGTTAACGTCGCTATGATGTATACTGTGTGTTAATCTGTATATGATATATACTGCATGTTAACTTCTATATGATGTATACTATTCTGATCTCTATATTGTATCTTGTGTTCATCTAACACATCTGGGTGTTAATCAGTCCAGATCTGTGGATTACGAGTTCAGTAAAATAAGATACTGTATAATCATCACATAATATAACGTGTGTTAATCGCTACACAGGGAATAGACACATTGTGTAACATATACAGTGTTCTTTCTAGATATAGTGTCGCTACGGTAATTTCCATGTGAAATACAGTGCGCTGTCACTCTACAGTATACTGTTATTATAATATATACCATCTAATATTCTCAGTATTATATCTCCCATGTGTTTTCTCTGTGTAAAAAACAAGCAAAGTGTGATTCGTGCCAACAGGGGGAGTGGGCTGAGCTTATTTACACCAGAAAGCCAGCTGCTGAGCTATAGGGGCACCATTGCACTGGCACCCTATCTCCAAATGTACTGGGAGATGCCAACCCATAAGCTCAACTCTCGCACAACTCTCCCTGATTGCCACCCCCCAACCCCCGGACACTGCCATCCCCGGTCGCCGCCTCCCCCCCTCTGATATCACGCAGCCCCCCCTCCCTTCCCCGCCCCCTGGATGGTCGCAGCCCTGGCCAATCACCAATGCAGAGTAACCCCCCACTACAGAGCTCCCTACCCCTGCCTCCCTGTCATGGTCCCGCCCCTTATCATGGGCCCGCCTGGGTCTTGGTGGGATTGTGGAAGTGAAGTGGGGGGGGATTGGAGGGGGGATTGGAGGAGTGGAGGGGGCAATGGGGAGTGGGAGAGACTGTAGTAATGATGGGGAAGTGGGGGGAGTGTGGTCGTGGTGGGCGGGAGTGGGGAACTTGGTTTCAAACCTAGACCTGGTCTCTCCACCCCCTTGGAACCATTCCCCACCCTGAAATGGGCCTGACGTAGTCTCTGTGCCTGGGACGCCCCTGCAGCCCACAACTCGAAGTGTCCACTTATCAAAGCTGAGTAACATCGAGAGGAGAGTGCGGAAAGTCAGATTCTGAGACAGTCCCAGAAAATCCAGAACATATAGGTCACCTGGGGGTACAGAGAGAGCTTGGGACCCCTGGGTGCCCATAGGGTTTGGTGGCCCAGTGCCCGTGCTAGTCCAATCCCCCTGCCTTTTGGTTTAAGCCCCGGTTTGTGTGTATGGATGGGCGGGGGGGTTGTGGGGGGAGGGGGGGGGGGTGGTTAGTTGGCAACAGCAGCTTTACAGTCCATTCCTGCTGTGTTCGAAGTAAGAGTTTTAACAACACCAGGTTAAAGTCCAACAGGTTTATTTGGTAGCAAATGCCATTAGCTTTCGGACTACCAAATACACCTGTTGGACTTTAACCTGGTGTTGTTAAATCTCTTACTGTGTTTACCCCAGTCCAATACCGGCATCTCCACATCGTGTTCGAAGTGGGCAGGGGGTCTGGAGTATAAACGGGAGAATCATTATCATTGACAAACACCAGGAAAGGTGGAATGTTGCAGCATGAATTGTAAAGGAATGTCCTTCAACGTTAACTGTAGGAGAGCCTGAGATTCCAGCTCCTGCTCTGTTATCAGACAATAGGGATGAATATTCGCTGAAGTCCTTTTGAATCTTGAAGCACTTGGCTGAAACACGCAGCCACTGTCTGGCCGCTGGAATAAACACACTGACACGTGGGAAAGGAAGAGAGACCTCAGCAAATCCAAACCAATCCTTTCCCTCAATGCACACAACCATTCCCAGGAGCTGGAAGGAAGCAGGAACTCACAATGCGGGAGTGAGATTAATATTCTATCATTTCACTTTCTCCCCGAAACTACAATACTCCAGCTCACATCTCCAAACTCCCAAACATTGCCTCGGGACATCACCCCCAAACCCCCAAACACTCCCCCCATGGAACATCAGCCCCAAACCCCCAAACACTCTCTCCCCGGAACATCACCCCCAAACCCCCAAACACTCCCCCCCCCTGGGACATCACCCCCAAACCCCCAAACACTCCCCCCATGGAACATCAGCCCCAAACCCCCAAACACTCTCTCCCCGGAACATCACCCCCAAACCCCCAAACACTCCCCCTCCCGGGACATCACCCCCAAACCCCCAAACACTCCCCCCATGGAACATCAGCCCCAAACCCCCAAACACTCCCTCCCCGGAACATCACCCCCAAACACTCCTCCCCCCCGGGACATCACCCCCAAACCCCCAAACACTCCCCCCATGGAACATAAGCCCCAAACCCCCAAACACTCCCTCCCCGGAACATCACCCCAAACCCCCAAACACTCCCGCCCCGGGACATCACCCCCAAACCCCCAAACACTCCCCCCCAGGACATCACCCCCAAACCCCCAAACACTGCCCCCCCCGGAACATCAGCCCCAAACCCCCAAACACTCCCCCCATGGAACATCAGCCCCAAACCCCCAAACACTGCCCCCCCCCGGAACATCACCCCCAATCCCCCAAACACTGCCCCCCCCCGGAACATCAGCCCCAAACCCCCAAACACTCCCCCCCCCGGAACATCACCCCCAAACCCCCAAACACTGCCCCCCCGGAACATCAGCCCCAAACCCCCAAACACTCCCCCCCCAAACCCCCAAACACTGCCCCCCCCAGAACATCACCCCCAAACCCCCAAACACTGCCCCCCCCGGAACATCACCCCCAAACCCCCAAACACTCCCCCCCCCCCCCGGAACATCAGCCCCAAACCCCCAAACACTCCCCCCCCGGGACATCACCCCCAAACCTCCAAACACTGCCCGCCCGGGACATCACCCCCAAACACTGCCCCCCAGGATATCACCCCCACCAAACCCCCAAATACTCCCCCACGGGACATCACCCCCAAACCCCCAAATACTGCCCCCCCCGGGACATCACCCCCAAACCTCCAAACACTGCCCGCCCGGGACATCACCCCCAAACACTGCCCCCCAGGATATCACCCCCACCAAACCCCCAAATACTCCCCCACGGGACATCACCCCCAAACCCCCAAATACTGCCCCCCCCGGGACATCACCCCCAAACCCCCAAACACTGCCCGCCCGGGACATCACCCCCAAACACTGCCCCCCAGGATATCACCCCCACCAAACCCCCAAATACTCCCCCACGGGACATCACCCCCAAACCCCCAAATACTGCCCCCCCCGGGACATCAGCCCCAAACCCCCAAACACTGCCCCCTGGGTCATCACCCCCAAACCCCCAAACACTGTCCCCCAGGACATCACCCCCAAACACTGACCCCCCAGGGATATCACCCCCAAACACTGCCCCCCCTGGACATCACCCGCACCAAACCCCCAAACACTGCCCCCCCTGGACATCACCCCCACCAAACCCGCAAACAATGCCCCCCAGGACATTACCCCCAAACACTGACCCCCCCGGGACATCATCCCCAAACCCCCAAACACTGCCCCCCCCCAGGGACATCACCCTCAAACCCCCAAACACTGCCCCCCAGGACATCACCCCCAAACACTGCCCCCCAAGGACATCACCCCCAAACACTGCCCCCCCTAGGACATCATCCCCACCAAACCCCCAAACACTGCCCCTCAGACAAGCTGCATCAAACTCCTTGCACTTCGCTGACTCAGTGAGTTCCACTGGAGTGGGAATGTGTTCCTCTGGCCTGTGACTCGGGACGCCCCCATTCCCCCTTCGACCTGCCCCCACACTGTTGTGTTTGCCCCTATGGACTAAAATTTCATAACGAGTCACGAGGTAGTCTTGGTAACTGGAACAGTGCGAGCTGTTTATTGCCGCTGCTGTGTTCTGTTCCACAGTCACACCTCACACTGTACAACTGGGTCCCACACTGGGAGGAGCTACTTACCCTGGGGTCACCTGACCTGCTCTCTTAAAGGGGCAGTCTGCACCCCAAACTCCAACATACAATATATACATTTATCACACCCCTCCCCTTTAAATCCAAAACTTCCCCAATCTAAACACACATATAAACAAGAAAGAAACATGTAGACATATAATGACTACCATTTACACAGAGCACTGCAAACTACACCAGTCCCCAACATAAAGTTCATTCAGACAGTTCACACGGACATGATGGGCCCGATTTTACCAAAATTTCACGCCCGGAAATGTGGTAAAGTTGGGCGTCGGGCCTAAAACGCGGTCCAGACAAGACCCAAGGCAAATCGCGCCTTTACCAACGGCCGATCCGGGCGCCGATCCGGCGCGCGCCTGAATCGGCCAGCGAGCTGATTTAAATGAATTTGCATGCATTTAAATCGGCATAATGAAGCCCGCGCCCAACTTACCCAAGGATCCAAGGATTCCCACTTTACGAGGCTCCGATCCAATCAGCGCCCGCGCATTTACCGTGTTGCTGAATTCAAGTCCGATAGGGCTTCAACTCAGCAACTGAACCGCCGAATCGCCCCCGACCACCCTTCGCGGACCGCCCCGCGAACCACCCCGGCAGCCCACGCCCCCCCCCACCCGCCAATCGGACCACCCTGGGATGCAGGCCCCGCAGCAGCCCCCCCCCCCCCCCCCCACCCACCTCCTCCCCCTGGGATCAGACCCCACGGGCCCCCGACCTACCTTGATCGCTGGTGTCCGTCGAAAGCATCTTGCGATCCTGGATCCTGGCCTTGCTTCCGGGGGTCCTGATGGGTAGGATGACGTCTCTCCACTGGGGGGGGGGGGGGGGGGGGGGGGGGGGGAGGGGGCGGTATGTGACATCTCTTCCCTGAGGGGGGGGGGCAGAGATGTCACATCCCCCCCCCACATCCCCCTCATGGAAGAGACGTCACATCCCACCCCTCCCCCCCCCTTAGGGAAGAGATGTCAGATCCCCCCCCCCCCAGCCCCTGTCAGCGCTGCCTTTGACTTTCGCGCTCGGGCGCGCTGAGTGCTGACGGCTTCAAACTGCGCATGCGCAGGTCGGCGCTCCGACAGATGCAAATGTGCTAGGCCCCGCCCACTGGACCCGCGCTGAAAAAAGGCGTGTGAGGGCGCTGGAGCGCGGCTGCCGGGCGCGGATCTGCTTTACGGCCGCACCCGGCACTTAGAGCTGATTTGGTAAAATCGGCCCCGATGAGTGTATCAGCAGGATGGTGATTTTGTACAGGCTGCTCCCTCGTTTCAGGAACCTTTCCCTGAGTATTCTCCTGGGATTCTGGAAGATTCTGCTGCTCAATGTGGGGGTCCCTCTCTGACGGGCTGGGGGTGGCTGGTGTCACTGATGCTGCTTCCTCCCTTGGGCTGGCTGACCCTGACTCTGGAACCCTAGCCCCGGGCCACACCAATGGGCCCATCCTGGACGGGTTCTGGCATTTGTGGGGCTTCCCATCTTTGATGCAGTGCTGCGACCAACTAGTCCAAACCAGCTCAACCCGGTCTGTACCGTGTGGGACAAACCAGCTCCCCCGCCCCCCACCCCCCGCCCCCCGGTCTGTACAGTATGGGACAAACCAGCTCCCCTGGCCTGTACAGTATGGGACAAACCAGTTCCCCCCGCCCCCACTCCGGTCTGTACCGTGTGGGGCAAACCAGCTCCCCCCGCCCCAGTCTGTACCATGTGGGACAAGGATCCCGACTGGTGTAACCTCCGACAACTGCTATCCGCTTCTCCAGATGTTCCCGTGACTAAAATATTGTCCAGGGAACATTGGACTCTTGTAAAGATTTGCTCCATGGCCCTCTGAAAAAGGGCCGGTGCTGATGTGATGCCAAAAGGAAGCAGGTTGTACCGGGACAGAACCTGTGTGTCAGCAGCGGCTGTGAATCCTTCAATGCCCCACCTGCAAATAGGCCTGAGATAGGCCCATTCCCCTGCCAGGCCATTGGAAAGTTCCTCAATCAGAGGAAGCTGGTACTGGCCCACACACAGTGCTGGGCTTACTCTCACTGAGCTGTTTGGTTTCATGACTGGAACTATTGGGGTGGCCCATTCACTGGTGGTCACTGATTCCAACGTGCCAGATCCACCAACTGTCCCAATTCAGCCTCTACATTAGGCCTAATGGTGTACAGTACCTGATATGCCTTTAAACTTCTTCGATAAGCATCCGGCTTCAGCTGTAATTTAACCTTGATGCCTTCATTTCTCCAAGGGTTCCTTGAAAAACATCTTTAAATTGTCCCAGTAAGTTTTGTAACTTTGTGTTTGAGTTTGCCCGCCCATTAACCACGCCCCAGGCCAGTTTCAACTTCTGTAACCAGGAGGGTCTGAATATTGCAGGGTAATCGCCTTTCACCACATATAGTGGCAATTCTGCTCATTGGTCCCTCCACTGTACCTTGACTGGTACATAACCTTTGAGGGGTACCACTTGCTCTGTATATTCGCAATGCGATCTTGGCTTTAACGGCAGGGCTTTTAACTTCTCCCTGGATATTGATTCGGGTATCAGGCCCCTGTATCAAGCTCCATTTTCACAGTTTCCCCTTCCAGTTTAGGGAGAACCTGGAAATGATCAGCTTCACCCCGTACCGACAGAATGTTCAGCCTGAGCTCTTGTCCCTCTGGACTGTCTGCTTCCTTGGCAGATCTGGTTGATTCCCTATCCTCTCCATGGCTGGCAACAAAGACCTTTTGTTTCTCTCTCTGCACCTGACAACTCCGGGCAATGTGACTGATGCGCATCAATTGAACACGAGGCACGAAGCTTCGGTAAAAGAAGGCTTTTATTGTCTAACAATGGAACTAATAGAACGTAAACACACTATCCCAGACTGAAGGGGTCCCGCCCGAGCAGGGGGTCTTATACCTCTCCCAGGAGGCGGAGCCCGACTGGGATGTGCCACAACAGTAACAACCACAGGTGTATCAATCCCACCCTAGCCCAACAACAACATTAGAACAATCCCACAGTGGGAACCAACGATGGTTCACCACATTCACCCCTCCTTTGAGAACAAAGGCCGGCGGGGTACGAAAACAGACTAAAATGTTAACAGATTATAAGTTCAGACGGTCTGGAGGACCGCACCGTCGTTGTGATCTCCTCAATACCGGCGGTGACACCGGAGTAGGTGCTTGCGGTGGCGTTCTCCCCAAAACAGCATCCAACTGTTCTCCCACGGACTCACAGGCTGGTTGACCCTGAAGAAGCGGTAGTGCAGGGGATCCCGGTACATTCTGCGATGGCGCCGATCTCCGGGGCTCAGGCAAGCTGTGCATTGGAGTAAAACTGTTAAGCACTGGTCCCGGTGCTGTCCGCGCCACGTCCGGGGGAGAAATAAGTGATAAAGGATTCGTCACTGGGGGTATGGGAGCGACAGGAGTTGCTACGTCCCCTGCGGGCGCCAGGTCTCGGATCGAGACTGTGTCCTCTCGCCCGTCAGGATATGCCACATAGGCATACTGAGGGTTGGCGTGGAGGAGGTGGACCTGTTCGACCAAGGGGTCGGACTTGCGGGCCCTTACATGTCGCCGCAGAAGGACGGGTCCTGGGTACATCAACCAGGCTGGTAAAGATATCCCCGAGGACGACTTCCGAGGGAATGAGAACATCCTCTCGTGGGGAGTAGCATTGGTTGCCGTACACAGGAGGGAGCGAATGGAGTGAAGCGCATTAGGGAGGACTTCCTGCCAACGGGAGACTGGAAGGCCTTTGGACTTCAGCGCCAATAGGACAGCCTTCCAGACTGTAGCATTCTCTCTTTCCACCTGTCCATTACCCCTAGGGTTGTAACTCATGGTCCTACTAGAGGCAATCCCGTATGAGAGCAGGAATTGCCTCAAGTCATTACTCATGAACGACGAGCCCCTGTCGCTATGGATATAGCTGGGGTACCCGAACAGGGTAAAAAGATCACGGAATGCCTTGATCACCGTGGCAGTCGACGTGTCCGCGCAGGGGACAACAAACGGGAACCGGGAGTACTCATCTATTTTGTTCAGAAAGTACACGTTCCGATCTGTTGAGGGAAGGGGGCCCTTAAAATCCACACTCAGCCTCTCGAAGGGGCGAGTGGCCTTGACCAAATGTGCCCGGTCAGGTCGGTAAAAGTGCGGTTTGCATTCCGCGCAAATCCGACAGCTCCTTGTCACTGACCTGACGTCCTCCACCGAGTAAGGCAGGTTGCGGGCTTTGACAAAGTGGTAGAGCCGAGTGACCCCAGGATGGCACAGGTCATTATGGAGGGCGTTCAAGCGATCCTCCTGCATAGTAGCGCATGTTCCGCGCGAGAGGGCATCCGAGGGCTCATTGAGTTTCCCTGGACGATACATGATATCGTAGTTATAGGTGGAGAGTTCAATTCTCCACCGCAAGATCTTGTCATTCTTGATCTTGCCCCTCTGCGTGTTATTGAACATGAACGCCACGGACCGCTGGTCCGTGATCAGGGTGAACCGCTTTCCCGCCAGGTAATGGCGCCAGTGTCTGACAGCCTCCACAATGGCCTGGGCCTCCTTTTCCACCACTGAATGCCGAATTTTGGGGCCTTGGAGGGTGCGGGGAAAAAACGCGACGGGCCTGCCCGCCTGGTTTAGTGTGGCGGCCAGGGCGAAATCAGATGCATCGCTTTCCACCTGAAAGGGGATGGATTCGTCTACCGCGTGCATCGTGGCTTTCGCAATGTCGTGTTTCAATTCCTTGAAGGCCAATTGGGCCTCTGGCGTGAGTGGAAAAGTCGTGGACTTAATAAGCGGACGGGCTTTGTCCGCGTAGTTGGGGACCCACTGCGCATAATAGGAGAAGAAGCCTAGGCATCTTCGCAGTGCTTTTGCGCTAGCGGGCAAGGGAAGTTCAGCAAGGGGGCGCATACGGTCTGGATCAGGGCCAATGACCCCGTTTTCCACCACGTATCCCAGGATGGCTAACCGGCGCGTACGGAATACACACTTCTCCCTGTTGTAGGTCAAATTCAGGCGAGATGCAGTGCGTAAAAAGTTCTGGAGATTTGTGTCATGGTCCTGCTGATCACGGCCGCAGATGGTGACATTATCCAGGTACGGGAAGGTAGCCCGCAGCCTGTTCTGGTCCACCATTCGGTCCATAGCACGCTGGAAGACCGAGACCCCATTGGTGACACCAAATGGAACCCTAAGAAACTGATACAGACGACCATCCGCCTCAAAGGCCGTGTAGTGTCGGTCCTCTGGGCGAATGGGGAGTTGGTGGTAGGCAGACTTAAGGTCTATGGTGGAGAACACCCGGTACTGCGCAATCTGATTGACCATATCAGATATGCGCGGGAGGGGATACGCATCCAGCTGCGTATATCGATTAATGGTCTGACTGTAATCAATGACCATCCGGGGTTTGTTCCCGCTCTTGACCACCACAACCTGTGCTCTCCACGGACTAACACTGGGCTGTATGATCCCTTCTTTGAGGAGTCGCTGAACCTCAGATCTGATGAAGATCCGATCTTCAGTGCTGTAACGCCTACTTTTAGTAGCGATGGGCTTGCAGCCTGGTACCAGATTCTTGAATAAAGAGGGTGTGGTGATCTTTAATGTAGAAAGATTGCATGCGGGGCGCTTTGGACAATTTGGAGACTGCAGCTGTTCCCCTACTGTCAGCAAAGGGAGTGGCCCACCGTACTGTAGGATCACACTCTTCATGTGGACCATAAAGTTTAGTCCGAGGAGAATTGGTGCGCAAAGATGCGGCAACACAAGGAGCCTGAATCGCTCGTAAATTGTGCCTTGCACTTTCAAGGTTACCACACAACGTCCTAGCACAGGGACAGACCGGGACCTTGATGCCATAGAGATTGTCTGTTTGGCAGGTTGAATCTGGAGTCCACACCTCTTTACAGTGTCAGGGTGAATAAAGCTCTCAGTGCTCCCGCTGTCAAACAGACAATAAATTGCACGATCATTTACCTGTATATCCATCATCGAACAGTCAAGCCTGTGATGCTTAGCCTGGTTCAGGGTGATCGACGCCACCGTTGGTCCGTGAACGTCACTGCAGGCAGCTGAGGTCGATGCTGAGGACCCCTGCTGGTCGCTCATGGTCATCGTCGACCAAAATGGCTGCCCTCATGAATCGCACATGGTTGAGGGCGCCAAACGTAGCGACTCCTGGTGGTCATCCTCCTCCGACTCCGTCGACCACAATGGCGTCGTCCTGGACTCACACGTGGACGAACCCCGTGAGTACTTCGACGACGATGGTGATGATCCCCGTTCTGAAGGGTCACAGGCTGCACTGCCGTTCTTGGGCTTCGATCTGCACACCTTCGCATAATGCCCCTTTTTACCGCATAGGTTACAGACCACCGCTTTAGCGGGACACTTTTGTCGTGGATGCTTGGCTCCTCCGCAGAAGTAGCACCGCGGGCCGCATGGGGCTGCAGCCGTCGTCGGGTCCACATGGGAGCACGCCATAACACTGCACTTCGAGCCCGTGGGGCGAGGAGGGATTTGCGACTGCTCCTGCCACGTTGTCTCCACGTGGTCCTCCGGATACAGGACCAAGCTCTTCGAAGCCGCCTCAAGCATTTCAGCTAATTCCATAGCTTGGGTCAGGTTGAGATTCCCCTTTTCTAGCAGCTTGAGACGGATGTACGAAGACCCTACCCCTGCCACAAACGCATCTCGGGCGAGGTCATACATGTACTGCTCAGCCGACACAGCTTTGCAGTCGCAGCCCCTGGCTAGCTGCAAGAGCTCATTGGCGTAATCCTCCATGGTTTCGCCCGACTGCCGACGTCGTGTAGCGAGGAGGTAACGAGCGTGGATCTCGTTGGGAGGTTTCGTGTAGCGCTTTTTTAAAAGCTCGAGGGCCCTCGGGTAAGTGGTGGCCGCACGGATCGCGAGGTAGACAGTGTCGCTTACCCTCGCATGGAGGACCCGGAGTCTGTCATCATCTGTGGTGACCGCTGCGGAGGCTGCCAGGTAGTCTTCAAAACACTTCAGCCAGTGGTCGAAGGTGTTAGAAGCGCCCACCGCACGTGGATCTAGCGTCAGACGTTCTGGCTTTAGGATTTGCTCCATACTTTCCTTTCTTTTTTTTTTCCGTCGAGAGCTTAATGTTAGACAATAAAATTGATGCGCATCAATTGAACACGAGGCACGAAGCTTCAGTAAAAGAAGGCTTTTATTGTCTAACAATGGAACTAATAGAACGTAAACACACTATCCCAGACTGAAGGGGTCCCGCCCGAGCAGGGGGTCTTATACCTCTCCCAGGAGGCGGAGCCCGACTGGGATGTGCCACAACAGTAACAACCACAGGTGTATCAATCCCACCCTAGCCCAACAACAACATTAGAACAATCCCACAGTGGGAACCAACGATGGTTCACCACAGTGACCAACCTGCTTGCACTTGCGACATTGGGCCTCGCGTGTCCAGCAATTGGACCTCCCGTGGCCAGTCCTGCCACATTGGCAGCATTCTGCTGGCAGTGCTGAACTCTGCTTAAATTCCGTTATCTTGTGTACCCGGGCACTTGACACCCAACTACGCTGCTTCTCTGCTGGCTAACCCCATGGAAGCTGCAATCTCCAATACAGACTTAATCTATAAATTATTTTCAGTTAATAACCTCCACTGATGGCTTCATGCCAGAGGCCACAAACCAGCCAGTCCCGTAAGGCATCCGGGAGTACATTTCTGAACTCGCAGTGCTCTGCCAGTCTCTTCAGAGTTGAGCAATGGACTCCCCTTCGAGTTGGTCCCGTTTATAAAATCTGAAATGCTCTGCAATCATCAATGGCTTGGGGGTGAAGGGAGCTTCTAACACATTGCACAATTCTTGATAAGTCTTCTCAGCCGGTTTTCCAGGTTGTACCAAACTTCTTCAAACAGTGATAGTCTTGCTCCCCATGGTACTTCAGAAAATCGCTATAACCAGGTCATTGTGCACGTTATTGGCCGACAGATAAGTGCTGAAGCGCTCTATCTAAGGTATCCAGCTCTCTGCCTCTTCATCGAAGGGGACCAAACCTGGCCGCCATTCTGTTTTTCTGCCAGCAGGAATTTTTCCCAGCAAACAAAGTAAAGTAAAGTTTATTAATTAGTGTCACAAGTAGGTTTACATTAACACTGCAATGAAATTACTGTGAAAATCCCCTAATCGCCACACTCCGGCGCCTGTTCGGGTACACTGAGGGAGGATTTAGCATGGCCAATGCACCTAACCAGCACGTCTTTCAAGATGCATTGCAGGAACTCACCTCAGCCATCACCTTCCAAACCCCAGCCTCTACTATCGAGAAGGATAAGAGCAGCAGATACCTGGGAACACCACCACCTGGAGATTCCCCTCATAGAATCACAGAATCCCCATGGTGCAGAGGAGGCCATTCAGCCCATCGAGTGTGCACCAACAATCTGACAGACTATCTTACCCAGGCCTGGAATTCCCCATCCACCGGAATTCCCCATCCACCGGAATTCCCCATCCACCGGATTTCTCCATCCACCGGAATTCCCCATCCACCAGAATTCTTTATCGACCGGAATTCCCCATCCACCGGAATTCTTTATCGACCGGAATTCCCCATCCACCGGAATTCTTTATCGACCGGAATTCCCCATCCACCGGAATTCTTTATCGACCGGAATTCCCCATCCACCGGAATTCTTTATCGACCGGAATTCCCCATCCACTGGAATTCTTTATCGACCGGAATTCCCCATCCACCGGAATTCTTTATCGACCGGGATTCCCCATCCACCGGAATTCTTTATCGACCGGAATTCCCCATCCACTGGAATTCTTTATCGACCGGAATTCCCCATCCACTGGAATTCTTTATCGACCGGAATTCCCCATCCACTGGAATTCTTTATCGACCGGAATTCCCCATCCACCGGAATTCTTTATCGACCGGAATTCTCCATCCACCGGAATTCTTTATCGACCGGAATTCTCCATCCACCGGAATTCCCCATCCCAGAAATCCTGAAGGGGGAGGGAGAGGAGCCGAAGGTCGTGATGCATATAGGTACTGCTGACATAGGTAGGAAGAGGGAAGGGGTCATGAAAAGAGAATATAGGGAGTTAGGTAGACAGCTGAGAAAGAGGAATGCAAAGGTAGTAATCTCGGGATTGCTGCCTGTGCCGCGGGAGAGTGAGAACAGGAATCGGTGGAGAATGAATGCGTGGCTGAGGGACTGGAGCAAGGGACAAGGATTTGGGTACTTGGATCATTGGGACCTCTTTAGGGGCAGGTGTGACCTGTTTAAAAAAGACGGGTGGCACTTGAATCCCAGGGGGACCAATATCCTGGCGGGAAGGTTGGCTAAGGCTACTGGAGAGACTTTAAACTAGAAAGGTTGGGGGGAGGGAATCGAAATGAGGGGACTGAGAGCGAGGAGGTTAGCTCGCAAATAGATAAGGAATGTAGACAGGGTAAGAGGGAGGTTAGACGAGTGATGGAGAAGGGAAGTGCTCAGGCTGAAGGTCTGAGATGTGTCTATTTTAATGCCAGGAGTGTAGTGAATAAAGTGGATGAGCTTAGAGCGTGGATTGCTGCTTCGAATTGTGATGTGGTGGCCATTACGGAGACTTGGATGTCTCAGGGACAGGACTGGGTGCTTCAGGTGCCGGGTTTTAGATGTTTCAGGAAGGACAGGGAGGGAGGCAAGAGAGGGGGGGGAGTGGCACTGTTGATCAGGGATAGTGTCACGGCTGTAGAGAAGGTGGACGCCGTGGAGGGATTGACTACGGAGTCTCTGTGGGTGGAGGTTAGGAACAGGAAGGGGTCGGTAACTTTGCTGGGTGTTTTCTATAGGCCGCCCAATAGTAACAGAGATGTTGAGGAGCAGATGGGGAAACAGATCCTGGAGAGATGTAGAAATAACAGAGTTGTCGTGATGGGAGATTTTAATTTCCCAAACATAGATTGGAATATCCCTAGGGCTAGGGGTTTGGATGGAGAGGAGTTTGTTAGGTGTGTCCAGGAGAGTTTCCTGACACAGTATGTGGATAAGCCTACTAGAGGAGAGGCTGTACTTGATCTGGTGCTGGCTAATGAACCTGGACAGGTGGAGGATCTCTCGGTGGGTGAGCATCTTGGGGATAGCGATCATAATTCTATCTCCTTCACGATAGCATTGGAAAGAGATAGGATCAGGCAGGCTAGGAAAGTGTTTCTCTGGAGTAAAGGGAAATACAGTGTCATCAGGGAGGAAATTAGACGGGTAAATTGGAAGGAGGCATTCTTGGGGAAAAGTACCGAAGGAAAGTGGAGGATTTTCAAGGAATGTTTGTCTGGAGCTCTGCATGACAACGTTCCGATGAGACAGGGGGGTGTTGGTAGGGTACGGGAACCGTGGTGCACGAAGGTTGTGATGAACCTGGTGAATAAGAAAAGAGAGGCGTACAGAAGGTTCAGAGAGCTAGGAGGTGTTAAGGATTTAGAGGAGTATACGGGATGTAGGAAGGAGCTTAAGAAGGAAATTAGGAGAGCGAGAAGGGGTCATGAGAAGACCTTGGCGGGTAAGATTAAGGAGAATCCCAAGGCGTTCTACAAATATGTCAAGAGTAAAAGGATGAGATGTGAAGGCATAGGACCCTTAAAAGGTGAAGGGGGAAAAGTTTGTGCGGAACCGTTAGAAATGGCGGAGGTGCTTAATGAATACTTTACCTCGGTATTCACGGTGGAAAGGGATCTGGGTGGTTGTACTGCTGGTTTGCGGTGGACAGAAAGGATCGAGCATGTGGACATAAAGAAAGAGGATGTGTTGGAACTATTGAATGGCATCAAGGTTGGTAAGTCGCCGGGACCGGATGGGATGTACCCCAGGTTACTGTGGGAGGCGAGGGAGGAGATTGCGGAGCCTTTGGCGATGATCTTTGCATCGTCGATGGAGACGGGAGAGGTTCCGGAGGATTGGAGGATTGCAGATGTGGTCCCTATATTCAAGAAAGGGAACAGGGACAGCCCGGGAAATTACCGACCGGTGAGTCTAACCTCAGTGGTTGGTAAGTTGATGGAGAGGATCCTGAGAGACAGGATTTATGATCATCTAGAGAAGTTTAGTATGATCAAAAGTAGTCAGCACGGCTTTGTCAAGGGCAGGTCGTGCCTTACGAGCCTGGTTGAGTTCTTTGAAAATGTGACCAAACACATTGACGAAGGAAGAGCGGTGGATGTGGTCTATATGGACTTCAGCAAGGCGTTCGATAAGGTCCCCCATGCAAGACTTCTTGAGAAAGTGAGAGGGCATGGGATCCAAGGGGCTGTTGCCTTGTGGATCCAGAACTGTCTTGCCTGCAGAAGGCAGAGAGTGGCTGTGGAGGGGTCTTTCTCTGCATGGAGGTCAGTGACCAGTGGAGTGCCCCAGGGATCTGTTCTGGGACCCTTGCTGTTTGTCATTTTCATAAATGACCTGGATGAGGAAGTGGAGGGATGGGTTGGTAAGTTTGCTGACGACACCAAGGTAGGTGGTGTTGTGGATAGTTTGGAGGGATGTCAGAAGTTGCAGCGAGACATAGATAGAATGCAAGACTGGGCGGAGAAGTGGCAGATGGACTTCAACCCGGATAAGTGTGTAGTGATCCATTTTGGCAGATCCAATGGGATGAAGCAGCAGTATAATATGAAGGGTACCATTCTTAGCAGTGTAGAGGATCAGAAGGACCTTGGGGTCCGGGTCCATAGGACTCTTAAATCGGCCTCGCAGGTGGAGGATGCGGTCAAGAAGGCGTACGGCATACTAACCTTCATTAATCGAGGGATTGAGTTTAGGAGTCGGGAGATAATGCTGCAGCTTTATAGGACCCTGGTTAGACCCCACTTGGAGTACTGCGCGCAGTTCTGGTCACCTCATTACAGGAAAGATGTTGAAGCCATTGAAAGGGTGCAGAGGAGATTTACAAGGATGTTGCCTGGATTGGGGGGCATGCCTTATGAGGATAGGTTGAGGGAGCTTGGTCTCTTCTCCCTGGAGAGACGAAGGATGAGAGGTGACCTGATAGAGGTTTACAAGATGTTGAGAGGTCTGGATAGGGTAGACTCTCAGAGGCTATTTCCAAGGGCTGAAATGGTTGCTACGAGAGGACACAGGTTTAAGGTGCTGGGGGGTAGGTACAGAGGAGATGTCAGGGGTAAGTTTTTCACTCAGAAGGTGGTGGGTGAGTGGAATCGGCTGACGTCGGTGGTGGTGGAGGCAAACTCGTTGGGGTCTTTTAAGAGACTTCTGGATGAGTACATGGGATTTAATGGGATTGAGGGCTATAGATAGGCCTAGAGGTAGGGATATGATCAGCGCAACTTGTGGGCCGAAGGGCCTGTTTGTGCTGTGGCTTTCTATGTTCTATGTTCTATGTTCTCCATCCACCGGAATTCCCCATCCACCGGAATTCTCCATCCACCGGAATTCTCCATCCACCGGAATTCCCCATCCACCGGAATTCCCCATCCACCGGAATTCTTTATCGACCAGAATTTCTGATGTTTCCATAACCTGAATCATCACTTTACCAACAGAAGTCACTGTGAATTTACCTGGAACATACACCTGGAGACTATTATTTTATACTTTCAGTTATGTTTTCACATACTGTTGATGACTGGAAATAAAAATAATTTGCTCTTTACTTCCTGAGTACTTGCAGATAACAGGCTACGGTACTGCCCTCGATTCCAGTGGTTCATTCACAGGGAATCTGGGTTACGTCCATCTTGGGAAAGGTCTCCTGATTCCCACGGGCAGTGGCCTGGGTGCTGAGGTGGGTTTTGAGAGCAGCTATCAGCTTTCTAGGTGCAAAGACAGGGAGTTGGAATTGGGACTTGCTGTGAAGTGAGCTGTGAGTGCGGGATATGATCAGGAGTGGCTGAGGACTGGGTAGATTAGGAAGGGAGATGGGTGCCAGGTGTCCCTGGGGTGCTCTCAATGTTGGTGCAAAGCTGTGCTACACTGTCTACGCTGAGCAGAGACTGATAGCCAAGTTCCACACACATGAGGACGGCCTCAACCGGGATCTTGGGTTCATGTCACACTATCTGTAACCCCCACGACTTGCCTGGGCTTGCAAAATCTCACTAACTGTCCTGCCTGGAGACAATACACATCTCTTTAACCTGTGCTTAACCCTCTCCCCACTCACATTGTCTGTACCTTTAAGACTTGATTACCTGTAAAGACTCACATTCCAACCATTATTTTGTAAATTGAGTTTGTGTCTTTATATGCCCTGTTTGTGAACACAACTCCCACTCACCTGAAGAAGGGGCTTGGAGCTCCGAAAGCTTGTGCTGCCAAATAAACCTGTTGGACTTTAACCTGGTGTTGTAAGACTTCTTACTGTGCTTACCCCAATCCAACGCTGGCATCTCCACATCATAGATTGGAGTGACCCAGACTGCAGTTCCTAGTGGCTTGGCCAATACACATGGAGCCTGATCAAATGGAGCCTGGCATTTGGAGTGTGGAAGTGGGCCCATTTCCTGTGGAGCTGTGCCTGTGTCATGCTAATTCATAGAATCATAGAATCATAGAAACCCTACAGTGCAGAAGGAGGCCATTCGGCCCATCGAGTCTGCACCGACCACAATCCCACCCAGGCCCTACCCCCACATATTTTACCCGCTAATCCCTCTAACCTACACATCCCAGGACTCTAAGGGACAATTTTTTTTTTTTAACCTGGCCAATCAACCTAACCCGCACATCTTTGGACTGTGGGAGGAAACCGGAGCACCCGGAGGAAACCCACGCACACACGAGGAGAATGTGCAAACTCCACACAGACAGTGACCCGAGCCGGGAATCGAACCCGGGACCCTGGAGCTGTGAAGCAGCAGTGCTAACCACTGTGCTACCGTGCCGCCCTTTGATTCCCTTTGATATCTCTCAAACACTGCCGAGGATGTGCCCCTCCCATTTCTGTGAGGAAGACCCACTTCAAAGAGAGCGGCAGACACCTAGCCCTACCCCGGCCAGCCCTTTTCCCTGGGATATTGCCAATAAAGTGGCAGCAGCCTCAGTGTGGGACCCACTCCTGCTCTCCCGCAGCCTGCCTCTGGCTCCAGAGTGTTGTTTTACTCACTGAGTAGGAGAGAGTGTGTGCTGGGGAAGATGGAGCAGGCATCTCCAGGTGAGCTGAAACTTGGGCAATCGATAACACTCTTTCTTCATTTTGTGTGTGTGGTGAACCATTGTTGGTTCCCACCAGGTAGTGCTGAGCCATGGTCTGGCCAGTACTATGAGTCTGTAGATATGTTACTGTTGGGGTTAGGGTTGGGCTGTTCTACCTGTTAATATAGTCCTTATGGTACATCCCAGTCGGCTCCGCCTCCTGGGAGAGGTATAAAGGTCACTGCTCTGCCTGGTGACCCTTTAGTCTGGGATCGTATACTGTATATAGTAGCTCTGTTATTGTTGGCAATAAAAGCCTTTATTTCCCGAGTACATCCAGCCTCTCCTGTGTTATATCGCGCATCAATTTTGTTGCCAACAAGTAAATTCTTTTTTTTTTGAAAAAAAACGACAAAGAAAACATGAAGCAAATGCTTAAACCCGAACGGCTTACGTTGGACCCACATGGGGCGGGAGCATCGAACACTTTCGACCACTGGTTGAAGTGTTTCCAGGATTATCTCGACGCCTCCACAGTGGTCACCGACGACGCCGACAGACCCCGGGTCCTCCACACGAGGGTAAGCGACGCTGTATACCTAGCGATCCGTGGGGCCACCGATTACAAAGGGGCCCTCGAGCTTCTCAAGAAGCGATACAACAAACCGCCGAATGAGATGCATGCTCGATACCTTCTAGCCACTCGACGGTGGCAGCCCGGCGAAACGACGGAACAGTACGCGTGCGAGCTTCAGCAGCTAGCCAGAGCCTGCAACTGCAAGGCAGTGTCGGCAGCCCAGTACATGAATGACCTAGCTCGAGATGCGTTCGTGGCGGGAATCAGCTCGTCGTACATCCGCCTTCGGCTGTTGGAGCAAGGTAACCTCGATCTCACTAAAACCATAGAGTTAGCTGACGCTCTAGAAACGGCCTCCAAAAGTCTGGCGATGTACCCCGACGACCACGTGGAGACAGGGTGGCAGGGGCAGTCACAGACCCCACTTCATTCAGCGGGACCGAAAAACTGCGTGATTGCGTTCCCACCCTCGGGCCTGACGACGGCAGCAGCTCCAGGTGGCCTGCGGTGTTACTTCTGTGGGGGGGTGAAACACCCTCGGCAGCGATGTCCAGCTAAAGCGGTGTTGTGCTCCGCCTGCGGCAAGAAGGGGCACTATTCCAAGGTATGCCGGTCCAAACTTCCATCCAAGAACAGCAGTGCGGCGTGTGACTCCCCGGAGCCGGCCTCCTTGTCTTCTGCATCTTCGAGGTCTTTACCACGTGTGATTCCAGGACGTCGCCATTCCGAACGACGGAGTCGCAAGACACGTGCGACCTGCAGGGGCCGCAGGTTTTGGCGCCATCGTCCACGTGCGACCTATGGGGGCAGCCATTTTGGTCGGCACCGACCGCGAATGACCAGCAGGGGTCGTCATCAACCATCTCAGCTGCCTGCAGTTGCACCCACGAACCAACGGTGGCGTCGATCATCCTGGACCAGGCCAAGCCTCACAGACTCGACAAGTCCATGATGGACATACAGGTAAACAGACGCCCGATTTATTGTTTGTTTGACAGCAGGAGCACGGAGAGCTTCATTCACCCAGACACCGTGAAGCGGTGTGGTCTCCAGATTCGGACTGTCAAGCAGACAATTTCGATGGCGTCAAGGTCCCGGTCTGTCACCGTGCTAGGGAGTTGCATGGTCAATCTGACGGTGCAGGGCACGGTTTACGAGAACTTCAGGCTCCTTGTGTTACCGCACCTTTGCGCGCCAATACTCCTAGGACTAGATTTTATGGTCCACTTGAAGAGTGTAACCCTGCAGTACGATGGGCCACTCCCTCCGCTTTCAGTGGGAGACCCGCAGCCTCTAAATTGCCCAATGCACTCCACATGTAGTCTCTCAACGCTTAGGATTACCACACCCTCCCTATTCCAGAATCTCATGCCAGGCTGCAAGCCCATCGCAACAAAGAGCAGGCGTTACAGCGCTGAGGATCGGATCTTCATTCGATCTGAAGTTCAGCGGCTCCTCAAGGAAGGGATCATCCAACCTAGCGCTAGTCCTTGGAGAGCGCAAGTCGTGGTGGTTAAGAATGGGAACAAACCCCGGATGGTCATAGACTATAGTCAGACCATTAACAGATACACGCAGCTGGATGCGTATCCCCTCCCGCGCAAATCTGACATGGTCAATCAGATTGCGCAGTACTGGGTGTTCTCCACCATCGACTTAAAATCTGCTTACCCCATTCGCCCAGAGGACCGACAATACACGGCCTTTGAGGCGGATGGTCGCCTGTACCATTTTTTAAGGGTTCCTTTTGGTGTCACGAATGGGGTCTCGGTCTTCCAGCGTGCTATGGACCGAATGGTGGACCAGAACGGGCTGCGGGCTACCTTCCCGTACCTGGATAACGTCACCATCTGCGGCCATGACCAGCAGGACCACGATGCCAACCTTCTTAGATTCTTACGCACTGCATCTCGCCTGAATCTGACCTACAATTTTAGGGGGATTTTAACTTGACTAATATTGACTGGAATTGTTATAGCTCTAGCTCGTTAGAGGGGTCAGTTTTTGTTCAAAGCGTGCAGGAAGGTTTTTTGACTCAGTATGTAGACAGGCCAACTAGAGGTGAGGCTATATTGGATCTGGTGCTGGGAAATGAGCCAGACCAGGTGCTAGACTTGGAAGTTGGTGTGCATTTTGGTGATAGTGACCACAATTCGGTTACGTTCACCTTAGTGATGGAAAGGGATAGGCATGAACCTCGGGCCAGTGGTTTTAGCTGGGGGAAGGGTAATTATGAGGCTATTAGGAGAGAATTAGGAAACATAGGTTGGACTAGGAGATTACAGGGACTGGGAACGTCCGACATGTGGAGTTTTTTCAAGGAGCAGCTACTGCGAGTCTGTGATAGGTATGTCCCTGTCAGGCAAGGAGGAATTGGTAGGGCTAGGGAACCGTGGTGCACCAAAAAAGTTTCTTTGTTGGTTAAAAAGAAAAAGGAGGCTTATGTTCGGATGAGACGTGAGCACTCGGGTAGTGCACTAGAAAGCTTTAGATTGGCTAAGAGGGAGTTGAAGAGCGAGCTTAGAAGGGCTAAAAGGGGACATGAGAAGACTTTGGCGGATAGGGTTAAAGAGAATCCTAAGGCGTTCTATAGGTATGTCAAGAACAGAAGGTTGGTTAGGGCAAGTTTAGGGCCAGTTATAGATGGCAGAGGGAAGTTATGTGTGGAACCGGAGGAGATTGGTGAAGCATTGAACCAATATTTCTCTTCGGTGTTCACGCAAGGGGACATGAATATAGCTGAGGAGGACACTGGGTTGCAGGGGAGTAGAATAGACAGTATTACAGTTGATAAGGAGGATGTGCAGGATATTCTGGAGGGTCTGAAAATAGATAAATCCCCTGGTCCGGATGGGATTTATCCAAGGATTCTCTGGGAGGCAAGAGAAGTGATTGCAGAGCCTCTGGCTCTGATCTTCAGGTCGTCGTTGGCCTCTGGTATAGTACCAGAAGATTGGAGGTTAGCGAATGTTGTCCCATTGTTTAAGAAGGGGAACAGAGACTTCCCCGGGAATTATAGACCGGTGAGTCTCACTTCTGTTGTCGGCAAGATGTTGGAAAAAATTATAAGGGATAGGATTTATAGTTATTTGGAGAGTAATGAATTGATAGGTGATAGTCAGCATGGTTTTGTGGCAGGTAGGTCGTGCCTTACTAACCTTATTGAGTTTTTTGAGAAAGTGACCAAGGAGGTGGATGGGGGCAAGGCAGTGGACGTGGTATATATGGATTTTAGTAAGGCGTTTGATAAGGTTCACCATGGTAGGCTTCTGCAGAAAATGCAGATGTATGGGATTGGGGGTGATCTAGGAAATTGGATCAGGAATTGGCTAGCGGATAGGAAACAGAGGGTGGTGGTTGATAGTAAATATTCATCATGGAGTGCGGTTACAAGTGGTGTACCTCAGGGATCTGTTTTGGGGCCACTGCTGTTTGTAATATTTATTAATGATCTGGATGAGGGTATAGTTGGGTGGATTAGCAAATTTGCTGATGACACCAAAGTCGGTGGTGTGGTAGACAGTGAGGAAGGGTGTCGTAGTTTGCAGGAAGACTTAGACAGGTTGCAAAGTTGGGCCGAGAGGTGGCGGATGGAGTTTAATGCGGAGAAGTGTGAGGTAATTCACTTTGGTAGGAATAACAGATGTGTTGAGTATAGGGCTAACGGGAGGACTTTGAATAGTGTGGAGGAGCAGAGGGATCTAGGTGTATGTGTGCATAGATCCCTGAAAGTTGGGAATCAAGTAGATAAGGTTGTTAAGAAGGCATATGGTGTCTTGGCGTTTATTGGTAGGGGGATTGAATTTAGGAGTCGTAGCGTTATGTTGCAACTGTACACAACTCTGGTGCGGCCGCACTTGGAGTACTGTGTGCAGTTCTGGTCCCCACATTACAGGAAGGATGTGGAGGCTTTGGAGAGGGTGCAGAGGAGGTTTACCAGGATGTTGCCTGGTATGGAGGGGAGATCCTATGAGGAGAGGCTGAGGGATTTGGGATTGTTTTCGCTGGAAAGGCGGCGGCTAAGAGGGGATCTTATTGAAACATATAAGATGATTAGAGGTTTAGATAGGGTGGATAGTGATAGCCTTTTTCCTCTGATGGAGAAATCCAGCACGAGGGGGCATGGCTTTAAATTGAGGGGGGGTAGTTATAGAACCGATGTCAGGGGTAGGTTCTTTACCCAGAGGGTGGTGAGGGATTGGAATGCCCTGCCAGCATCAGTTGTAAATGCGCCTAGTTTGGGGGCGTTTAAGAGATCCGTAGATAGGTTCATGGACGAAAAGAAATTGGTTTAGGTTGGAGGGTCACAGTTTTTTTTTTTAACTGGTCGGTGCAACATCGTGGGCCGAAGGGCCTGTTCTGCGCTGTAATGTTCTATGTTCTATGTTCTACAACAGGGAGAAGTGTGTATTTCGCACACGCCGCCTAGCTATCCTCGGATACGTGGTGGAAAACGGGGTCCTTGGCCCTGATCCAGACCGTATGCGTCCCCTCATCGAACTTCCCCTGCCCACTAGCGTCAAAGCACTGAGAAGATGCTTAGGCTTCTTCTCATACTACGCACAGTGGGTTCCCAATTACGCGGACAAAGCCCGTCCGCTCATCAAGTCTATCTCTTTTCCCCTAGCAACAGAGGCTCGCTTAGCCTTTGCAAGAATAAAAGCCGACATCGCGAAAGCCACGATGCACGCTATCGATGAGTCCATCCCGTTCCAGGTGGAGAGTGATGCATCTGATTTTGCCCTGGCCGCCACACTTAACCAGGCGGGCAGGCCCGTCGCCTTTTTCTCTCGCGCCCTCCAAGGCCCTGAAATTTGACATTCGGCAGTGGAAAAGGAGGCCCAGGCCATTGTGGAGGCCGTTCGGCATTTAGCCATTACTTGGCGGGAAAACGGTTCACTCTGCTCACGGACCAGCGGTCCGTGGCGTTCATGTTCAACAACACGTTACGGGTAAGATCAAGAATGGTAAGATCTTGAGGTGGAGAATCGAACTCTCCACCTACAATTATGATATCATGTATCGTCCAGGGAAGCTCAACGAGCCCTCGGACGCCCTGTCGCGTGGAACATGTGCTAGTATGCAGGAGAATCGATTGCAGGCTCTCCACAATGACCTCTGCCATCCGGGGGTCACTCGGCTCTTCCACTTCATAAAAGCCCGGAATCTACCCTACTCGGTGGAGGATGTCAGGTCTTTAACCAGAAGCTGCCGGGTATGCGCGGAATGCAAACTGCACTTCTACCGACCTGACAGGGCACAACTCATTAAGGCCACTCGTCCCTTCGAAAGACTGAGTGTGGACTTTAAGGGCCCCCTTCCCTCGACAGATCGGAACGTGTACTTCCTCAATGTGGTTGATGAGTACTCACGATTCCCTTTTGTCATTCCCTGTTCTGATATGACCGCTGCCACGGTTATCAAGGCATTTCGTGATCTTTTCACCCTGTTCGGTTACCCCTGTTATATCCACAGCGATAGGGGCTCGTCGTTCATGAGCGATGACTTGAGGCAATACCTGCTCTCATATGGGATTGCCTCTAGTAGAACCACGAGCTACAACCCAAGGGGTAACGGACAGGTCGAACGAGAGAATGCTACAGTCTGGAAGGCTGTCTTACTGGCGTTGAGGTCTAAAGGTCTTCCAGTCTCCCGTTGGCAAGAGGTGCTCCCTGATGCGCTCCACTCCATCCTGTGTACGGCAACCAACGCTACTCCTCATGAGAGAATGTTTTCATTCCCTAGGAAGTCTTCCTCTGGGACCTCATTACCGTCTTGGTCGACGTACTCAGGACCTGTCCTCCTGCGGCGGCATGTTAGGACCCGCAAGTCCGACCCTTTGGTTGAACAGGTCCATCTCCTCCACGCCAACCCTCAGTATGCCTACGTGGCATATCCTGATGGGCGAGAGGACACGGTCTCGAATCGAGATCTGGCGCCAGCAGGGGGCTTGGAAACCCTTGTCGCTCCCACACCTCCTGTTAGGGAACCCCCAACCATTATTTCCCCTCCTGACACGGCGCGGGCAGTATTGGGACCACCACTTAACCCTCTTACTCCCGTGTACAGCTTGCCTGAGTCCAGGAGATGGTCGCCACTTCAAGGCGTGCCCGAGTTCAGCGGATTGTCACCACCTCGGGGTCTACCGGCCCGTGAGGAACTGGAGGAGTCGCTGGACACCGCCTTGGAGAGAACGTCACCACGATTGCCTGAACCGGTGTCATCGCCGGTGTTGAGGAGGTCACAGCGACGGTGCGGTCCCCCAGACCGTTTGAACTTATAGACAGATGAACAATTGTTCTGTGTTTTGTACCCCGCCGGCCTTTGTTTTCAAAGGAGGGATGAATGTGATGAACCATTGTTGGTTCCCACCAGGTAGTGCTGAGCCATGGTCTGGCCAGTACTATGAGTCTGTAGATATGTTACTGTTGGGGTTAGGGTTTGGCTGTTCTACCTGTTAATATAGTCCTATGGTACACCCCAGTCGGCTCTGCCTCCTGGGAGAGGTATAAAGGTCACTGCTCTGCCTGGTGACCCTTTAGTCTGGGATCGTATACTGTATATAGTAGCTCTGTTATTGTTGGCAATAAAAGCCTTTATTTCCCGAGTACATCCAGCCTCTCGTGTGTTATATCGCGCATCAGTGTGTGATGTAGTTTTTTTCCTCTGGGGATGTTGACAAATGGCCACTGCCTCTGCTGCTCCTTCACTGTAACGTAAGTCAGAACCCCAGCCTGCTGAGCTGCAGGGGAGTGGTTGATGACATTTCATGCTGCGAAATGTGAAGTGATACATTTTGATTGGGTGACCATTTTACCCAGTGAGTGGTTAGGGTGTGGAATACGCTGCCTTGTGAATGTGGTGGAGACAGATTCAACCGAGGCTTTGAAAAGGGAATGAGATTATTTAAAAGGAAGAGTGATTTGTTGCTATGGGGAGCCAGCACAGAAACGATGGCTGAATGGTCTCCTGTCCTGTAACCAGTTGAAAAGGCATTATAAAATTCAAAGGGTACAATTTTAAATTCAGTGCACAGGGCAGCACGGTGGCACAGTGGTTAGAACTGCTGCCTCACAGCGCCAGGGACCCAGGTTCAATTCCCGGCTTGCGTCACTGTCTGTGTGGAATTTGCACATTCTCCCCGTGTCTGCGTGGGTTTCCTCCGGGTGCTCCGGTTTCCTCCCACACTCCAAAGATGTGCGGGTTAGGTTGATTGGCCATGCTAAATTGCCCCTTAGTGTCAGGGAGATTAACGGGGTAAATACATGGGGTTACGGGATAGGGTGTGAGTGGGGATTGTTGTCAGTATAGGATCGATGGGCTGAAGAGCCTCCTTCTGCACTCCAGGGATTCTACGATTCTAAGAGAGAGAGAGAGAGATTGTACATGCAGAGCACCCTTTGAAGGTGACAGGGAAAGCTGAGAAAAGCTGTTCAAAAATCCTAAGTGTTGTTAACAGAGGAATGGGAGGTTCTAATAAACCTTTCTAAAGTTCAGTTGGAGCAATGTATCCAATTCGGGATTTGATTTGATTTATTATTGTCAGATGTATTAACATACAGTGAAAAGTATTGTTTCTTGCGGGCTTTACAGACAAAACATACCGTTCATAGAGAAGGAAAGGAGAGAGTGCAGAACATAGTGTTACAGTCATAGCTAGGGTGTAGAGAAAGATCAACTTAATGCAAGGTAAATCCATTCAAAAGTCTGACAGCAGCAGGGAAGAAGCTGTTCTTGAGTCGGTTGATACGTGAACTCAGACTTTTGTATCTTTTTCCTGACCGAAGAAGGTGGAAGAGAGAATGTCCGGGGTGCGTGGGGTCCTTGATTGTGCCGGCTACTTTGCCGAGGCAGCCAGGTAAAGTATTGTAAAGTGAAGTATTGGTAAAGATAGGGGAATGGTAAGACGTTGAGGAACTGGATTGCTCTCAGAGCCAAGAAGCTTAAGGGGAGATTTACCAGTGCTGTTTAAAATGTGGAAAGGTTTTCTGGCATAAATAAGAAACTGCTTTCAGTGGCTGAAGCATTTGTTAAATCAGAAGACACCAATGGAAAGGTCGTAGCAGCCAGACTGGGAGACGGGAATGTTTTGGACACAGTGGGTGTGATTTCCCAAAAAGATTCTTCTAAGTGTCTAATGGGCAGGAAAACAGGAGGTTCATCCACCCGCTTTTTGGGCAAGCTTAGTTTTTCTGACACACAGACTCCAGATTTACACACAGACACCAGACTGACACACAGACACCTGTCTGACTCAGACATCAGACTGACACACAGACACCAGACTGACACACAGACACCTGTCTGACTCAGACATCAGACTGACACACAGACTCCAGTCTGACTCACAGACGCCAGTCAGGTATGTGTTGACATTTTATCAGATGTTTGACTTGGTGTCGGGTTTTGCTTGATAATCTCTCTGTGAAGCAGTTTTGCTGTTTTACTGTATTAAAGGTACTATATTAACACAAGTTGTTGTTAGTCTGCACAGAGTGGTGTTGTTAGGGTGGAAACAAAGTGATGAAAGAGAGGCCATTCTGTGTAAAAATTGACTATATTTTAATCTAGTGTAAAGTTCAGATTTATCACGTTTGTTATTTTGTTAAACTTAAGAATTTCATAAATCCCGAGTGAATCCCCTCAAGTTTGAAATGTGTCACGTGAGCAGTTTTAGTTTTCCCAGTGTAGACTCTGCCTGTTTAGCCCTGCAGCATCTACAACACAAAGCTGCGTGGGAGCTTCTGCTAACATGCCAACTTCAAATACTGGAATGGCACGGTGGCACAGTGAGGCACTGCTGCCTCACAGCGCCAGGGACCCGGGTTCGATTCCCAGCTCGGGCCACTGTCTGTGTGGAGTTTGCACGTTGTCCCCGTGTCTGTGTGGGTTTCCTCCGGGTGCTCCGGTTTCCTCCCACAGTCCAAAGATGTGCTGGTTAGGTGGATTGGCCTTGTGGGATTACAACGATAGGGTGGAGGGGAAAGACGGGTAATATGTACTTCTGGAGAATCGGGACAGACTCGATGGGCCAAATGGCCTCTTTCTGCACTGTAGAGTTTCTTTGGTATTATTCCCTCCAGGATGTTCATTCTGGGATAAATATCACCATTCCCAAAGTGTGGCCACACCATAGTTACATGGAGGTCATTAAATCCCACACAGAATATATAGCCTCCTAGTGTTCACTTTATACAGTATTCACTTCACTCATTCCAAAGAACGAAAAACTAGCATTTACATAGCGCCTTTCCCATCCACAGGATTTAAATCTATATATATATATCCAACTGAGAGAGGAGGGCCTTATTTTAATATCTCATCTGAAAGTACAGTCCTGCACTCTCTCAATATTGACCCTCTGGCAGTGCTGCACTCCCTCAAGACTGACCCTCTGGCAGTGCTGCACTCCCTCAAGACTGACCCTCTGGCAGTGCTGCACTCCCTCAAGACTGATCCTCTGGCAGTGCTGCACTCCCTCAAGACTGATCCTCTGGCAGTGCTGCACTCCCTCAAGACTGACCCTCTGGCAGTGCTGCACTCCCTCAAGACTGATCCTCTGGCAGTGCTGCACTCCCTCAAGACTGACCCTCTGGCAGTGCTGCACTCCCTCAAGACTGACCCTCTGGCAGTGCTGCACTCCCTCAAGACTGACCCTCTGGCAGTGCTGCACTCCCTCAAGACTGATCCTCTGGCAGTGCTGCACTCCCTCAAGACTGACCCTCTGGCAGTGCTGCACTCCCTCAAGACTGACCCTCTGGCAGTGCTGCACTCCCTCAAGACTGATCCTCTGAAAGTGCAGCACTTACTCAGTACTGACCCTCCGACAGTGCAGCAAGTTTTCAGTGGGCAGCCTGCACAGTGGTACGTACAATTGGCTCCGGAGAAAGGGAGTGCCCAGCAGCCAGCACTGCCCCCCCATTCCAGAGGAGAGGACGATGCCTGTGCAGCTGATCAGCCCCATTCCCGCCAAGTCCTGATTCTATCCGACAGGTAAGGGACCATTGGAAAACTGCATGGACTGTCTGCTCCCAGTGGGAAAGCAGTGTGATACTAACCTAAACATGTCAGCTGATTTAAGATCCAATGCTTGGGTAAAGTCTTGGAGCAATATATATTTCCTCGGGAAACAGTCACCTCCATGTGTGGTCTGAGCATTTTATATTCCGGACTTGTGTCCCTACAGTCCAATAGCTGCTAACTGTACGACAGGGTGACCCATGGGTTTATTTTACCTACAGCAGATGGACACAGAGCTGGGAATCCAATTTGCTTAACTTCAAATCTCCTTTTATGAATTATTTTTTTAAAAATGCCACGATACCCCACACTCCTGGGCCTTAAGTTAACTTCACCCAGTCAAGTGGATGGATCTGACTGGCTCTGGGCTCTGGGCCCTGGGCCCTGCCTAGGCTTTGCCCACTCCCACAGGATAACCCAGCTGACTGACACGGGTTTAAGTCATTCCTGCCCACAGGAAGTGGTCAGGTCCTCCTCCCGCCCTGGCAGGAAGCCTGCAGAACGAGACCATGGATACGGGGACGTGAAGAGGGATTGGATTTCCCAGGAGGTTAGCCTTGACCCAGTGGCTATCACTCTCTCCTATCAGTCAGGGGGTTGTGCAAGTTGTATGTTCCAGACCCTTGGGTGCGGAATCCAGACTGACACTCCAATGTGGCACTGAGAGAGTGCCGTGCTTTCTGAGGTGCCCTCCTTTAGAGAGGCATTAAACTGGGGGTCCCTGAGGTGGGTGTAAAGCGGTCCCATGACACTGCTCTGAAGAGTCAGCAGCGGAGATTTCACCGGAATCCTGGCCAGTTCGTTAACCGACATCACTAACACGGGTGACCCTATCACGTGGGATCTTTCTGTGCACAGATTGGGGACTGCATTTCGCATAATACAACAGTGACTACACTTCAAAGGTATTTCATTGGCTGTAAATGCTTTGGAACATCCTGAGGTTGTAATAGGTTCGATAGAAATGTAAATCTTACTTTCTTAAAGTGGAGTCTCTCCTCAGAGTCATTTCCCAGTGGAGCAGCCGGTGAAGTGGGCAGGAGGGAGGGGTTGCGGCGGGGGGGGGGGGGGGGGGGGGGGGGTGGTTGGGGCAGGGTGGGTAGTGGGGGTTGGGGCGGGGGGGAAGGGGATGGGGTGGGGGGAGGGGATGGGGGCAGGGGGAAGGGTTGGGGGCAGGGGGAGGGGTTGGAGGCAAGGGAGGGGTTTCGGGCAGGGGGAGAGGTTGGGGGCAGGGGGAGGGATTCAGGGGAGGTGTTGGGGCAGGGGTAGAGGCTGGGGGCAGGGGGAGGGGATGGGGACAGGGGGAGGGGATGGGGATGGGGGCAGGGTTGGGCGTGGGGTTGTGGGGAGGGGTTGGGGGCAGGGGGATGGGTTGGGAGCAGAGGGAGGGCTGGGGGTAGGGGGAGGGGATAGGGACAGGGGGAGGGGATGGGGACAGGGGGAGGGGCAGGGGGAGGGATTGGGGACAGGGAGTGGGGAGGGGTTGGGGGCGGGGAGGCGTTGGGGGCAGGGAGGGGATGGGGTGGGGCGAGGGTATGGGGGCAGTTGTGTTCTGGATAGTGAGCTGACTGCTCTTCCGTCTGCCTGTGTTCTGCAGGAGTGAGCCCCAGCCACCCGCAGGGGTAGGTTTCAGAGGGAGTCTCTGCTCCAATCCCAGGCCTCCTGATGCCGAGGATACATGGAGACCCCACCTAGGCACTAAGGCAGCACCAATCACAGATCTCTCCAGTGACTCGCTGCCCACTTGCCACCTGTCCCAGGACTACCTGGGGGTCTTCAATGTGGCTGGTAACAGTGCCAGGAAAGTTGGGCACATCTACAGCCAACCTGCTGGTTCCGTGAGCTACTGGAATGCCACTGGGCAGCAGCAGAGTGAGTTTAACCCCAATGGGCACCCCTCACACCTTGGCATGGACCTTGGGAACCACAGGGTGCCCAATTACCCTGCTGGTACTGGGGTAATGGAATGGAGCCCTTATCCCCTCCTCCCATACCCATGTTGGTGAGAATGGTGAGATTGTTAACTGGGAGTGTGGGCGGGGAGAATGTGTCACCCGATTGTGTATTCTTACCTCTCCTGAAGGCACCAACTGTTCAAGTTCTGGCAGTGTGCCCCCCCCCCCCCCCCACCCCCCTCCCCCCCACCTCCACTCCATCTTGCCCATCACCCAGCTGCGTGAACATCTGCCCAGGGCTGGCACCACTGTTCTTCGCCACTCTCCAGCCAGCAGCAATACCCAGGGCTGCGGGAATCCTGGCTCCCTTCCTAACCCCATTCCCAGGGTAAACTGTACAACTCTCCACATGTTTTCCTCCTGATCACCGTCACCCCCTCATTGGAAAGAGGAGATGGGCAGAAAGTGGGCTGAGAGTCGGAACTAATGAGACTGTGCTGTTTCCTTCAGCCTTTCAATAGCCCAACCGGACAAGAATGGGCGCTGCTTGCACCCATGAGTCTGCTGCTTTGGGAGGGGCAAGGGGGATGCCCACTGAGTCAGCTTTGTGTTCCTTCAAAACAAAGAGGATAATGGGAATTAGGTCACCGCAACTCGGGCCAATGGCTGATAGGAATGAGGTCACTGCCACTCGGATCAATGGCTGATTGAGGTCATCACATCTCAGGTCAATGGCTGATGGGAATGAGGTCACTACTCTTCGGTCAATGGCTGATGGGAATGAGGTCACTGCCTCACCGCCATTGGGAAGTTTTGGTATGAATCCCCTTTAAAACCTGCGAGGTTGTGGAGAACCTTCTAGATTTCTAAATCTTCAGGAGGGGCTGCAGGCACAATTGTGACCAGTTTTGACAGGAGGGATGGAATATTCCAGCATCCTCCTTATCCAGCAGTGCCCTCTCTCCCTCCAGCCTGACAGGGTGGCCAAGTGACTCTGGTACAACGGTGTTTGGATTTTCTGTCAGCCTTGAGACCACAAATAGCCCAATGATTGAAGAGTTTAGATATTAGAACATTCTATCGCCCCTACCTTACCCTCTAATTAAGAAGCATTAGAGCCAGTTGGCAGTCAGTGAGCTGTGAGCTGATGTACTGGGAATTATTGAATGTTTGTTTGTATATTTTCTGAGTAAAATATGATGTTGTTTGTAGCTGACTGCAGAACACAAGGAGACAGTCACAAACTTTACAATAAAGATTTTACTTGCTGCTCAATGACTGTCTGGGCCTGTGTGGCTGTGTCAGTGGCTGGGTGTCTGTGTCTGGTCTGGGCTTGCCTGTCTGTCTGGGTGTAATCTAACCCACCAGGGTGTGATCTGCAGGGATCTCCTCAGGTGCCCGCTGTCACTCTCCTTCAGAAACCTCTCTCCCCATTCACAGGGAAATGGATGTGGTCTGGATCCATTAGTTTGGTCTGCAGGGTGAACCATGATTGTTTCCCTTGACTCAAGATTGCACTCGGGACTTGGTGATGTCATAGGAACAGACAGACTAGGAGTAGGCTATTCGGCCCCTCGAGCCTACTCTGCCATTCAATAAGATTATGGCTGATCTCAGGAAATCATAGAAACCCTACAGCACAGAAAGAGGCCATTTGGCCCATCGAGTCTGCACCGACCACAATCCCCCCCAGGCCCTACCCCCATATATTTTACCCGCTAATCCACACATCCCAGGACACTAAGGGGCAATTTTACCATGGCCAATCAACCTAACCCGCACATCTTTGGACTGTGGGAGGAAACCGGAGCACCCGGAGGAAACCCACGCAGACACGAGGAGAATGTGAAAACTCCACACAGACAGTGACCCAATCTGGGAATCGAACCCAGGTCCCTGGAGCTGTGAAGCAGCAGTGCTAACCACTGTGCTACCGTGCCGCCCTGATTGTAACTTCAACCCCAAATTCCTGTCCACCCCCGATAATCTTTCATCCCTTGTTGACCAAAAATCTATCTAATTCTGTCTAAAAAACATTCAAAGACTCTGGGCGCAATCTTAGGAAAAATATTTGAAGTGCCGAAGGAGCGGAAAAATGGGAGAGAATCGGGCTGTGAGTGCAATCTTATGGGAAAAAAAGACTCAGGATGTGATTCTCGCCAGCGGGGGGAGGGGTAGCCAGAGCTCGCCATTGCGCAGGGACGCCAATCTCCCAGGGATCTCCTGCCGCCTCCTTCCACCATCCCATGGACATCGGGACCCCACCCCCACGCCGATCGCCCCATCTGCAGAGTTCCTTTCCCCCCCCACTCCAATCGCCCCCGCCTGCAGAGTTCCTTCCTCCCCACTCCAATCGCCCCCGTCTGCAGAGTTCCTCCCCCCCACTCCAATCGCCCCCATCTGCAGAGTTCCTCCCCCCCACTCCAATGGCCCCCATTTGCAGAATTCCTTCCCCCCCCACTCCAATCGCCCCCGTCTGCAGAATTCCTTCCCCCCCACAACTCCAGTCGCCCCCGTCTGCAGAATTCCTTCCCCCCCCCACTCCAATCGCCCCCGTCTGCAGAATTCCTTCCCCCCACCACTCCAATCGCCCCCGCCTGCAGAGTTCCTTCCCCCCCTCCCACTCCCGTATCCATCCCTGTGGAGCTCCCATTCCCTCACCCCCGTCATAGCTCTATCTCCACAGGCTCCACCCCCACTCAGGCCCCACCCTCTTGGCACTGCCCCTGGTACAGTTATGCTTCTGCTCCCAACCACTTGGGGGGGGGGGGCTTCAATGGCCTCCAATCTGCCGGCGAGGGCATCATGTCCGGTCTCAGCTGGTGGAGACCAGCTGTGATTCTGGCTGGGGCGAACCTGGAACAATGAGGTGGTGCGGGGAAGTGAGCCTCTGGACTCTAATGATGTCATCAATTTTAAAATTACCTTCATGTCCAGATTTTACCGGTGAAGCAGCGCCGGTACGATCCAGGGAGGCAGGGATCCGGCCGTGTTTCTCGTTTTTTGTCTCTCACACAATCTTACCGCCTCACCTCACTGAAAATCAGACGGGATGAGGTTATAAGATTGCTTCCTCTGTGTAATAAACTCAAAGGCAACTCGTTGTAGTTTCAAGTGCAGAAATTCTCTGTTACTGATGTAAAAGGAAGGTTCATTTACCAACATTAGTCAAAGTGAAGGAGTCAGTTCAGAGCATGCAAAAAAAACCCCACAACGGTTAGTTTAACTCTGTTAAAAATACTGGAAGAGGAGCCCGACAAGAGACCTGAGTCTTTACCCTAAAGTTAGACCTCAGTCACGCCTACCAGCAGTTGGAGCGGAATGAAGATTCTCACAGGTCAGCTACTATAAACGTAGTGGTTTATCTAGATGATATTCTAATTACAGAAGCCTCACCTGAGGAACACAGATCAAACTTAGAGGACGTTTTGAGAAGATTTAGAGAAGAAGGTGTCCATTTAAAATAAGAGAAATGCACTTTCCAGGCGGGTGAAGTTACTTATTTGGATTTCAGGGTGGATACTAAAGGCTTACATCCTTTGGAGGGTAAAGTTAAAGCCATTAAGGAAGTTCCACAGCTGAAAAACATAACAGAGTTAAAGTCATTCTTAGGAATTATTATAGCAGATTTTTACAAAATGCGTCTACAATTTTAGCCCCATTTCACCAACTTTTGAAGAAGCCTCAACATTGGAGATGGGGAGAGGAACAAAATGAAACTTTTACAAAAAGTAAAATAGGCCTCACAGCCGACAACACTGCTTGTACATTTTGACCAGCCAACCCATTGGTAGTTAACTGCAATACGTCACCCTATGGAGTGGGAGCAGTTTTGTCCCACAGAGTGCCTGATAGAGGGAAAGGCCAATTGGATTTGTGTCAAGAACATTATCAGAAGCTGAGAAAAAGTATTCTCAGATAGATAAAAGAGTTTGGCGGTGAAGAAGTTTCATCTATTTTATGTACATGGATGACATTTCATGATAGTATCTGATCACAGACCGTGGTTGGGTTTATTCCGAGAGGGCGGGTCAGCTGTGGGTAAGATTACATGTAGACTTCGCAGGGCCATTCATGGGACACATGTTTCTCATGTTAGTTGGTGTATATTCTAAATGGCTGGATGCCCAATTGATGAAGTTCACAATGGCCACAGCCACCGTTGACAAGTTGTGGCAGACTTTTCTCAAAGAAATTCTACGTTGAACAGGCAAGAAAACGGGAGGATTTTTTGCTGGGTTTTTCAGCACGGTAAGTAACAGGAATTTACGCACTCTGTGCAAAACAGGAGCCATCATGCAATTCCCGCCAGGAGGAGAGGGGGGTGGGGCCTCAGCTCACCCGTGAGGTCAGCTGCTGAGCTCCTGAAACACCATTGTGCAGGCGCATGCTCTCCCAGTATGCAGTGTATAAACAGTACACTGGGAGTTCTCCCTTCACTCCCCTCCATCCCCCCCACGACATTGACCTCCCCCCACCACCGATTGCCACCCGGACATCGCCGTCCGATTGCCACCCCAGACATCACCCTCCCACCCCACCCCCAATTGCCACCTCCAATGATCAACCACCCCCCCTGCTGAGTTCTCGCTTTCCCGCCCCCCACCTAAGAAGTACCTCCACCTCCCCCATCTGTCTCCCTTCTCAGCTCCACCCCCTCTGGCCCTGCACCTTGGCAGTGCCAGAGTGCCCAGTAAGCAGTGCTAGGGTGCCAGTGGCACTGCCCAGCCCTGCCCCTGACCACCCAGGGGACTTCAATGGCCTCTGGTCCCACCAGCAAGGTTATCACATCTGGTTCCCGCCGGTGGGGGCTATCTGTGATTCTCACCAGTGAGGACCTCACTGGCGAGAGGGTTAAGGTAAGTGAGACTGGACGACAGTGTCCCCGGACTCGTTAATGACATGTTAATTGTGTCATTAATATTGAAATCAGCCTCACGCCCTCTCTGAGCACGAAGCTGCTTTTGCCAACAAGACATTGCCGGTAAGATCACGAGAAGCAAGACACTGGGCACGAACCCGTCTGGTTGACTGGCGTGGGCGAGCCAGTGAGATGGCACCCAAAGACTTTTGACTAGAGAGTCTAATTGGTCAAAAATTATTTTAACCCCAGAGCTTCAATCACTATGTTGGGATATAAACTTCATTCAGCAATCCGGGAGTCAGAGGAGACCGTCTCCAGTTTGACAGCCAGACTGAGGGTTAGCAGAGCATTGCGAATCCAGCCCAGTTTAGGAGAAATGTTCAGAGGCTGTTTGGTCTGTGGTATAAACAGCCTAATACTGGCTGAAACCAAAATCTATTTAGAAAAAGCTGTGCAGTTGGCCCAGGCAACTGGTCAGGGCGTAAACGGGTTACAAGCTGTACCCAGCGAGGTGAAGCATTTGCGGTGGGAACGGTTGCCGTGGGGAACAGCCTGAGCGCGGGGGCAGCGGAGCCCCAGACGGGAGTACAGCAATGGGGTGGAAGTGTGTTCTTGATGTGGGGGAGAGGGTTTGGCCTGATCACGTGGCCCTCAGGCCTCCCCTACACCAGCCCCCACCCCCTATATCAGCCCCCACCCCCTACACCAGCCCCCACCCCCTACACCAGCCCCCACCCCCTACACCAGCCCCCACCCCCATACACCAGCCCCCACCCCCTATATCAGCCCCCACCCCCATACACCAGCCCCCACCCCCTACACCAGCCCCCACCCCCTACACCAGCCCCCACCCTCCCCGCACTCCAGCCCTCACCCCCTACACCAGCCCCCATCCCCCCCGCACTCCAGCCCTCACTCCCTACACCAGCCCCCACCCCCTACATCAGCCCCCACCCCCCCTACTCCAGCCCTCACTCCCTACACCAGCCCCCACCCCCTACATCAGCCCCCACCCCCCCCACTCCAGCCCCACCCCCTACACCAACCCCCACCCCCTACATCAGCCCCCACCCCCTACACCAGCCCTCACCCCCTACACCAGCCCCCACCCTCCCCGCACTCCAGCCCTCACCCCCTACACCAGCCCCCACCCCCTACATCAGCCCCCACCCCCCCTAATCCAGCCCTCACCCCCTACACCAGCCCCCACCCCCTACATCAGCCCCCACCCCCTACACCAGCCCTCACCCCCTACACCAGCCCCCACCCCCTACATCAGCCCCCACCCCCCCTACACTAGCCCCCACCCCCTACACCAGCCCCCACCCCCTACATCAGCTCCCACCCCCTACACCAGCCCTCACCCCCTACACCAGCCCCCACCCTCCCCGCACTCCAGCCCTCACCCCCTACACCAGCCCCCACCCCCTACATCAGCCCCCACCCCCCCTACATCAGCCCCCACCCCCCCCTACTCCAGCCCCACCCCCTACACCAGCCCCCAACCCCTACATCAGCCCCCACCCCCCCTACATCAGCCCCCACCCCCCCACTCCAGCCCCCACTCCCCTTACACCAGCCCCCACCCCCTCCTACATCAGCCCCCACCCCCCCACTCCAGCCCCCACTCCCCTTACACCAGCCCCCACCCCCTACACCAGCCCCCACTCCCCTACACCAGCTCCCACTCCCCTTACACCAGCCCCCACCCCCTACACCAGCCCCCACCCCCTACACCAGCCCCCACCCCCCCTACTCCAGTCCCCACCCCCCCTACACCAGCCTCTCTGCCGCTCTCCGTATGGGTACTGGGCACAGATGCTGCTGAATCTGGGGGTGCTGTCACCAGCAGCAGGGTCTGGGGTGGAGGGGGGGACTGGCTCCTCGCTCTGTGTCGCTAACCCCTCACTGTCGCTGCCTGTGAGACTTCCTCAGTGAGCGAGGGGTGAGTGTTCTACAGATTTCACACTCTGCATTAACTCATGTCAGCAATAACTAAACAGCTCCTCAAACTGATGAAGGAGCTCTCAGTCTCAGAGTCACTCCAGAGCGTGTTTCCTGCCAGTTAATTTGCCATTAGTGAGTAAAGTGCAAAACCCAGTCGCAGTTACAAGATTTACAGACTCAGTGTCAGAAATTTGTGGAAAAGAATCCCAGATAGCGATGCAGAGAGAGAGAGAGGGAGAGAAGAGGGTAAAGATAGAGAGAGAGAGAGAGAAGAGGGTAAAGGTAGAGAGAGAGAGAGAGAGGAGGGTAAAGATAGAGAGAAGGACAAAGTGAGAGAGAGAGAGAGAGCAGGACACCTGAAATGACAAGGGCCAACTCAGCCCTGTTGACCCGGTAAAGCCCTCACTAACATCTGAGGGGCTTGTGCCAAAATTGGGAGAGTTGGCCCACAGACTAGTCAAGCAACAGCCTGCCATCGTCATAGCTATAGAATCATACCTTACAGATAATGTTTCAGACACCACCATTCTCGGGTATGTCCTGTCCCATTGGCAGGACAGACCCAGCAGAAGTGGCGGGCGCCCAGTGGTATAGTCGGGTTAGGGTTCAGGACACGGCAGGCAAGAAGGCAGCACCATTCTTTTCAGAGGGGGCCCTCACCAGGATGTTGGATGGAGTGGAGCAGAGGGGGGGGGGACACCCTTTACCCCTGCCCCGGGAGACGGCCTTCCAATAGGGTCACCACTCCAGCCTGGGATGCTGCAGCAGCCCTGGTCAGTGCCAGCGCTCTCCAGAAGAGGACGGAGCAGCAGTGTCGGAAGAAGATGAATGATCGTCTTCACTCAGCCAGGGTAGGTGAACCAGCCCCAGTCTCCCACTGGACATCCCCCCCCCCCCTCCCCCATCTAACCCTTAGTTGCCTACATAACCCTCAGCTAAACATGTGTCGCTCGATATCCTCTCCCATGCCACTCACCCACATCCACCTTTGTTAAGTTACGTGTTTCTCACCTTGCTGCAGCAATTCAGCAGCTGAAGGCCTCACCTGTGACTCTAGATTTGATCATTCCAGTTCTGTCTGTGTATGGGAGATAGTAAAACCATCCCAAACTGCTTCACTGGAGAGTGATTTCACACCAGACACAGTTAGGGCCGGTGACAAAGAGTTCAGAGTGAAAGTGATGGGTTTAAGGAACATTTTGTAGCAGTCTGCAGCGAGACAGCGAGGTTTAGGGTGGAAATCCCTCAGGAACCCGGGCAGCTGAAGGCACGGCCGCCAATGGTGGAGCGATGGGATTCTGGGGACGTGCAAGGGTCAGAATCTGCAGAGATCTCGGAGGCTTGTGGGGCTGGAGGAGACTCCAGAGATAGGGAGGGGCAAGTTGGTGCAGGGATTTGGAAATGAGGATGAGAATGTTTAAATTGAGTGAGTCTGTGTGAGCTGTACAAGGGGAGGGAAGACTCCCGATGCTGTCTGACATCTTTCAGTCACCAGCTGTCAAATGTCACACCCAGCCACCAAAAAAAGCCCCTCTCCTCCCTCCCCCCCCCACTGTGCTCACCTGACAGCATCCCCTCAGAGACAGGAATGGGGGAGGGGAGGCAGTGCTGTTCTATTCATTGAGATGCCTATTGAATCTCTGTTCACTCTACGAGTCTGGGAGCCTCATTAGTGTCTAGACTGTTTATCTACAGAAACCCGGGCCCCCTGCCGCACCCGCCCCCCCAACCCCATTCTCTCACCAAGGTGTGAATGAAAACCTGCCTGCTACCCTCCCCCACAACCCCAACCTCCAAACAAATCCACTTCGCTTCCTGAAGCCGATGACAATCTCCTTCGTTTTGTTGACATTGAGGGAGAGATTATTGTTGCTGCACCAGTTCACCAGATTCTCTATCTCATTCCTGTACTCTGTCTCATCATTGTTTGAGATCCGACCCACTACGGTGGTGTCGTCAGCAAACTTGAAAATCAAATTGGAGGGGAATTTGGCCACACGGTCATAGGTGTATAAGGAGTACAGTAGGGGGCTGAGAACACAGCCTTGTGGGGCACCGGTGTTGAGGATGATCGTGGAGGAGGTGTTGTTGCCTATCCTTATTGATTGTGGTCTGTGGGTTAGGAAGTTCAGGATCCAGTCGCAGAGGGAGGTGCTGAGGTCCAGGCCACAGAGTTTGGAGATGAGTTTCATGGGAATAATAGTGTTGAAGGCTGAGCTGTAGTCAATATATAGGAGTCTGACACAAGTTGGGGAATGGGTTCCAGGGAATGGGTTTTGGGGACAGGGCTTTGGGGCTGATCTTGGGCTGGATTGTGGGAGTTGATGTTGGGCTGGATATTTTTGGGACAGACTTCACTGTGGCAGTTGTTAAAAAGCTGTTTTTGACACTAAACTGCAGGAAGGGTATTTGCATATCACAGCAAGCTGTGGGCCGCTGTTAAATGGAGATTTGCAGTCACACCAAACTACCAAATGCCGTTTTATTGGGTTTATTTGATTAAAAGCCTTTTACTCACCATTATCCAGGTACTTAGGGATCAATAGGCTCTTTGTAGTGTTAAATATCCCAGCCGAAGGTGGAAATGTGTGTGAGATTGGGGTCTAATGAGAGCCTGGGGCCTATTTACTCACAGATGTCTGAAGCCATTGGCCTCGCTGGTGTTTGTGACAATTCAGTCCCACAGGGTGAAGTCAGCAGCTGCTTCACCTCATCCTTAATGGACTCTCCAATCTGATACTTTCTCCACCAGCCCAATTAGATCCTGTTTTACAACCCAGTATTCCACTGTGAGAACTAGGCCCAAACTCAACTTCCCTGCTGCTTAGTAACAGCCAGTTCCAGCACAGAGCAGGAATGTAACACCCCCCGCCCCCACACACACATACCCTCTCGCACTCCCTCACACCTCCTAACAAACCCCTCTCCTCACACCCTCCCTCACACTCCGCTCACACACCCCACTCCTCACCCACCCCCTCCATCACACCCCACCCCACCACTTCTGCCAGAGCACACTGGGGTTGGGGCAAATGAGTTGGGGGAGGGGGGAGGAAGGGGTGGGGGGGTGGAGATTCAATTTGTCAGGATTTAACAGCACAACTTGGAGTGGAGAGAGCTGAGGGTGAGGGAAGCTGAGGGTGAGGGGGAGTGAAGATGGGCAATGGCAGGGAAGTGGGGGGAGGGGAATAGCAGCAGAGGGAAGAGCCTCACACCAGCACACACTGCTCCTAATCCTCAACCTGTACCTGTACCACACCCTGTGTCAAAACAGAGCAGACTCTGTCACAGGGAGATCGTGACGCAAAAACTGAGCATGTAAGGAGTTTTGAGGTCAGAGAGCAGAAAGCTTGTCAGAGTTAGGTTTTAAATGTGGAAGGTGAGGCGGTGAGGGAGGAATGCCAGAGACTGTGGCCCCGGCAAGTGATGGCATGGCCAGCAATGGAGCAGCAATTATTGTAAGAAGTCTCACAACACCAGGTTAAAGTCCAACAGGTTTATTTGGTAGCAAAAGCCACCAGCTTTCGGAGCGCTGCTCCTTCGTCAGGTGAGTGGGAGTTGTGTTCACAAACAGGGCATATAAAGACACAAACTTAATTTACAAAATAATGGTTGGAATGCGAGTCTTTACAGGTAATCAAGTCTGAAAGGTACAGAAGATGTGAGTGGAGAGAGGGTTAAGCACAGGTTAAAGAGATGTGTATTGTCTCCAGACAGGACAGTTAGTGAGATTTTGCAAGTCCAGGCAAGTCGTGGGGGTTACAGATAGTGTGACATGAACCCATGATCCCGGTTGAGGCCGTCCTCATGTGTGCGGAACTTGGCTATCAGTCTCTGTTCAGTGACTCTGCGCTGTCAACAGTTCCGACGCGCCACAGCGAAAAACCGCACCGACCTCCTCAAAAGACAAACACGGGACACGGCGGACAGAGTACCCTTCGTCATCCAGTACTTCCCCGGAGTGGAGAAGCTACGGCATCTCCTCCGGAGCCTTCAACATGCCATTGATGAAGGCGAACATCTCGCCAAGGCCATCCCCACACCCCCACTTCTTGCCTTCAAACAACTGCACAACCTCAAACAGACCATTGTCCGCTGCAAACTACCCAGCCTTCAGGAGAACAGTGACCACGACACCACACAACCCTGCCACAGCAACCTCTGCAAGACGTGCCGGATCATCGACACGGATGCCATCATCTCACGTGAGAACACCATCCACCAGGTACACGGTACATACACTTGCAACTCGGCCAACGTTGTCTACCTGATACGCTGTAGGAAAGGATGTCCCGAGGCATGGTACATTGGGGAAACCATGCAGACGCTACGACAACGGATGAATGAACACCGCTCGACAATCACCAGGCAAGAGTGTTCTCCTCCTGTTGGGGAACACTTCAGCGGTCACGGGCATTCGGCCTCTGATCTTCGGATAAGCGTTCTCCAAGGTGGCCTTCACGACACACGACAACGCAGAGTCACTGAGCAGAGACTGATAGCCAAGTTCCGCACACATGAGGACGGCCTCAACCGGGATCTTGGGTTCATGTCACACTATCTGTAACCCCCACGACTTGCCTGGGCTTGCAAAATCTCACTAACTGTCCGGGCTGGAGACAATACACATATCTTTAACCTGTGCTTAACCCTCTCTCCACTCACACTGTCTGTACCTTTAAGACTCGATTACCTGTAAAGACTCGCATTCCAACCATTATTTTGTAAATTGAGTTTGTGTCTTTATATGCTCTGTTTGTGAACTGAAATCCCACTCACCTGATGAAGGAGCAGCGCCCTGAAAGTTGTGGATTTTGCTACCAAATAAACCTGTTGGACTTTAACCTGGTGTTGTTAAACTTCTTACTGTGTTTACCCCAGTCCAACGCCGGCACCTCCACATCACAGCAATTATAACCAGAGCTGCTGAAGAAGGCAGAATGAGAGGAGATGGGTATCATGGAGAGTTGTGGGGCTGGACGGGATTCCAGAGAGCGGGAGGAGTGAGACCATGGAAGGATTTGGAAACAAGGATGAGAATTTTAAATTGGACTGTAGGTCAGTGAGCACAGGGTCTGATAGTGACCCGGGCCTGGTCCGGGTAAGTCATGGGCAGCAGGGTTTGGATGAGTGGAGGGTTTGGAATGTGTGAGACCAGTCAGGATTGTGTCGGAACAACGTCTCGAGGTAACAAAGGCGCGAATCAGAGATTACAGCAACCAATCAGCTGAGCTGAGGTAAAACTCCGTGCTGTTATGGAGAAGGAAATAGGCGGTCTCAGAATTGGTGGGGATTTGAGGTCGGAATCTCATCTCTGGCTCATGTAGACGGCAGAATTTGAAGAATCTGTTTCAGTCTCTAGCACCCGTTAGCAATGAGAGGGACTGACAGGGAACGGAGTGTGGCAGAAATAAAAACAAATCAAATTTGACCTTCCCAATGCTTAATTGCAGGAAATTCAGAACATCCTGCACCCACATCAACATGCAGCACAACACAGAACACGCATCATAACACAGAACACGCATCATAACACAGAACACGCATCACAACACAGAACACGCAGCACAACACAGAACACGCATCACAACACAGAACACGCATCATAACACAGAACATGCATCACAACACAGAACATGCAGCACAACACAGAACACGCATCACAACACGCATCACAACACAGAACACGCATCACAACACAGAACACGCAGCACAACACAGAACACGCAGCACAACACAGAACACGCATCACAACACAGAACACGCATCACAACACAGAACACGCAGCACAACACAGAACACGCATCACAACACAGAACATGCATCACAACACAGAACATGCATCACAACACAGAACACGTAACACAACACAGAACACGCATCACAACACAGAACACGCATCACAACACAGAACACGTATCACAACACAACACGCATTAAAACATGCAATACAGCATACAACACAGAATACACATCACAAAACAGAGTACACATCACAACACCAAACATGCATCACAACGCACCACATGTATCACAACACAGAACACACATCACAACACAGAACACGCATCACAACACAGAACACGCATCACAACACAGAACACGCAGCACAACACAGAACACGCATCACAACACAGAACATGCATCACAACACAGAACATGCATCACAACACAGAACACGCAACACAACACAGAACACGCATCACAACACAGAACACGCATCACAACACAGAACACGTATCACAACACAACACGCATTAAAACATGCAATACAGCATACAACACAGAATACACATCACAAAACAGAGTACACATCACAACACCAAACATGCATCACAACGCACCACATGTATCACAACACAGAACACACATCACAGCACAGAACATGCATTACAGCATACAACACACATCACCAAGAACAACACATAGCCAACAACGTAGGGTGTGTGGGGAAAGCCAAGGGTGGAGATGGGGGTGGGGGAGGGCAATGGGGGCTGCTTGTGGGGATGAGTAATCTCCCAGACTGTGATCCGGGAAGGAGGGTCTGTTCCGCAGTTGGTGTTTGCGGGATTGTGGAATGGGAATGTGAGGGTGGGAATTTCTGAGATTACTGTCAGGATGAAGTCTGGATCTCCCTCTAGTGAGCAGAATGTGTTTCCCAGTCCTCCTCACTGCTGTACATTCACCCAGTAAGAAGTTTCACAACACCAGGTTAAAGTCCAACAGGTTTGGTAGCAAATGCCACTAGCTTTCGGAGCGCTGCCCCTTCATCAGGTGGAGTGGAGAAATGCTCACAAACAGGGCATACAGAGACACAAACTCAATTTACAGAATAATGACTGGAATGCAGTCTTTACAGATAATCAAGTCTTAAAGGTACAAACAATGTGAATGGAGGGAGCATTAAGCACAGGTTAAAGAGATGTGTATTGTCTCCAGACAGGACAGCCAGTGAGATTCTGCAAGTCCAGACAAGCTGTGGGGGTTACAGATAGTGTGTACATTCACCCAGCCAGCTCACACTGCTCCCTCTAACACTGAGGCCTTGCACACTGTGCTAAGGGCGTGCGGGTGAGGGTTCAGGGTGGAGCTGGGGCTGGAGGTGCGGGTCCTCCAGATCATTACCACTCGCTGTGTTAAAAAATGTTCTCAAATTCTCCCTGTATCCCTTACCCAAAATCGTAAATCTGTGTCCCCTGGTCCTTATTCCCCAGCTAATGGGAGCAACTTATCTTGGTTTATCTAAACTTCTACAAATATATAAACGGCAAAAGAGTAACAAGGGAGAGAGTAGGGCCTGTTAAGGATCAACAAGGTCATCTATGTGTGGATCCACAAGAGATGGGTGAGATCCTAAATGAATATTTTTCATCAATATTTACTGTTGAGAAAAGCGTGGATGTTAGGGAACTTGGAGAAATAAATAGTGATGTCTTGAAGAGTGTACATATTACAGAGAAGGAGATGCTGGAAGTCTTAAAGCGCTTCAAAGTAGGTAAATCCCCAAGACCTGATTAAGTATATCCCAGGACATTGTGGGAGGCTAGGGAGGAAATTGCGGGTCCCCTAATGTGGTAAACCACTGTTATCTGTTATCTGCAGTGGTTAACCACCGTAGTAGTATTTCTCAGTACCTGTATATGTGGCACATCCCTGTCGGTTCCGCCCAAGTCTCCTCCCCCCTGGTCCGGGTATAAAGGCGGTGGCTCCTCCCCCTTGCCTTCAGTTCAGACCAGATCACCGACAGGGATGGCTCCAAGTTCTTGCCAATAAAAGCCTATTTGTCTTGCTCACAACTAGCCTTGGCTCGATTGATAGTGCATCAGGTAGCAGAGATATTTGAATAATCAACAGCCACAGGAGAGGTGCCTGAAGATTGGAGGGTGGCAAATGTTGTGCCTTTGTTTAAGAAGGGCTGCAGGGAAAAGCTTGGGAACTACAGGCCACTGAGCCTAACGTCTATAGTGGGCAGGTTGTTAGAAGGTATTCTGAGAGACAGGATCTACAGGCATTTAGAGTCGCAAAGACTGATTAGGGACAGTCAGCATGGCTTTGTGAGTGGAAAATCATGTCTCTCAAATTTGATTGAGTTTTTTGAAGGGGTAACCAAGAAGGTAGATGAGGGCAGTGCAGTTGATGTTGTTTACATGGACTTTAGCAAGGCCTTTGACAAGGTACCGCATGATAGGTTGTTGCATAAGGTTAAATTTCACGGGATCCAGGGTGAGGTAGCTAAATGGATACAAAATTGGCTTGATGACAGAAGACAGAGGGTGGTTGTCGAGGGCTATTTTTCAAACTGGAGGCCTGTGACCAGCGGTGTGCCTCAGGGATTGGTGCTGGGTCCACTGTTATTTGTTATTTATATTAATGATTTGGATGAGAATATAGGAGGCATGGTTAGTAAGTTTGCAGATGACACCGAGGTTGGTGGCATAGTGGACAGCGAAGAAGGTTATCTCCGATTGCAACGGGATCTTGATCAATTGGCCAATGGGCTGATGAATGGCAGATGGAGTTTAATTTAGATAAATGCAAGGTGATGCGTTTCGGTAGATCGAACCAGGGCAGGACTTACTCAGTTAATGGTAGGGCATTGGGGAGATTTATAGAACAAAGAGATTTAGGGGTACCGGCTCATAGCTCCTTGAAAGTGGAGTCATAGGTGGACAGAGTGGTGAAGAAGGCATTCAGCATGCTTGGTTTCATTGATCAGAACATTGAATACAGGAGTTGGGACATCTTGTTGAAGTTGTACAAGTTGTAAGGCACACTTGGAATACTGTGTACTGTTCTGGTCATCCTATTATAGAAAGGATATTATTAAACTAGAAAGAGTGCAGAGGAGATTTATTGGGATGCTACCGGGACTTGATGATTTGAGTTATAAAGAGAGGCTGGATAGACTGGGACTTTTTTCTCTGGAGCGTAGAAGACTGAGGGGTGATTTTATAGAGATCTATAAAATTATGAGGGGCACAGATCAGCTAGATCGTCAATATCTTTTCCCAAAGTTAGTGGAGTCTAAAACTAGAGGGCATAGGTTTAAAGTGAGAGGGGAGAGATACAAAAGGGTCCAGGGGGCAATTTTTTCACACAGAGGGTGGTGAGTGTCTGGAACAAGCTGCCAGAGGTAGTAGTAGAGGCGGGTACAATTTTGTCTTTTAAAAAGCACTTAGACAGTTACATGAGTAAGATGGGTATAGAGGGATATGGGCCAAATGTTGAAGACATATGCGCTGAAATCATGCTGCCATTCACGCCAGCGGGATCCAGGTGGTGAAGGGTGCGTTCAACAGGAAACCACATTGACCATGGCGGTGTGGTGATATAATCAGGGCCTAGTTTTAAGGCTGATAAAATTGGATATCCTAAATTAAAGCATTGGGCAAGTTAAAATCAAACACAGTCAAACCTCGGGCAGGCCAATTGTACAAATAAACAAACATGTCTGGGCCATCAATCACCCATCAAAGATCATTGCACTCTACTGAGACCCAGCAGGAGATCACCGCACCCCATTGAAATGCACCGGCTTATTGTTAGAAGCCCAGATCGGGCTAGACTTTCTGTCACCTGGAGTTTCTGCGGTTATCTTATCTGGCAACAGGTTACATGTAAGTAGCGCTGTAGAGATGGACACCTGGGGGCGGGTCCCAGTGTCCTGTCAGGCAGACATCAAGAAACCCACTGGGCATTGGGACCCCCTCCTGGGACTTCATTGGCCGGAAACCAGAGAAGTTTCTGGAAAGGCAGGCAGGCAGGGGGATAAGAACATAAGAACATAAGGAATAGGAGCAGGAGTAGGCCATCTAGCCCCTCGAGCCTGCCCCACCATTCAATAAGATAATGGCTGATCTGAAGTGGATCAGTTCCACTTACCCGCCTGATCCCTATAACCCCTAATTCCCTTATCGATCAGGAATCCATCTATCCGTGATTTAAACAGATTCAACGAGGTAGCCTCCACCACTTCAGTGGGAAGAGAATTCCAGAGATTCACCACCCTCTGAGAGAAGAAGTTCCTCCTCAACTCTGTCCTAAACTGACCCCCCTTTATTTTGAGGCTGTGCCCTCCAGTTCTAGTTTCCTTTCTAAGTGGAAAGAATCTCTCCATCTCTACCCTATCCAGCCCCTTCATTATCTTATAGGTCTCTATAAGATCCCCCCTCAGCCTTCTAAATTCCAACGAATACAAACCCAATCTGCTCAGTCTCTCCTCATAATCAACACCCCTCATCTCTGGTATCAACCTGGTGAACCTTCTCTGCACTCCCTCCAAGGCCAATAAAGGTACACACCTCAGACACACCAGCAGTGAAGACTCGACGAGGGAGGCAACCTTGTCCATCCAGGAGATTGATCAGAGAAGGAAGGAAGGAAGAAGCTGCCATCGAGACTCACCTTCGTGACGAAGGACCAGTGGGACTCAGAGATTCGAGCCTGCAGTTTAACCAAACCATCTTTGCGGGTAGTATACTTGAATCTGGGGTATCCTCTTGTTTTATGTGGGTAATTTAAGGGTTAATAGTGTTATTATTAATAAACTTGTTGAACCTTTACTTGTGTTTGTCCTTTGTCCATCTTGCAAATAAGGGCACCGGGGTAAAACCTTGGAGTAAGTAAACCGGTTGAACGTATCTGAGAATTAACAGGTACAACAGGTAGGATCCCGCTGTGAGTGAGTGGCATGCCGGTTCCAGATACCGCGAAACACACCGCGCGGGGGAGGAAAATCCCACCCCGATGCAGATAAATGATTTTGTATTTGTTATGCCAATGTGTATGATAGAATGACACAGCACTGAAGGAGGCCCTTCAGCCCATCATGACTGTGCTAGCTCTTTGAAAGTGTTAGCCCATCACACCCACTCCCCTGCACTTTTCCCAAATCACCCAGAATAGAAATAACAGTAAAACGGGGGAAATAAGAATACTGGTCCAAACTGTCCCTTCCTTCTGGGCAAATAGATATCCAAATTTGAAGCTTATTATTGAACCTTCTCCCATTAGCAGCACAAACTATACCCTCCACTAATATACCAGGAGAATGAAGATTGGGTTAATTTCACGTGGTTAAATCTTTGCTTTCATTTGACTTCTGATCAGTTGATAGACTAGTGTTGCTCCTTCCCAGAGGGCCTCAGAGTATGAATGGTCAGGAAGTTTTGTCAGTGAGAGGGTCCTTTTTGTTCAGGAGAGTTGTGTCAGGGTTCAATATTCCCCCAGATAAGAATGTAATTTCCTTCATAATAAAGCTCATTAGCCAATGATTCAGCATTGACCCAATACTGATAGCAGCAATTAAACTTTGATCAGCACAAATGACTTTACAGTATCGAGCAGTAGTTTATAGATATAATTGAGAGTTATATTAGCCCGTTTATGAGTCATGGTAATAACCGCCGACACTCCCTGCTCTGAATCTCTCCTTGGACTCCTTGCCCCTTACAACCTTTTGCACCTTCGACCTGTTCACCCACTTTTTATATTCATTTCCTTCATATCAAAACCCAAAATCTCACTGGACCAATCAGTGACTTATCCCCATCATGCTGTGGACCAACTACACGAGGCCCTGGTTTATACTCAACATATGAACATGTGAACATATGAACATGTGAACATGTGAAATAGGAACGCAAATAGACCACTCGGCCTCTCGAATCTGCTCCGCCAATTAATAAGAACCTGTTTGTGTTTCGAATTCCACATTCCTATCTCTCCCCGATAACTTTCAATTCCCTTGCCTAACAAGAATCTATCTACCTCTGTCTTAAAAATATTCTATGTTCCCCACCTCCAAAGCAGAGAGTTCCAAAGTTGTACAACACTCAGAAAGAAATTCTCTTCTCCTCTATCCCAAAAGGGAAACCCCTAATTTTATAGCAGTGCCCCCTAGTTCTGGACTCACCCACAACAGGAAACAACTTTCCATGTCCACCTTGTCAAGACTGTTCAGGATTTCCCAAGGTGCAGAGAGTTCTAGCACTGCCCAAGGGTCATCCACTCCTGCCCCCGACCTCCCAGGGGAGCCTCAATGGCCTCTGCTCCCACCAGTGGGGTGAACATTCCTGGTCCCCATTGATGGGGTCGAACTTCAATCCCTGCTGGTGGGAATCTCTCCTGGCGGGGCGAGGGAAGGGGGTGGAAAGGGTGGCAGACACTGTGAGCCCAGTGAATGCTGTCCCAGGCTCACTAATGAGATGGAAATGTGAATTTCCATATTGTAATCAGCCTCGTGCTGATCTCTGGCGCAAGGCTGATTACGTCAAAAAAAAGGGCCTGGGAGACCCGCAATTGGCCAGACTTCGGTCGTGAGTCCTGCTACAGGAGGGCTGATGTCCCCCGCCCTGCTGCGCTACTCGAGCAGCGCAGCGGGCCGAGAGAATCGTGCCCGATACATTTACTTTTATGTTCAACTCCTCGTAATAAAACCCATCTGGGTCACTTGTGTCCTTTAGGGAAGAAATCTGCTGTCCTTACCTGGTCTGGCCCACATGTGACTCCAGACCCACAGCAATGTGGTTGACTCTCAACTGCCCCTCAGTCAAATAGGGATGGACAACAAATGCTGTAAGAAGTCTCACAACACCAGGTTAAAGTCCAACAGGTTTATTTGGTAGCAAATACCATAAGCTTTCGGAGCGCTGCTCCTTCGTCAGATGGAGTGGAAATGACATTTCCACTCAATCTGATGAAGGAGCAGTGCTCTGAAAGCTTATGGTATTTGCTACCAAATAAACCTGTTGGACTTTAACCTGGTGTGGTGAGACTTCTTACTGTGTTTACCCCAGTCCAACGCCGGCATCTCCATATAACAAATGCTGGCCAGCCAGCGACGCCCATGCCCCACAAATGAATTTAAAAAAAATAAAGGATAGCATCCATTAGCCTTCTTAATTGTTGTATTTGCAAACTAACTTTTTGTGACTCATGCACTAGAATTCTCTGCACCTTGGAATTCTACGGGTATTTTCCACTTTAGTAGTATTCTGCGTTTTTATTATTACTGCCAAAGTGAACAACTTCATATTTTCCCACATTATACTACATCTGCCAGATTTTCACCCACTCACTCAACCTATCTATATCTGTCTGCAACCTCCTTACGTCCACTTCACAACATACTTTCCTACCTGTCTTTGTGTCATCTGCAAATCTAGCCTTTGCCTTTGCTTTCCTCATCTCAGTCATTGATGTAAATTGTTAGAAGCTGAGGTCCCAGCACAGCTCCCTGTGGGACATCATTCATCACATCCTGCCAATCAGACAAAAACCCATTCATGCATACCCATTGTTTCCGACCAGTCAACCAATCTTCTACAGAACATCAATGAACCATAAAATTGATCAATGAACCTTCTTCACTCACCTGATGAGGGAGCGACACTCCGAAAGCTTGTGCTGCCAAATAAACCTGTTGGACTTTAACCTGGTGTTGTGAGACTACTTACTGTGCTCACCCCAGTCCAACGCAGGCATCTCCACATCACGGCTACCAACTCTCCAAAAGAGCATCCCACCCAGTCCCAGCTCTCCGCCCGACCCCTGTAACACCG